>NC_086325.1:40771591-41112663 GCF_036172605.1 Pelobates fuscus
TTTTTTATATAATTTCTTTTTATTTTGGTTTTACATATTCAATTTTCCATTTCACATACAATTAGTAGTATACGTATAAAGTTTTAGCAGTGTACATACAATATGCGTAGATGTGACAGTAATACAAAAATCGTTCAATGTAATACAATGGTGTTGTAAATCAGTTCCCATCAGTTGTGGTATAAACTATAAAAAAAATAAAGCTATTCAAGTCAAAACAAGATAATTCCTATCGACATGTGCATATGTGTGAGCTCTTGAAGGAGGGTGGGATTGAGCTATTTTTGATCAAGTAGTTCCCATTAATATGTCTGTTTTCCCAACTTGCTGCTGTCTTTAATTAACTAGGATTTCTTAGATAGGAGTTCCATGGATCCCATATTGTGTGATAAGTGTGGTATTTGTCTAGTGCTGACAGTCTCAGTTCCTCCATTTTATTAATGTGTTCAATTTTTTGAAACCACTCCCGCCTTGAAGGTCTATTATCAGTTTTCCATAGCCCTGCTATTACCAGTTTGGCCGCGGTTAAAAGATAGAGTATTATTGAGTGTTTGAATTTTTTCAAGGGGATTGGGATGAGGAAGAAAAGGAGTGCTTCTGGGGTGAGTGGTAGTGAAACGTTGCTTGTTTGATCTGTAATTCTCTGTACCTCTTTCCAGAATCCCTTTATTCTGCTGCAATCCCACCATAAATGTCGGTAGTTGCCCTGCGCCTTCTTACACCTCCAGCAAATCGGTGGTGCATTTGAATCATATTTGTTGATGTCTACTGGAGTTGTGTACCACTGAGATAGAAATGTATAGTTTATTTCTTGGATCGTTATGCTAGAGTGGGCTTTGATCATTTTCATAAAAATCGCTCTCCAAGTCTTTTCCTCCACTGGGGAGGGAAACCATGTGTTATTTCTTATTGTGTACCATGGGAGTGTACCATTCGTGTTTTCTTGTAGTATTTTGTAGCATATGGATATTGTTTTAGTTTTGGGCGGGTGTGTGCAAAGCTTTTCAAATCTAGTGGCCTCTCTGGGTTGCCAGTGTAGTAGACCTTCCTTGGATAGAAAGTGTGTAATTTGATGATATTGAAACGATTGCGATAGCGTAGGCCGATTTAATCCGGTGATGTCAGTCAGTGGTATGAGTCCTTCTGTGGTGACTATATCTTGTAGCGTAACTACCTTATTTTCAGGTCTGAGTTGAAGTTTAGTTAATAGTGTATTATTCCTGCCTGGGGGGAATTTGGGATTGTGAGATATTGGGTAGTAGGGGGAAGGTGTTGGGGCAAAGTCTTTGTTCGTGCATATGGTTTTCCATACTTGAAGGATAGTTGTGATGGTCGGCAGGTCTTTTGTTGAGTTCTCTTTGTCTGTGGGTAGAGACCAGGGAAGTGATCTTAATGGAATTTGTACTTGTGCTTGTTCAATGTTCACCCAAGCCTTCCTAGATTTCCCCTCTCTCGACCATTCCAGAATCCTTCCTAGGTGAATTGCTTTGTGGTATCTTTGTATATTGGGGCATCCTAACCCCCCTTCTTTAGGTTTAGTTAGTAAGTTGAAGGCAATTCTCGGACATTTATGGGCCCATATGAATTTGGTAAGCATAGATTGTACATTCCGGAAGAAAATTCCCGGGATGTGTATAGGGATGGTGTTCAGGAGATAGAGAACGCGCGGGAGGATATTCATTGAAATAATATTTATCCTACCCATCCATCTGAAATGTGGTTTGTCCCATCTATTTAAGTCTTTTTGGATTGTTGCTAATAGGTCCGGAAAGTTTTCTTTGTATAGGGTTTTATGTGTGTTGGTTACTTTGATCCCTAGGTATCTGATGGATTGATTGGCCCATTGGAAGGGGAATCTTTGTTTTAATTTCTTTATTTGATCCAGAGGTGTGGTGATGTTGAGGATTTCGCATTTGTCTGTGTTGATTTTGAAATTGGAGTGTTTGCTGTAATCTTCCATAGTCTGAATTAATTTAGGTAGGCTGAGAGTGGGATGTTCTATGGTGAAGAGTAAGTCATCTGCAAACGCAGATACTTTATATTCCTTTTGTTGAACTATGATGCCTTTAATGTCGGGGTGGTTTCTTACTGCTTGTAGAATAGGTTCTAATGTCAGGATGAATAATATCGGGGAAAGCGGGCATCCCTGACGCGTGCCATTGCTTATCGTGAATGGTCTAGAGAGTTGTCCATTCACCTTAAGTCTGGCTGTGGGGACGGAATAAATTGCCTTAATCCATTTTATCCATCTTTGTCCAAATCCCAGCATTTCTAGAGTATTGAACATGAAGGTCCAGTCTACTCTATCGAATGCTTTTTCAGCATCGATTGCTAGGAGCAAGGTTGGATTTTTGGTGTACTTCGTGTTATATATTAAGTTTATAATTTTTGAGGTATTATCTTTTGCTTCTCTAGCTGGGACAAAGCCTGCTTGGTCTGGGTGTATGAGGTTTTGTAGGAATAGTTTGAGTCTAGTTGCCAGCATTTTGGTGAATATTTTTATATCCACGTTGATTAGGGATATTGGTCTATAGCTGGTGCATTTCTCTGTGTCTTTCCCTGGTTTGGGTAGGAGAGTTATTGTTGCTTCTAAGGCCTGTCTTGGTATGTGTTCTTTTTGTGGGATAGAGTTAATTGCTTCTAATAGATGTGGGATTAATTCTGATTGGAACAATTTATAGTATGAGGCTGAAAACCCGTCGGGGCCTGGACTTTTATTATGTGGGGTCTGTTTTAGAGCTATTCTAATCTCGTCTATAGTGAATGGTTCTTCCAACGATCTTGTAGCAGCTGCTGGGAGGATTGTGTCGAATTTGGTTTCTAGGTATGATTTAATTCCCTCTGTATTGTCCTCTTTTTCTTTTAGGTTATATAGAGACGTATAATAAGCATGAAAGGTGTCCGCTATTTCTTCTGTGGTGTGTGCATAAGTCTCATCTGGGCGTTTAATTTTAGGTATGTATGTGAGCATTTGTTTTTGTTTTAAGGCTTGTGCTAGGAATTTCCCACTTCTGTCTCCATGAGCGTAGTGGAGTTGTTTTGTCCAGAGGATTGCTTTTTTCGCTTTATCTTGGAGGAGTGATTTTAAATCTGATCTAAGGGCTAGAAGTTTGCAGTAGGCCTTGTCTGTCATATACAGTTTGTGATCTTCTTCTAATTGTGAGATTTGTTTATGTAGGTCGTCAATTTTTTTGTTTTTTTCCCTTTTGAGTTGTGCGCCCCACTTGATCAGTTCCCCTCTAATTACAGCTTTGTGTGCTTCCCATTGTGTAAAAGCGGAAGTGTCTGGAGTTTTATTTTCATGAAAGTAATGTTTTATCGCCTTTTCTATTGAGTCCTTCACTTTTGTCGTCTGCAATAAGAAGGGGTTTAATTTCCACGTTCCTTTAGGACGTGGGAGTGATGGGATAGATATTGTGAGATATATTGGTGAGTGGTCAGACCAGGTCATTGGGCCTATCGAAGTGTCTGATATCAAACCTAAGTCTCTGTGTTCTATTAGGAAGAAGTCTATTCTGGAGTATGATTTGTTTGGGATGGAGTAGTGGGTATAATCTTTTGTCGTTGGGTGAAATACTCTCCAGCAATCTGATAATTGGTGGGTTTTGATGATGTGTTGCATTTGAAGTCTGGTGGCGTTAAGGTGAGTACTGTGAGTTGAGGTGCTGTCTCTATTGGCATCTAGCGATATATTAAAATCTCCTCCTATTATGAGAATGCCCTTTGTATTTTGCTTTATTTTTGCCATTATCTTCCTTAGCGCCCCGCATTGATGTTTGTTGGGTAGGTATATTGCCACTAGGGTTATAGGTTCTGACCCCACTGTGCCTTGCAGGATGATGAATCTACCTGAGTCGTCTGTGATATGTGTTGAGTACGTGAATGGGACTTGTTTCCCTATTAATATTGCTACGCCTCTTGACTTACTCTGGATATAGTTATTGTAATAAACGTGAGGAAATTGTTGATGTTTGAGTTTTGGGGCTTCTGCACCTCTCAAATGTGTTTCTTCTAGAAATGCTATGTCCGTTTTGTTTTTCGCTAAGTCCGTTAAGACCATCTTCCTCTTCTCTGGCGTGTTTAGCCCTCTAACGTTAATGGAGCATATTTTCAGTGAGCCCATTGTTGAGTGCTGTACAGATTTTTTGTCTACTTAATAATTGGGATGGCGCTATGGGAGTCTAGTACTGTGTAAATACATTGGGTATAGTCGAGTAGCGGAGTATCTGTTTGGGGATGGGTGTATATGTACGACACTGCTGGTATATAGGTATACAAATTAAATACAAAAACTAATAAACAATATAACATTAACTATTTACAAATTAATTTCAATGAAGTTGCAAATACGATGTACTACGAAGGGAAGTTCTGGATGAACTTTGAGTCCCCTCGTGTGGTTATAGAGATCTACCTTTAGTATGAGTTGTGGTAAAATGAGAAGTATAGATATGTGTTAGATCTCTAAATAGGAGACGGTACTCTTGCCTGGGTTAGTCTAGCAATAGGAGCTAGCCCAGATGGTGTTCAGATTTATGATGTAGGAGTTAAGTAGGTATTGGTACCGCTCTTGGCCTTCAGGGCCGTGGGTTATGTCCCAAGTGAGCTGGAGCACTATATTACTGTTTATAGTGCATCTGTTTCTTTGCCTCCGTTGCTGAGTTGCCTCTCCGGAAGGCGGCCATTTGACGCTTGTCGTCATTAACTGGCTTTTGTACAAGTGTAATTTATGTGACTGTTTTAGACAGGTATCAATGTGACAACTTAAGATAATAGTATGGTGTCTTGACCCTTCTGGTTGACAGTATAAAACATTTCTTCTACGTACTAACATCATGTCAATTGCATTTTCTATATACCATTTACATGTGTAACATCGGCTATCTATTATATCACGGTGCAGTTGCAAATGAATTCTTAATTAGCTGCTGATTATAAGTATTATTTTCATTTATCTATAACATTACTATTCGGCAGTAACTGAGTATAATTACCCTTCCCTTAGCCGATGATTAAGCGGTTGTGTAAGTTCAATATTACTTTAGGCAATTTTATGTCTCTTTTACTTTAGAAGTTGTGTCCCCTTTTCTTCTAGACCTTGCTTCAATTTATTTTCCTAGGAGTCATTGGATTTTTCCTAGATCTTAGGAAAGGTGAGGCTGGCGGGGTCTTCCATGACGTTCTTTTCCGCGTGTCCATAGCTTGTCCTGTCTGTCTTTGGTTTTGTGGTTTAGTCTTTTCAGGTTCTGATATGTCATACCAGTCCGGTATCTCTATGTTGGGTATGCCCAGGCGTTGGGTAAAAGCTTCTACTTCCGCAGCTGAAGTTAAGGTGGCTTGTATTCCTTGGTGGGAGGCCGTAAGAGCAAAGGGGAAACCCCATCTGTATTTTATATTGGCCTGTTGTAAGGCTAGTGTTAGTGGTCTTAGCGCTCTTCTGCCCCTTAGGGTTAGCCATGCCAGGTCAGGGAGAATCATTATTTTCGCATTATTAAACATTATGTCTGAAGTGTCTCTGGCGTTTCTCATAATGTCTTCTTTTTCAGTGTAATAATGAACTCTGCATATTACGTCCCTGGAGGAGTCTTGTGGTAGGCCTTTGGGTCTTAAAGCCCTGTGTGCTCTGTCTAATAGAATTGGAGTGTCTTCTGGCCTCTGCAGAATTTTGTTAAACAGAGATTGTAGTATATTATGTAGATTTTCAGGATTCTCCTGGGATTCCGGGATCCCCCTTATCCTAATGTTGTTCCTCCTACCTCTATTGTCGAGGTCCTCTGTATTTCTCATAATGTATAGAGTTCTGGTGTCTCTGTTTTTTTGGTGATGTTCTAGGGTGAGGAGTCTGTCTAATATCTGATCTCTATCCTCCTCCAGGTCCCCCACCCTCGTGTTCACTTGCCTGATGTCTGCAGAAATGGCGGAGACCTGATCTTGCACGGAGGATTCTAGCTTTGCTATCATGCTAGCCAGTTCATCCCTGGAAGGTAGATGTGCGAGAGTTTCCTTTATGTTCGCTAGCCCGTCTGCTATGCTGGTTGTCGGAGAGATCTCCTCTCCTGCTGTGCTGGGATCGGGTGTTTTGCGCGGGCAAGATGGCGTCGCCATGTTGTCAGTTAGGCCTTCTCCGAGCACCTTCACTGTATCTCGGAAATACTTATCGAGTCCGTTCGAATTTCTTGGCGTGCCCGAGTCTTGGGTGTATAAGGGCTGGGTCTGTTTCCTTTTGTTGCCCATTAATTAGATATTTTCACTTGTTTTATGCCAGTATTATTGCAGCCGACCGGGAGCTCACAGCACTTGCGACCGCTCACATCGGATGTCAGGACACGCCCCGTGTTTTTATCTTTCTATGTTGGGTGGCTACTAATCAGAGGAATTGCTAGTAGGTCTTAAGGGAGATAGAGAAAGTGAGAAGCGAGAATTAAAACACAAACAAGGACTTATAATAGTAGTGTGTAGTGAATGCAGAGTGTGTGTATAGTGAATGCAGTACTTTGGTATAATGGATGCAGAGAATGTATGTGTAGTGGACCGAGTGTGTGTAGTGAATGCAGTGTGTGTGTGTGTGTGTGTGTGTGTGAAGTGGATGTGGTGTGTGTGTGTAGTAGATGCAGTGTGTGCGTAGTGAATCATTATATGGACCTTATATGAGTGTTGTCCGAAAAATTTCTGTCTGCATCAGTACTTTCAAGTGGAATAAGACTTATCTGCTCCTTGATTTATGTTGATGGGCCTGAAACAATCTGTCCTCTTGTAAGTTTTTTTTAACCATTAAAATTTACAAGATATATGACATATTGCACCATAGTACTTTTTTCTTTCTTTACATAACCTTTAATTGTCTATGAGATGAAATGAGAAGACAACACTGGCAGATTTCTTTTTTACTTTGAAGTGCCTATCTTTAACAATATCCTGTGAGTTTAACTACTATAAAGAAGCTAATCAAAGTTTCTTGCTGTACTACTCTATGTATATTCTATTTTACCCAGACTTATAGATACAATTTATTATGATTTTTATAAACATGTAAGGCATCTGGAAAAAAAAAAAAATATCAGCAATCGCTATGGCACCCATTACATGTTCCTAGTGATTCTTCCACTTGTATAGCAATTCTTCAGAATTATATTTTTGTATATGAACTTGATTTACTAACATTTAAACCCAACAGAGAGAAAATCCACTTTTAAAATACACCAAAAATAAATTTGTTTAATTTGTTTTGGTGTGTAACAGTGTTTTATTTTTTATATTTAACAGTCACAGGTTGTTGTTTTTTTTGGAGGGAGTTTGGGAGGTTTCTTTTTTTTTAAACTAAAATATGTATCTTTAATATAAATATAACATTGGATCAAAAAGCAATTCTGTAAGCTAGAAATGTAAATTTATATGTGGCCTCAAATTATTATTATTTTATTATTTATATAGTGCCAGCAAATTCCATAGCCGTGTACAATGGGTGGACTAACAGACACGTAATTTTAACTAGACAAAAGGATGCACAGGAATAGAGGGGTTGAAGGCCCTGCTCCGTGAGCTTACATGCTAGAGAGAATGGAGTATAGTGACACACACTGCATAAGTAGGGGTAATAAAATAGGTTACTAGAAAAGTATTTACTGAGAACGTTGGTTATTTTTGACAGTTGCAGGAGAGGACTCGTGGGGGGGGTGGGGAATGAAAACCTTTAAATTATATTCAGTTTAAATTAAATAACAGTTTAAATTATATTCCCTCCTGAAAAAGTGTGTTTTCAAAGATTTTATGGAGTAGAGACTGGGTGAAAGTCTAACGGAGAAGGGAAGGGAGTGTAGCGGAGAGCTGATATCCCACAGCTATTCTCCACGTAAGATCCCAGTGAGGCTCAGGAACAAGGCAATAGTAAATCCGTAGGCAGAGTTTCCAGCAGGCAAAATAACACAGCAGTATCCCCACAGCACTCCCAATAACTGGACGACACACAGTTTCAGGAGCAGAACTGACCAGCTTTATTCCACAGTGCCTTATAAAGCATGCTCCCATGCAAGGGAGGGGTTTCCAACAATTAGTACAGTATCCAATCGGGGATTAGTAACCTCCCACACATCTCCTCCCCTCCTCTTACATCATAATCCCCTTATACTGTACCCAAATTCCCCCAGTTTCTGGATGTACCCCTAAACATCGGGATACCCCTTTAAAAATGGTATCCTCTGATAGCCCTGATCTGGGTGAGCAACATACTCAAAAATCACCCAGATCGGACCAGGGGTTCGGGAGTTATGACCAGGTACAGATTTGACCGACCGCATGGGTAAAGTATCCGAAAACAGTTCCATGTATTTTGGCCCTGCGGTCGGTCACAAACAAGGGAATGAAAACATGTGAATTACTTGTGTTATGTAGCCTGGGGAGGATTCGAATGAATCCCCCAGTTCGTGGGGTTCTTTCTACCGAACAGCGATGGCCGCCGCCACGTGTTCGTATCCCGAATGGCGGCCACCCAGAGAACAAAGACCACACTGCACGGATGGCTAATTACCCGTTTGCAACATTGTTGCAAACGGTAATTGAAGGCACACTTCACACAAGGAGGTCTGGTTGTTCGGTAGTCTCATTCCCTTGCTTTATTCGAATGATTCTACCGAACAACCAGAGGAATACATTTCTTTTACACACATAAAACTGGCAATATACACAAATACATTGATTCCCATGAATTTTGTAGGACAGCCCAGTACCATCCGCTACAGGGAGTTCCACAGAAAAGGTGCAGCCCTGGAGAAGTCTTGGATACTACTCAAATGAACCCGAGTAAATATTTAAAACTGTTAATATAATATTAGTACATTTTACAATTGGTGGCATAAACAACAGGATATAAATGATAAAGATAATGGGTGAATAATGGCTGAATTACTTAACTATCTTTATAGAAGTAAAAACAAAATGGAAATTTATGATGTAATTAAATAGTATGAATACATTTTGGGTAACCTCTTTAACTACTTTTTTAAATAATGTTTTATTAATACATACCACCCAATGAACAGTCGATGAGGAATAATGTTATATACTTAAATGCACTCATTATCAGCAACACATGTTAAAACCCTCTGCAGTCAATGGCACAAGTAATCAAATTGTAACCATTTCAAAACCTCGACACTTGCACATTCGGTACAGCGTGCATTGGCTCCTCCTTGGAAAGACACTTACTTTTTTGAAGTTCCAACAAGAGTTCTTAAGTATTGTTTGCGACAAGCTCAACAGGAATGAACAGGGTTTTCTCATAAGAGAATGTTCACATGGGAAACTTTACTTTTTTTTTTGCTCACTTGATGCTGTTAAAAAGTTACCTTGAATATACAGTGTAACATAAATAATGTTATTAACCCCACTTGCTTGATTGTGAAGTAGACAGCCAGTAAAGTGGAGTTATCCCAGGATAGTAATTATTGCAGCTTATGAATAACTGCAATTACAGTTGCAGGGTTAAACTGACAGGGGCACTGCACCCAGACCACTTTATTGAGCTGAAGTGGTCTGGGTGCCTATAGTGCCTTTTTAAGCTTGGGATAAGAGCAGTATTACAAACAATGCATTGGGTAGTAGGTAAGGTCATTGATGAAAGATTAGCACTGGAAAGGAACTAAAGAAAAGACCTCTGCATGATTTTCACCTTTTCTAAACATGAGAGTAAGAGTTAAATTCATTATTTTTATACATTTCATACATATTCACTCTGTTACATGTTTTCTTTTCTTTAAATTGGTTACCAATATTGCAAACATGTAGACGAAAGGATTTTAGGACCTAGGGCAAGAGTAAGGATAACCTGCTCGTTTTTACACAAGAAATAATAAGTAAGAAATAATTCAATTTATAACAAAAGAATCCAGATGAAATAATTTGTTAAACACTTCTGTAGAAAAAATAATATAAAGAAGAATATACTGTATTCTTTGGAACTGTTTAGCTGTGAACTGAGTAAAAAAGGAAACACAGACATGTTATAAATATTTAAATTAATGTGCATTCTACTATAGATCAGGAAAATCCTTTTGCCAGCAGAATTTTTGCAATTTACTCTTAATCCAGATATTTATCACTAGTTTAGAGCACTTTAATTTCTGTCTGATCCAAGGTTATGTACTCTTATTTATGAATCAAGTGGATTCCTAGACATACATCAGGATGTGTATAGAGTATTCAGGATATCTATACATATATGCATTAGCATAAATTTTGCAGTGTAAACCATTAGTGTGAAAAACTGTATCAGGGCGGCATGTTACAGATATTATTTAAATTCACAGAGTTATTCATCAAACACCAAATTTTGTCTGGATGGCCTAATTTCCATGAAGAATAGAAATTGTCATATTTACCAAAGCCAAACCCAGATGAAATTGGGTCAACTGAATCAGCACCTATCAGCATTCAATGTCTGGTTTCAAATCAATGCTTTTTGCATATGAACCTTATACAAAGTATAAGATTGTGAATATTTACTTTATTTTTGCTCAGAGTGTAAGTGCATAGGATGATTCTATAATTAGTTGGCAAAAATGGTGCTAGGAGCTGCATTCAATCCCAGCAGCCACGCAGTGCTCCGGAATAGGATCAGCAATCCCACAACGACAAAGCAGCACGAGAAATTCTCCAGGTACTCGAGGTGTTAAAATAGATACAATGGTAGTGAGAGCACACTGATAAGTATATGTAAAAAATACACACATAATAATTACTTTAGTAATTTTATACAAAGTTTGAGCACTTTGAGAAAGACCTGTATTGTTGAAATGTGTTAGTGCTGTTATCTATTTTTATTTCAACAAATTTGTTCTGCTTACGTTTCTGTTACCCTTCTTTTGTTTTTGCAAATCAAGTGTTGGAAATACAGTATCCAGTGGGAATCCTACCAACTGATCTCAACATTTATCAAAGAAGGCACTGAAGGTCTGAGCCTACTATGAAGTGGCTCAGCAATATGTGAGTGGGACCAACTTGTATTAATTTGTTTATATTACATTTATACAGATTACACTATGGTTTATATTTTGTTGATATCTTAGGTTTTATATCAAGCTTATGGTAAAATTGCATGTGTGTGTGTGTGTGTTTGGTTTTTTATTTACACTTTTTTATATAAAAGTAATTACAATTTTATATAAAGTAATTACTATATGTGTATTTTTACATATACTTATGAGTGTGTTCTCACTACCATTCTATCTAATTTAGTAACTGTATTTTGTGTGTGGTTTGGTTGACCTACACAAGGTGATAGTAGTACTTTAAAATGTTTTATCTTTTTACATTTGTTGTACTCAAGGTGTTAAAGCCGCAGGCAGTTTTAATAAAACAAAAGTAGCAGCAAGGTTTCAACCTGCTTAGAGGTCTTTGTCAAGCTTTGTCTCAAGGCTTTAACACCTTGAGTATCTATAATCAGTTGGGTCATTAACATTCTGCTTTTGATTTTTAAAAAGTATTGAAAGTCCATACACATATCTTTGAATAGCCTTTATATAAATAATCTTCACCAGGGCATGATTGGCTTGTGTCACTACTTATTGAATAAAAGTGTTTTCATAATAAACTAATACATACTCAGTGTAGTACATCACTTATAGAGAATCCTATCTATTTAATGTGAAATCACCTCCGGGGTGGAATACATTTTACAATCTAAAACAAATTATTTTTTCAAGTGAGAAGTAGAATAATGTTACCATAATGAAACAATTCTTCAGATTTGGCAAGTTTCTACGGATATAGCAGATATTATTAAACATTTAACAAAAAGGACTACGCAGTACTCAACTGTAGCATCCAAAATCACAAATAATAAATTTACATTTGAAAGTGTTGTTAACAGTGATTATTAATTAAGACTAGGTATATGAAAACAACAAGACTACAAATTGGTCATTAATTAAAAAGGTTTTGTTTTGCTTTTTGACACCAAGAATGTTTAATTAAAAATGCTTTCGTTCTCATTAAAACATGCTAAAATCACTGTGAAGTTCCAGCCCCATTGTAAATATTACATCATCATCTTTATTCCATTTTTTTTTAAATATATTTACAATTCAGATTCTAAACCTTTGCTATTACAACCTAATATACCAGCCACATTTGATTTATATTATTTATCCATTTCTTCTAAAAGCACATATTACAATTAACATGATATGGGATAACAATAAACACAAAGTTGAAATGTTGTATTCTTTTTTACATGTGATAAATTTAACCCCTTAAGGACAACGTTTCAGAAGTGAAAGGAGAGCATGTGTGCTTAAAGGAACACTATAATGACAGGAAGGCAAACATGTATTCCTCTCACTATAATTATGGGAGCAATATTTAGGCCCCCAGCTACTGTCAGCTATTTTGAAGGTGAGGTTGCTCACCTTTATTCAAGTGCTGCGCATGTCTGACGGCGCTGGTTCCACCCCAATCAAACATTGTTCCACGAAAAAGGTGTAATGGATGAGACATCATGGTTACAAAATGAATTCTCTGCTTTTGTTGCATTGTAAGGAACAGAACTGAAATAACAGATTATTTTTATTTGATGATCTGTTTGAAAGGTTAATCCAAAGATGCTCCATTAAAGGGGAGCACTGAAACTCATAGCTACTACAAATCACCATAGTGGTTATTAGACTTGTGCATGAGGGAGGTGGGGGGATCAGTTTTGCTGAATCTGTATGTCAAAACAAAAATTTGTTTGGTTGGTCGACCAAATTATATCCATATAAAATATTAAAACTATATATATGTAAAACTATATATATAGTTGTGCTCAAACTGGCAGAAATTGTGAAATGTTGGCATTGATTTCAAAAATATGAAAAAAAATATTTTATTGAAGAATAGTGATCATATGAAGCCATGTATTATGACATAGTTGTTTGGCTCCTTTTTAAATCATAATGATAACAGAAATCACCCAAATGGTCCGGATCAAAAGTTTACATACTCTTGAATGTTTGGCCTTGTTACATACGCACAAGGTGACACACATTGATTGAAATGGTAACTAAAGGTTAATTTCCTTTGTTAAATTGCAATTAGTGCCTGTGCATAAATAGTCAAATGAGTTTGTTAGCGGTCACGTGGATGCATTGAGAAGAACTGTCAAAAGACCTGCATAACAAGGAAATGGAACTTTATAAAGATGGAAAAGGATATAAAACAATATCTAAAGCCTTGAAAGTGCCAGTCAGTACTGTTCAATCACTTATTAAGAAGTGGAAAATTGGGGATCTCTTGATACCAAGCCAAGGTCAAGTAGACGAAGAAAGATTTCAGCCACAACTGCCAGAAGAATTGTTCGGGATACAAAGAAAAACTCACAGGTAATCTCAGTAGAAATACAGGCTGATCTTGAAAAAGACAGTGTGGTTGTTTCAACAGCACAATACGACGATACTTGAACAAAAATGAGCAGCACGGTCGAGTTGCCAGAAACAAGCCTTTACTGCGCCAATGCCACAAAAAAGCCCGGTTACAATATGCCCCACAACACCTTGACATGCCTCATAGCTTCTGGCACACTGTAGTTTGGAATGACGAGACCAAAATAGAGCGTTATGGTCATAACCATAAGCGCTATTTTTGGAGAGGGGTCAACAAGGCCTATAGTGAGAAGAATACCATACCCATTGTGAAGAATGGTGGTGGCTCACTGGTGTTTTGGGGGGATGGGGTGGGGGAGGTGAACTCTAAAAGCATGGGGAATATTGTGAAAATTGATTGCAAGATGAATGCAGCATGTTATCAGAAAATACTGGCAGACAAATTGCAAACTGCTGCATGAAGGCTGTGCATGGGATGCTCTTGGACTTTCCAGCATGACAATGACTCTAAGCACAAGGCCAAGTTGACCCTCCAGTGGTTATAGCAGAAAAGGGTAAAGGTTCTGGAGTGGCCATCACAGTCTCCTAACCTTAATATTATCGAGCCACTCTGGGGAGATCTCAAACGTGCAGTTCATGCAATACAACCAAAGACTTTGCATGAGCTGGAGTCATTTTTACAAGACGAAAGGCCAGCTATACCACCTGCAAGAATTAGGGGCCTCATAGACAACTATTACAAAAGACTGCACACTAAAGACTGCACCTACAATGTATGATCATTTTCTGTGAGACTTGATATTGCTGTTTAGTGAATTAGTGAGTGTGCTGGGTTTTGTTTGTTTTGTATTTTGTGTATATTTATATATATATAAATATATTTATATACATATATATATATATATATATATATATATATCACATCATAATAAACTACAGAAATTCCAGAGCACTAAGATTTCATTGGGTTATTGCTTCACCATTTTGTATCTTTTATGTTCTGTGTTTATTTGTATTATTTTGTGTGATCCTATACTGTATATATATATATATATATATATAACATCTAACAAGAAAGGCTGCTCTCCGGACTTAAAATGAAAATGTATTGAAAAAAAATTTAAAATAGTGACCAACGTTTCGGTCACCGATCGAGACCTTCCTCAGGGTCAAAGATGACCTTCCTCAGGGTCCCGATCGGGGACCGAAACCTTGGTTACTATTTTTAAATGTTTTCAATAAATTTTCATTTTAGGTCCGGAGAGCAACCTTTCCTGTTGGATGTTGTACCTATTGGAGCTCTGGTAGTGCGCCCGGCATTGGAACACCACAAGCGTGAGTGCAGGGGTTTTTGGTATTTTTATATATATATATATATATATATAAAGGCATAGCCTGTAATTGTGGGAGGGGTTACCCTCTCACTGGACTGTTAACGCTGGGTTCATACCGACACGATCTACTTCCGGTTCCGGTTCGTGACCTCCGTGCTCTGCATCGCTGCCAGCTATCCCGTGGTTAGAGCTCTCCTCGTGCACTCCCGGCTACAGACCACCCAAGCCAGCCTCCAGAGCTCCTAACACCGCCAAGCCTGGTCCCTACACTGTGCCCGATCGTGGAAGAGTGTCTCCTTCCAGGGATTTAAGTTCCACCACTCGCTCAGCTGACTGGTTCTGCTCCGTTCCCCCACATGGGTCAGCTCCTTTGGTTTCACGAGCCTCTCCCCCAACCCCCCCACCAAAGCTTTCTGCCGACAGCTCCCCTGGAACACCTTTTTCAGCCATGGCACTACAAACCGTGAGTTTCGGGTCACAGCCCTCTGACTCAGAGCTGCACGTTTGGCTTGAAACACTGTCATTTATGCACACTTACCCCTGCTTACATCAGTCCCACACACCTGCACAGCCTTCGTTCTACTGCATTCAATACTGCCTTATTCGCATTCAGACCAATTCACTCCAGCCATTTCGACAGTCGCTTGCACATTTCGGCTAAATCTTGCCGCTCATTCTATGCCAAACTAGTTTCAATTAATTCTAATTGTGTCAACCTTTGTTTGCTCATATGTTCTACACATGCTACAATGTATTTATCCACATGTTCCACTCGAAATCAGTAATCACGTGTTATATATATGCAGTCCTTCAGAATTTTAGTGTCACGATTCGGGGAACCCAACACGCTAACACACACACAGACACACACACAGAAAGTGTGCAGTACCGGACCTTAGAGTGGCCGGGCTAAGCACACACAGAATAGTCAGGAGATAAGCCGAGTAAGGGGAACCAGAAAACAGAATAACGAGAAATAAGCCGAGGTCAAAGGGTAGGAGAAAGTCACAAAGTCAGTATAACAAGCCAGAGAGTACGTAACCAGAAAGCACACGTTCAGTATCAATACATAAAGCAAAGACCACAACAGGGCACTGAGAGGCAGGAAAGGTAAGTATAAATATCCTAGCCTTAATTCTGATTGGATAACTTCCAATCAGAATTAACAAACACACGTGGGGGGTATCTATACCCCCCACTGTGATTTTTGTACTGTCGCTTTAACGCCGGGTCACGTGAGTGACCCCGGCGTACTGATATGGGTGCCGGCTCCCAGCGTGCAGCGTTAGACATGCTGCCGCTGGGGGAACGAGGAGGAGAGGACGCGAGCGGCGTGTCAAGAGGAGAGGACGCCGCTCGCCGACCGGTAAGAGGAGGGGGACCCACGGGCAGCGACGGACCGAGGGTGAGTGCTGCGAGCGGATTGCAGCCTCCCCTCACCGCTGCCCGCGGAGCCCTGACATTTAGTTTTTCAGTCAAAGTAATATCGTTATATACGCCGTTGTATGCCCCTACAATTCAGCAGTTACTCTAGCAATTAGTTACTTCAACCCTACTCTTGCGTGCGTACTATGTATACATGTTTATTAATCCACTGCTTTCATCATGATTTGAGTAATCCCGTCAAGTAATTTTTACGGCCATTACCATAATACGTCATTTTCTACACTCTTAAATTGTAGAACTTCACATACCAACCGAGTTTAAGCTTAAACATGAGTTCAGCTATCACATGACCTAATACTCTGTCCCCTACAAACATGGTTAATGGCCATTACGGTCTCACGTCAGCACTAGAGGCATTCTAGAGGTCTGAGCTTTATAGAGGTCTCGGACTAGACTCCTGGTATCAAGTTATACCTGTCATTAGGTCTTTTGGACTTAGCAGGTATGTATTATATCAAGATAGGTGTTCTCAATCCCTATATGCTTACGATGCCGACTTTTCCAGCATCATCAGTTACACTGCAGGGTATGCTACTGCCTCATATGTATCATACCTATTTTATCAGCTTCTCCTAACAACCTGTAACTCGCCCCCCCACCCCCAACCCTACTGATCCTACGACTTACAAATCACCTCTCCCCCTCCTGATGTGTGTTACTCAGCATTTTCATGTCCACCATGTACCTAGGCTATTGCGATTCAGCGTAGTTTCAATAATCTTGTGTTACCATGCCACTTACATTGTGATATGTACGATTATTACTTCTCATATAGCCATGACCCTGCTACCCAGCTGGCCATAATCTCAGTAGGTTACTGTATCCCTCATTATGTATGTAATCCTTACATCTTTTATTAGGCTATTGCGATTCAGCGTAATTTTAATAATCTGGTGTTACCATGCCACTTCCATTGTGACACGTACAATTATTACTTCTCATAGAGCCATTACCCTGCTACCCAGCTCTTACGTAATTTACAGCATACTAGGGGATCTACAACCCTATCATACCTCGGTCCTCCATGAGCTATGCAGCACGTCACACTTGTCGGCCCTCTATTGGGCACTCACATACGGCATAAGATTTTCATTTGGCATACAGCCTGCCTCGGCCAACTTCATAGCTAGAGCCTCTCAAAGCCACTTGGCCTTTAGTAGGGCCTCCCCTATCCCTGGTTAGCGAATTTCTTCGCCATTTGACACTAAGCTAGATGCCAGTTGAGGTAGGGTTTAAACTCTATTAGCATGGCTGTTAAAGTACACGTTATCTATTACCTCATACTACGTCTCATAAACTAAGTGTAAGCAGGGTCATACACTCAACATAGGAATAGGATTCCGCAAGGCCAGTCTCTTGCGATCCTGGACCAGTCCAATTGCTGATGCAGATAAAGTATATTATTCCCTGTCACACTCAGGAGCAGGGTTCATGATTACCAACCCAGAAATTCGTAGACAGCATAGCAAATTGCAAACCATGAAATCTGACATCTGTTGACCCCTTTATATGATTCATGTTAAACCACAGAAGTCAAATCTCAAAGAATCTAGCTAGTAGTTTGAACTAGGGGCCATAGACCATACTTTCTTACATGCCCAAACTTGTTCTGACCTTTGGTGTATATAAATACGCTATCTCCTACGTTCTAAACACCTGTAGGAACAAATGGACCTCTGTTACAAGACCTTTCATGTTCCAGGGTTAGGCATACAACTCTAGTATTGCAATATTGCTTATGGATTACACCACATCCGATCCCTGTTTCTCCGCTACACCAAACAATGGTCTCTATCTTACTTTTCACTGCCATGACTTTTAGAAATTAACTTCGACAACTGGCCTTTACCTCTATTACTCACCCTTCCCTTTTCACTAGTTGACTGATACTTAGTTCTAAGTACCATTTACATTGCCTGTAACCATGGCCCTACTTTCTCCCCCAAGGGGTCTAAATATCCCTAGCTTTGCGTAGCCTGCTCCAGTAGTCTAATTTGCAGTTATAACTGGACTCAAACGGTTACAGTACTGCCAAACCATAGGCAGGGTCCTGTGTATCAGGCATCATAAAGACAGTCCCTGGCGAAGGCCTGTTATCATAGGTATCCTCAGCCTCCTGGGTTCTCTGAACCTTGTCATGTGCGCCCTACTGTGAGGTCACAACTACATTATCGGACGACTCAGCCAACTTCCTGGTCATCTGCCTTCATTAACCCTGCCATGCTTGTTACGCCTGTACTAACAGACCTGTCCATGTGGTCAAAATGTTCTTTCTTATAGGAACAGGTTGCCGTGTCCATTTCCCATAGTCTGTTGATTCCCCCTGATGTATTGCAGACACAGCTGCCACACAGGATCTACTGCCATTTCAGGTCACTGACTTGTAGCGCCACTTGCTCTTTAGTATACGTTGGGCTCTTAGTAAGTATACCACATAGCCACGGTTTGACAAGGGTCTCTATGGAGTAAGTATCTGTCATATGCTACCCAGACTACACATTAGGTTGGGAAGTTCATCAGGGTCGGTTCTCCCTATTCAGTCACACGACTCTCGAAGTTCAATGGCTTGCAACACAGCAACTCTATCTTGGCCGCACACCTATTCAGGCTACCTTTCATGGTAGCTGTTGATTTAGCTCGATCCCACTTGCTGACATGATACTAAGCACACCATACGCTACCAAATGACCTACAGTACTCCAAAACGTGTGCCTTGTGCCGTTGGTGGCATACTTGACTCTATGCCAATATTTGCCATTCAAAGTACAGAGCTCTGGCCACCACCGACATGGGGCACTTTGACCTATCATATTGTCATCACGTATTCTATCATAATTGGGTAGTGTTCATATCTTTTTTGCCACCTCTTCCTTAAATTAGCTCATAAATATCACAACATATCACTTACCACCTACAAGAGATAACCTCATGCCATCAGCATGGGTTCAAGTCTACATACTAGACCAACTATCCGACACTCATAGGACTATATGCCTGTCTCAAGATCACGCAAAATACATTCACTACTTTAAATTGCATTGCACACGTCAAGACTTTTTCGTAACTCGTACACCACTCTTCAGCATTTTGTAAGTCAATCCCATAGTAGGGAACTACTTTCCAGCCTTTAGTAATACCCCAGTACACATAACCAAACACTGGGATATAAGAATCTGCTATAACATCTCTCAAAAAGAGAGAGATTGGTGGAAGACGTTTAAGGTATTTAGTTATTTATCAACACGTATTCATGTATTTATCCATTCAACTTTTTGCCCTCTTTATTTACAGGCCTGCCCGGACGTCGGTCCCGGCACACCTCAACCGACTAATCCTAATTATTTCAACATCACTATTACTCGGCTTATTGTCCCCGACTACAAATAGAAAGGCGTAGCCTGTAATTGTGGGAGGGGTTACCCGGCTATAAAAACATGGGCCACCCCTCTCACTGGACTGTTAACGCTGGGTTCATCCCACCCACCACTCCACTTATACTCCACTTATACAAGCCATATATACACCCTGTTCCAAATTATTATGCAAATGATATTTTTTCTCATTTACCTCAATAATTGATGTAAATAACAGTCAGCATAATTCTCATGTTATCAACTATTAAGAGTACAATTAAAATGTTATTGAACAAACCTCCTAGTGATAACAGTATTTTTTTAAACATAAAAAACTTACAATGCACTTTTCCAAATTATTACGCACAGTAAGTTTCAAAACACTTTATAGGTTGCAAAGAACTGAAAATTGTAATTTGTTGTGTTTGCAGCATATTTACTGAAATCATAAGCTATTTCAATCAAACTTATAACAACATTTTAACGTTTTAAACATTTTAACAGGTCAAGTTACATTTTAACATAGGACCCCTTATTTGATAGCAGCTTCACAAGTCTTGCATCCATTGAACTTGTGAGTTTTTGGACAGTTTCTGCTTGAATTTGTTTGCAAGATGTCAGAATAGCCTCCCAGAGCTGCTGTTTGGATGTAAACTGCCTCCCACCCTCATAGGTCTTTTGCTTGAGGATGCTTCAAAGGTTCTCAATAGGATTGAGGTCAGGGGAGGATGGAGTCCACATCATGACTTTCTCTCCTTTTATCCCCATAGCAGCCATTGATGCTGAGGTATTCTTTGCAACATGAGATGGTGCATTGTCATGCATGAAGATGATTTTATTACGGAAAGCATAGTTCTTCCTTCTGTACCAGGGAAGAAAGTGGTCAGTCAGAAACTCCACATTCTTTGCAGAGGTCATCTTTACATCTTCGGGGACCCTAAAGGGGCTGACCAGCTCTCTTCCCATGATTCCGGCCCAAAACATGACTCCACTACCACCTTCCAGCCTTGTTGGAACAGGGTGGCCGTCCACCAACCATCCACTACTCCATCCATCTGGACCATCCAGGGCTGCACGGCACTCATCAATGAACAGGACTGTTTGAAAATTAGTCTTCATGTATTTTTCTGCCCAATGCAGCTATTTCTGCTTGTGAGCATTGGTTAGTGGTGGCCAAATAGAAGGTTTATGCACAGTTACAAGACTCTGGAGGACTCTACACCTTGATGTCTGTTGGACTCCAGAGGCACCAGCAGCTTCAAATATCTGTTTGCTGCTATGTAATGGAATTTTAGCAGCTGCTGTCTTGATCTAATGCATGTATCTGGCAGAAATCTTCCTCAATGTGCCTTTATCTGCATGAACACGTCTGTGCTATGAATCAGCCACAAATCTCTTAATAGTGCGATGATCACGCTTAAGTTTTCGTGAAATATCTAATGTTTTCATACCTCGTCCAAGGCATTGAACTATTTCACTCTTTTCGGCAGCAGAGAGATCCTTTTTCTTCCCCATATTGCGTGAAAATGGTGCTCTGCTTAATAATGTGGAACACCCTCCTTTAGTAGTTTTTCCTTAAATTGGGCTCACCTGGCAATCTAATTATCACAGGTGTCCGAGATTGTTTTCAGTGATCAAAAGAGCCCTGAGACACAATGCCATCCATGAGTTAAACTGAAAAACAAAATATTTAATCTTTGTGACACAAATAGAATTTGCATAATAATTTGGAACATGGTATATATATATATCCCTATGTAGATTTAACCCCTTAAGGACACATGACATGTGTGACATGTCATGATTCCTTTTTATTCCAGAAGTTTGGTCCTTAAGGGGTTAAACAAGGTTGCACTTATACTTAAATGGCCATTGGAGGTTGTTTTGTATCACTCCAATGTCCATTCAAGTGTAAGCTCCCCTGGAAAACCCTCTTAATTGAGTCCTACACTACAATTCACCTAGATCTTTTCAACAAGAACAGTGATGGCTAACCTTGACACCATAACTTGTTTCTGAACTGCATTTCCCATGATGCTCAGCTACCTTTTCGATTCTAAAAGCTAGCTGAGCATCATGGGAGATGTAGTCCAGAAACAATTTATGGTGTCAAGGTTAGCCATCACTGAACTAGAAGGTACAATCTCAATTGAGACAGAGAGGGGATTTTGTTTCTAAACCCCTACACACTTATTAACCTTTAGTAGGGAAAACATGAGTGGGTAGCAGCATTGTAACATGGCAGTGTAATACAAAAGCAAATACAAACATACAAAATTAAGTCCTGCATTCAAACTCCCACTACTCCTAGGTGGCAGCAATGACTATAGTACACATCAGCCCCAATACATACAATAAAAAAACAAAAACAAAGAAAAATATTACTTGCACGCTATTCCAATTCCCTATGTATATTTAAATGAAAAATCTTTTCAGCAAGGTAAAATATCTAATAAGACAGAGAGGGGTATTTTTCTAAACCTCTACACACTTATTAACCCTTAAAACGGAACACATCTGGTGGGTGGCAGCACTGTAGCATGGCTGTATAATACTAAAGCAAATATAAACATAAATTAAGCCCTGCACTTAAACTCACACCATTCCTGGGCAGCATCAGAGAAATCCCCAATTATTAAATACTTTGCAAAACAAGATGATTTCTTGGGGGGCGTGTCCAGCTTCCGGTGTGAGCAGTCGCATGGCATAGGAGCTCCGCCGTCTTCCCGACCAAAAAAGCGACTTTTACATAACGACTACCAACTAAACTGCCCTAAATACGAGATATACCTATACCAGACGGTACAGAGTCACTCAATGTCTCCTTCGAAGCAGATGAAGCTGTCAGAGACAGCTAAACAGAAAAAATCTGGTCGGCGCAGAGAAATCCAAGATGGCGACGAGGCCTCTAACTTCTCAGATGGCCAGTCCGACTATGAGACCAGCTCCTCTAAATACTCTGAGGCTCCTATAACAGAACGCAGTTTGCATAGGATGCTACAAGAACTCAGAGCTACAATCACTGCGGACTTCCACCGCATTAATGGAGATCTGAGGAAGGAAATCACCAACATTGGCGACAGAACTAGCCACCTGGAAAATAAAACCGACGAGCTGTGTGGGGCCCACAATGAGGTAGTAGACAAACTACAGAAACTATCGGAAGAAAATACACTTCTTAAAACCAAGCTTGCAGATATGGAGGATAGGTCGAGGAGGCAAAATGTACGATTCCGCGGCATTCCGGATGATGTCTCCCAAGATGCTCTTCCAGCCCATATACTTTCTATCTGTCAAACTCTAGTCCCAAGCCTGCCTGACTCCGCATGGGCATACGATCGCATGCACAGGCTTCCGAGGCCTGCACGTCTGCCTGCCGATGTCCCGAGGGACGTTATAGTAAGATTCCATTACTATGCGCACAAGGAATCTTTATTGATGGCGGCAAGAAAACTTCAAACGCTTCCTGAGCCACATCAGCAGGTTGCATTATTTGCAGATCTATCGGCGGCCACGATGGAAAAAAGAAAAGAATTTATCACAGTCACTAAGACTCTTCGAAATAACAAGGTGATGTACAGATGGGGGTACCCCACTAAATTGATCATTTGGAGACAAGGCAAGAACTTTATTGCGAACAACTCAATGGAAGGCATGAAGCTGATCACCACGTGGGGTCTTTGGAAAGGCTCACCTACCCATCAAGCCGCGGCTGAACCAGCGTCTCCACGACGACTCCAAGAGGATTGGCAGATGGCAAGATCCCCAGCTAAGATCCCTTGAACTTTCTTGATGATCGTATTTGCTTGAAGGTCGCTCTGGTATACAATTCAATACTGTGACCGTTACTCTTTATAAGTAATTGTATGTATATGTATCTTGCCACATGTCACGTATACTTTGGGCTGTGTCCTCCCTAAAGGTTTACGTCCAGACATTTATATACCCATATATATGCCAATTTCTGGCAGTCTGTCTATTAGCGAACCTTTTACCTTCTATCCACATCCCAAACCATTTGCTACAAGTTTATTTCCAGCCTCACGCACTAGGGCCCTTATCAGGCCACAACTGGTATGGAGTCATCAGTAGCGATAAATATTCGCTGCCGCATACTTTCACAATGTTTAATGTTCAATGTTTACTGTGTTTACGTTACAACTCTGTGTAGTCGGAGCAATGTTGTCGTATAGCGTGTCTCACACATGATAATCAATATAAAACGGTCTGTATGATGCGAAAGGAAGATGCTCTTTCGAATCTTGAGATCCGTGTGGCCTGATAATATAAAGTTCTGATATGTTTGTTTGCCACATAACTGTGTTCGATTGCTTACCTACCACTTGCCAGCTCAGTTCGTTGCTACACCCAGCGATAATTTTGTGTTGAAATGCGCACTAAGCTATTAACGCCTAGCCCGCCATAGGTAACAATGAATAGCGCGATTAACCGCCTTCCCCTTACAGGCTACCATACTTTCCCCTTCCCCCATAGCTCAAAGGCATAGCTAATGCGCCGCCTAAAGACTATATCCTTTTTCGACGGTGAAGTGCTTAACACTAATGCCACGGTCGTTATAGATACACACCGTAAGAAGAAGTAGAAAAAGAAAAATTAGAAATATGGTTAATAATAACTAATTACAAAAATAAACGATAAATTGTTGCTATGCAAATAAAACGACTGCAAGGTACAATGACGAAGACATATAAACCCATTACTGTATTCATACTTTGCAATGTTAGTCCGCAAACTTGGGCTAAATTCACCAGTGAACGTAACTGCGGGACCTCTGGAAATGGTTACGCGTCCAAGTTAAGTTTCGCATGACTTATGCCCCTAACATGGAATGTGTCACTTAGCTAACGTATATTGACGGTTTAGCTGGTTCTACCATACTACCACATTCTACCCTTAACCGTTTTGTGAAAGGTCACCAGACATGCACCCTGACTCTTCTGCTGTTATTAATGTTCGATGTTGTTTAAATTTCTCATTTAGGTATAATTCTCGTGTAATATGTATTATGCAATGTTAACATGTTCTTATTTCAGGTCGGGAGGTGCTCCCAGCCTCCTTTTGTCACCCTTGGAGGAGATACTAGTTCTCACCCAGGGATGATTATTGTGTTTCTTCCGGCCCAGGAAGATGTGTGTAAATACTTTTGTTCGTACTATTCCCCTTTTTTTTCTCTTACCCGTACATCTCCCCTTCCCGTAGGTCCAGACACTAAAAATGCACAAATCACACTGTATTGGAGATGGGTCCAAGCTGCCTCTAGGCTAGCTTGTACATCACTGATAAGGTTTTTTGAGGCAAATGCTTGGAGAACAAATAGACTACCAATATGGGTTCAATGGTATCCTTATACTAATGCCCTTCACAACTCTCACTCATGACGCAACATGTTATGAAAGTCCTCTCAATTAATGCTAGAGGATTAAACAGCCCCTTTAAAAGAAGACAACTCATAAACACCATGCATGACACTGATGCAGCAATAGTTTGTGTCCAAGAAACCCATTTTAGCTTAAAAAAGCCATCCCAAATCCGATCCACAAAATACCCCACAGCCTACTATGCCAATGCCCCGAACAAATCTAAAGGAGTAGCGATAATTTTTCATAAAGACTGGATATTCACAGTACACAAACAATTTGCAGACAAGACCGGTAGAGCGCTTATCCTTGTAGGTGATTTAAATGGCATATCACTGACCGTAGCCTCTATTTATGCCCCTAACGAGGCGCAGTTTTCTTTCCTGAATAAAACAATTAAAAAAATAAAGCGCATGTCACAAGGTCACGTTTTTATATGTGGCGACTGTAACTGCACCCTTGACCCTTCACTTGATATAAAACGTAAAGATAATAAGTCACCAAATAAACTGACCAACCACAATGCAAAGCTTTTCTCCAATTTAATACATTGTCAGGATTTATATGACACATGGAGGACTCTTTTCCCCTCGGTGTCTGACTTCACATATTTCTCGCAAGTGCATCTGACATACTCACGGATCGATATATGCCTTGTAGATAAAGCAACTCTCCCTCACCTAATAGATCAATCAATGGGACAAAGAACTTGGTCAGACCATGCCCCTATCACCATCACGTTCAAAGTGCCTTACCCCACGAAAGGTCGAGGAAAATGGAGACTAAACGAATCCTTATTAGACGACCCCATAAACCTGCAGAAAATAACTTCCACACTATCCCAATACTTCTCACTCAATACCACCGATGATACATCCGTTGAAACCCAATGGTTAGCCCATAAGGCAGTGATTAGAGGTGAATTTATTAAATTAGGCTTCGCCACCAAAAAGCGACGTCAGGACATGGACACGGCGCTACGGCAGGAACTCGACAATTTAGAACAATCTAATAAACGAGCCCCTTCTAAAGCTGTATCGACTCAAATCACCAAAATACAAAACAACATTCAGAAAATTCAAACTCAAATGTATACTAAACAGGTGATGAAAACCAAGCAAAATTCTACCATATGGGCAATAAGGCAGGTAAATTACTAGCCAACCAACTAAAATCTAATTATTTACAAACCAAAATACCTTATATCACCTCCAAAAACAGCGTTAAAATATACAATCCCCACAATATAGTAGACGAACTGGCTCTCTTCTATGAAGAGCTGTATAATCTTAAAGACGATCATACAACTCACATCCCCAACAAATTGGAGATATCTGAATATCTCTCGCACATCAAACTACCGCAAACCACACAGGAACAAAATTAAATCTTAGACGCCCCGTTCACAGAAGATGAAATAACTCAGGCCATAAAATCTATCCCCAAACACAAAGCTCCGGGTCCGGATGGACTCTCTAATTACTATTATATAAAACTGGTGTCCCAAATTGCTCCTCACATAACTAAGTTGTTTAATACGATCAAACAATCTGGCATATTCCCTCGGGAAATGCTGGAAGCCTACATTATAACGTTGCCGAAACCGAACAAGTCCCCAACAATTTGCAGCAATCTAAGACCCATTTCTCTGCTCAATGCAGATGTGAAACTATATGCAAAGTTAATTGCAAACAGGCTCATACCCCTTTTGCCCAACCTAGTCTCAGAGGAACAAGCGTGCTTTGTACAAGGAAAACAGGTGGGCGACAACACCAGATACTGTATGGATCTGGTGGATTGGGCAAATGATAGCAAACAGAGTGGTGTTCTCATGGCCTTGGATGCCGAAAAGGCATTTGATCGCCTAAATTGGGATTATATGGCGGCAACATTAACAGCCTTTGGATTCTCAATGGCTTTCATAAAGACTATCTTAGCCCTTTATTCCTCACCCTCCGCTAAAGTTTTTAATACCGGGTTCACATCCAGAAGTTTTTGCATAACTAACGGTACGAGGCAAGGGTGTCCCCTGTCGCCCCTGATCTTCATTCTATGTTTAGAACCTCTGGTGAAACATATAAAAATGGACCCTTCACTTCCTGGCTTGCACACTCCTGCAGGGGAAAAGAAAATCGCATTGTTTGCAGATGATATTATAGTTTTTCTGGCCAACCCTAATGCCACAATCCCACGGTTAATCCAGGCCCTGTCTTCCTTCGGATCTATATCCTATTACAAAAACAATATTAGTAAGACCCAAATACTTCCTATTAATCTACCCTCACAACTAGTAGGCACCTTGAAAAACAACTACCCGTTCGACTGGAAATCCACGTCAATATCCTATCTCGGCGTTAAAATTACCCTCTCCAACTCACTTATTATCAAAGAAAACCATGAAACGGTATTATCCGCGCTGACTAAACAGATGAGTTCTTGGGATAAACTTCATATGTCATGGCTTGGGAAAATCAACTCTGTGAAAATGATGATCCTACCCCATATTTTATATCTCTTCAGAACACTTCCAATTGCTCTCCCTAATAAACTTACAAAACGTTTCCAATCTGCTATCAATGCCCATATTTGGAAAAAAAAGCCCCCAAGGGTATCCTTGCAATCAATGTGGCGCCCATTAACTAAGGGAGGCCTTAGTATACCAAATATCCAACACTATTATAGAGCAACGATACTGGCACAATGCATAGATATATTGACAGGCAGAACGAACCCTCTATGGCTCAACCTTGAGTCAGCGTGCAGCCAAACCCCTTCCCTGGCAAATATGTTATGGATATCATCCACCCCCCCACGGTCTGCTACGTTACCAGCTACAAACTTCCTTCTAAACTCTTGGAAGACCTGGAATAAAGCAGTATGGCCTCCTGAGGAACTTTTATACCTTGCACCTTTCTCCGCCCTCTCGCTGTTCTCTCCTGATCTGTCCACACAAAGGTGGACTGATCTGGGTATCACACACGTCCATTATCTGTTCAATAAAAATGGCATTCGTTCCTTTCCAGAGTTGCAGGCTTCGTTCAAATTACCCTCTCGTGATCTATTCTTATATCTAAGAGTCAAACATATTTTGATCTCCAAATCGATATCTTTCATACACCCCCTATCATTCAGCAAGCTAGGCCAAAAATGGTACACAGCAAAGAAATTCCACACGTCGTGGAAATTTCTCTCACCCTGCTACACAGCACAGGCAGGCCCTAAGGCTACAAACAAATTGCCATATATGCTTAAATGGGAAATCAATTTAGGAATGGAATATACTTTGGAGGAGTGGGAAATGGCTATTAAGTACACTAAACAATCTTCGAACTGTGTTACACTATGGGAAGCCTATTTTAAGATTCTCATGCGCTGGTACATGGTCCCGTCAAGACTACACAAAATATATACTAATTTATCCCCACTATGTTGGAGATGCAACAAGGACTCAGGATCTCTAGAACACATCTTTTGGGAGTGTACATACTTACAATCATTTTGGCAATCTGTACAGAGTTCGATATTTTCGCTATGTAAGCTCTCACTCCCTCTTACACCGGGAAACTATATCCTGCACATCATACCCAACCTGAATGATATTCCAGCTAGGGATGCGGTACTCAATATTTTGGTGGTTGCTAAGACCCGCATCGCAGCACACTGGAAAAGCACCCATTGTCCCGATATATTAGAAGTGCTTTCTAAAGTTGATTCCACATACAACCACGAAAAGGAATGGGCAAAAAAGGGTAGCGTACCTAAATTCCTCACTAACTGGCACAACTGGGAATCTTTTTATGAATCCTACTCTAAATGAGCAAACAGAGAGGTTGCATATCCCATAGGTCTAATGAGAAGATGTAGTAGTATACCCATACGTCCACATACATTAATGGTCTGGACCAATCACCTCTACGGTTTTCCTTCATTGCCCCCCCCCCCTCCCTACCAGGTTTTCCCCTTTTTTTTTTTCTTCATACGAATCATGGATAGAGGCTATAAACCAATACAATAAGTGTACATCCAATAGTTAGTAATCATTCATAGTATTCAGGTAAACTGTTTCCTCGCAAATCTGTACAACTACAGCGTAGTTTTTCCTTTTGAGCCTTATGCTGAATCGATCATATTTACTACTAGGTACATGATTAGAGCAAGCTCGCTCACTTCACGCAACTTGTAACATGGGAGGTCAGAGGGTGATTTGTATGTAGCATTGTTGATATATTAATATATACACTGTGGCTTGTTAAAGCCAATGTACATGGCATGTTACATACCGTGAATGTTTGTGCTTTATGCTGACTTACGCAATGATGTTTAATTCATGTCGCAACTTCATGTATCTAAAAAAAAATCTGGATGTACTCCTATGTTCTATCCTTTTTTCTTTTTTCTGTTATTTCCTGTTTTTTTACTTAACAAAATCAATAAAAAAGTATACATTGAAAAAAAAAAAGATGATTTCTTGGGTATAGAGAATTTCCGCCTAAAATTATAGTCCTACCTAAACTGCATAATCAATTTAGAAACCTGATTGTTGACATACATAAAACATAACTATGAAGCCAACTGCAGAACCTTACAAAATTTGTTTGGAATTAGAAAAAAATGAGGGCATCTCTAAAAATCCTACAAAAAATGGTATCAAAAGGTGGACTTGGGCTACCATACCTACAAACAAATAGGCAGGCAAGCATAATATAAGGGATAGTGGTGGCCCATCAGAACAAGAATGCACCACATTCACATTCATTGGGTTGACAGTATATGCTACCCACCTATAATTTAGCAGGAATAAACTCTATAGGTTGTACCAACAACTTGGAGGCTCCACCACAGGTAGCTGTTGGAGATGTGATGAAGAGAAGAGAACTATGACACATATCTGGTGGAGTTTTGTGTCAGTGCAGCAGGTGTGGAAGGAAGTGGGGAACTTAATTGAAAGCTACAGGACACTCTATAACCACAGCAGCAGAATCACACTTATTTATGATATGGCACACAATACCCAACCTAGAAGAGTAATGACAAATATCCTATTGGCTTCCTTATCTCAAATGACCAGGTATTGTGGTACAAAGATCTGCCCCATGACATATGATATAATAGATGAAGTCACCCTAAATAGTGAGTATGAATAAATGATGATAAAGCAAAAAACAGGGTGATTTAAGCCATCACCATCTCGAAAGATGTGGAATAATTTTATATACACAGATAACCAGGAAACAACGCAATCTCCTGGACCTCCTTTCCCTGTCCCCCATAATAAATGCTAGTAGATGGAGATTGGGAGTAGACAAATGACTCATACACTTTGTTGGTGAGAATGCTACAAGCTAATCTGAATCACTACATACAAGGAGAGAATCTACAGCTTGTCTAATGCAGACCAATAGATAAGTTGTCCACATACCCACATGGATACCACCTCCCCACTTCTTATTTACTCTCCTTCCAAACCTTAGAGAGAGGATAAATTGGCTCACATTAAAGATGGTGTATTTGGCATCAAATAACACACAGCACAGAAGACAAAAGAAGTCAAATGAAGATATGGAAATCTTTATTGTAATTCATGCTGTAACAACTTGTAAATATTTTTCACAGGTAATTCATGGAACAAAACTACCACAATTATAACTATATTGTTGGGTGGGATAAGCCATGACATGCTTGCTGAAAAAAAATGTTCCTACCCATTTCTGTGACTCAGTCTCCCTCCTTGCCTTTGTTAATAGCTAAAAATATTCACACACAATTTTGTTATTGTTTGTTTATTAATTCATTGTTGTTACATTAACATACTCTATCTCTACATGGAATAATGTAGCGTATATTTCAAAGAGTACAAAAAAAGAACACAATACATCGAGAAAAGCAAGGAGGTCAAGAGAAGTCAAGGTCAAGTTCAAGGTTAAATTGGGGCCAACTAATTTTTTCTTTACTATTATCTTCACATTTAAATTTGACAAACTGATCATTTAGGGACATACCAGTAAATCAATGCTCTAAAGTCCCTTTGAGATTTACTTTTATCGTATCAACCCATAATGTTTGCTGGGACGCAAATTGGAGGATGCAAAAAAAAAAAATTATGACAATATATATTATTTTTTGTTTATTTTTCATGGAGCTGGAGTTAACAGCAAAACAAAATTTCCAACTACAGTGGTCTAACTTTTCAGTTGAAAAGTAAGATTTGTGTATTCTAGAGTTGGCATACGATTTACCTACTAAAATCAGAATCTATGTTAGCAGATGCATGCTTTTATTTTTAACATGCTAATTCATTTTATTTCAGTCATGTTGAAAACAAGTAATATTTAGAATGTCACTTCATGAATATCACACTTATATAATCTGTTTATTAAAGAGCAATATGTTGTTAAGTGAAGACATTTACAAAAACTAGGTTGAAGTAGGTGATCTAGACGATTTCTAGAATCAAGCAGAATTGAATATTTATTTTTGCATAATTTTTTAGTTATTCAGTTCATCAGCCCCCACAACTGACTAAGAAAACAGAACCAGAGGGTTCCCACTACACTTAACATAGATACTAAGGAATGCCTACTCTTGTTTATTTTTAATGTTATTTTGTTTTTCTTTTATTTATGGAATAGGTTGCTGCGTGGAGTAAAAACAATCAATGTCAAATTCTAGTTAAGGTCCCTCAGAAAATCTGAAATCATGCTGGCACACATCATTAACAGTTCATATATCACTGCCAATATGACAAGAAAATAATTTTAAGGGGTTAATCAAAATTCTGAGCTTTTCCTGCAGACGGCTTACTGATTTAATGCATAAGATTAGAGTCCATAAATACATTTTAAAATGTACTTGCTCCTCATCTGTCTCTGACAAAGCAATTCTTGAGTCAGCAATTTATTGTGGAGTCTGCCATATGTTGATGAATTTATTTTAGCCCATTTTGCACAGCAATATGGATAAACCATGTCTATCGTACTCATTTTCTACTAGAAGGATCAGCAAAGCTTTATGTCCAAAGTTTCTGTAGCAATGAACTTGTAAACATGTATAATGCAGAAACAGTACTTACAGTAAAAAAAAACACACCTTTTGTTCTTTTTATAACTGCATGCTATCTCGGAAAATACTAGACAGTTTTTTTCGGTAATATGTTTATTTAGCAAAAAAGAAAGAGAAACTAAATTATAAAAATGCCAAAGTATCAACTATCGATGCGGTTATGCATTCTCTGGATCTTGCAAAGATAGTACATGGCCTCCTGGTGGAGGCAAATGTTACCAAGATGTCCGAGCACGCAATTTGTTCTTTGTCAATGAGACTAAAACACTGCTTGTGTACTGTTTGACCACACAAGTCAATAAGGACTTCCGATACACTGAATACTGTTCAAGTACATTTACTCACAAGCATCGAACACCCCAAATGTCCTCCCAACACTGGCTAACAGAACTGACCATCCTTATGTTCAGGATGACTAGGAATAACAAAATGTATCATGACATTTTGTTTAGATTTTTATCATAGATATCAGCAATGTGATAAATTCTAAAGAAAAAAAGACTGGTGTTAGCAAGACATATTTTGTTAAATTTAATATTTTCATTCACAAAATTGCTTGTTCATTTAAACCATGCTTATGATGTAAGTGATAAATTCAATACTATGATCAGAATTTAATTTTGTTTACTGTGGAATGAACGAAAACATTTTATAAAGTCATCTTTGTAGAACTTTAAAAAAAATAAAAATAATAATGTTGCTACGGATAAGTAAAATCTCCTGCCCAGAAGGGAAAACAGGAGAACATTGGCATTTTTCACCTCTCACAGTAGATTACACAAAAGACACCTAGACTCCTCTGATTTTTTTTAATTAGCACATTTCGCCTACTGTGAATTCAACACAAGACATTGTGCTATTCTTTAAAGGTTACGTTATCATGAAATAAATTGCTAATCTAAATTAGAATGGTTAAACAAATGTAACCAATGCTATGCATTCAAACAAACGCCAGCTGATTTGATTAAACATAACTACTTATTGAGAGAAAAAAAAAAGTTCAAGCACGTTGGTTAAGTCTTATTAATGAGCTACAAAAATGAACATGAATCAAAAACATGTTTGTAAAATTAAAGAAACCCCAAGGGCGTGTAGTGGTGTTATAAGATAACAGCATGAGGCATTACTTGTTCATCCTTAGGCTGAGTGTAATCTCATACCACCACTTGAATCTCCCCCCTCCATGTCTTGTGTCCTGGTATTTAATTAGAACACTCACTGAATGTATCAGCCAATATGCATTTAGTTTCAGGGCATTCATGCTGCAAATGTCCACTGGCAAATAATTTCCACACTGTCACTTCGGTTAATGAACACGCTAAAAATAAACCCAAATAGTTTTAAATGTAAATCAATTTTACATTAATAAGAATTTTATTACTATGTGTTAACTCCCAAGGGTAGGATTCATATATGTGGTTTATCTTTTTATTCTACTTTTTAATGTTGATAATTAATTCTCTTGTGTTCCTCCTAAGATCTATATGTTTCTACACAACGTGTATTATTTTGCTTCTTTACCTAATTTCTAGTTCTGTGTTATATTACTCTTCATTACAATACTTTACTGAACCTGAAAACAAACCTGCTCGTATATCTGAGTACAACAGAGATAGTATTATTTTTTTTTACACGTAAATATAATATTTTGGAAAAGGGAAACTATGTATGATTATTTAAAGATGACAATGCAGTTGCTGTTTATTAAGTGTATAAACTCATGTAGAAATCACGATTTGATGCTAAATCCAAGTGCACTCGAAGTATGGCCTCAATTTCATGTATTTTTTTTTAGATAAATGTTTAAAATTAATTTTTCTAAATATTAAACTAGAAATAAAATAATTAAAAATAAATCAATATATTTAAAATAATATTAGAATTTGTTTATATTATTCGCAATATTATATAATGCAAGGTGAAGCTCTAACATCTGAGGCACATATCTCCCACTCTGAAGACATCTTGAAGTATAATCACAGAGAGAGTGAAAAGTTATTAAAGGTTTTCAAAATGTAAAATATGGATAGCATGCATGACATAGATTAACAAAGGTATAATTTTATATTACTATTGTATTATATTACATTAACATTTTATTACTAACATATTTATTTATTGCCCTAAATAATATAGAACATTTTGATATTTTTGAAGGATTCTAGGTATTTTTAGATATATGGATTTTGTTTTACAAAATTTGACATATATGTTGTTATTAAGTTAGTCACAACCTCCTAGACCAACATTCTGTGCCAAGCATAATTTTTACAGTGAACCAGATTTGTTTTTTACATATATGGTGTTTATTGCAAGAGTTCAATAACAGGGTCTGTTTATGTAAAATACACGCAGCAGTGCAATATGTTAGCCTTTATAACGCTATTATTGTTCATAAGTATCCAACTAATTGCTAATTATATAATAAAATGCTACTAAGTAATTTTTTTTTATAATCAGTCCAAAAGTCAGTCCAAGAGAGGACTGAGTTTTGGACTGAATTGGATACAATGCATTTAGCTTGGCCTTTAGGTCACCCTCTGAGATCTCAAGCAAGTTTTAACACACTTTTGGTATCACAGAGGGAGCTTTTACAATCTAGGTTTCCTCTGTAATGGCATGTGGAAACTAAGCCTGGTCTGAGATGAGAGCAAGGATTAATTGAAGTGCAAGCTACGGGACTTGAGTTTTGTTCATTCTCAGTGTTCTCTTACCCTGTTTCAAACCTCTCAAGTGTTTCTATTTAGGGAAGACCATCCCTATTTTGGCCACAAATTCCTCTGTGTCCCTCTTTTGTATCCTAATGTTTTTTCTCTTCTAGGTGCTCTATATTGTTAGTGTATGACAGAGCTCCACATCAATGTTGCAGCTTACAGTAATGTATTTGAATTACAATAGATGTGTCTTTAAACCAGTCTGAGTAAATAAGATATGTTACTCTTGTACTAAATTTTATTTTAGTTGCCTACATTGTTATTACCAAGTCACCTAAAATTACTCAGAACAGCCCCACCATGGCTACACCCAAGTATTTTGTCATGTGAGCCACATCTACTATCTGCTGGTGTATAATCTAACATCTGAGGTACAGATCTCCCACTCTAAAGACATCTTGAAGTATATCCACAGTGAGAGTGAAAAGCTATTAAAGGTTTGCAAAATGTAAAATATTGATGATAAGCATGTCAGATTCACAAAGGTATTTGCCATGGAACCTCCTCTTTTCTGCATCCTCTATCTGTTGTTGTTTCAGGTATTCCCTTAGCAGTTCATCTTTGGGAGCCATCTTCATGATTTACATGTGGATGCTCTGTGTTTCATCCATGACTGTGACCTTGACACTCATCAGTCCCTAAACCTCATTCTTTCCGGGTGGTGTACAGTCTCTGGGTGCTGGATTATTATTATTACTAGAATGTAAGCTCATGAAGCAGGGCCCTCCACCCCTCTGTTCCTGTACGTCCAGTTGTCTGGTTACAATTACATGTCTGTTAGTCCACCCAATGTACAGACTCTACGGAGTCTGATGTGTTGTGTTTACTCTGGCTGCATTCATAGCAAAATTAGCAAACTAAATTTATTAGCAATAAACAAATTTAATTTCTAATTTTTCATATTGTGCATACATGATTCCGGGTTGTGGGTGCATGCCCTGGGAAATGTGTATAAACTAGTTTCTTCGTGAATAGTTTAAGGGTCATAGCTAATATACACCTAGACCCCTTGCCTAGAGTTATATCTCACAGGCGAGGCCCAGCAAAGGCCAAATAGGTCATCTGATGTTGTTGCATCACTTGCAGCATTCAGTAGGGTACTTTAGTTCCAAACTGCTCTATCATAGGGATTATTCTGACTTGCAAATGGCATATGTTTCTTCTGTAATACAATGTGAGCTGGAACTCGTTTGGATTCTAAACAAGGTCTAACCGAAGTACAAGCTAATGCAGTTTTTCTATGTATTTCTCAGTGTGCTATTACATCCTGCTTTAGTTCATTTATGATAATGTACATGACTTATTTTTGATTAGCTTGTTAAAGTAAAACATTTAACTAGCCTATATGAGATGTTACTATAATCATTTGAGTTGAAAGCTTAGCAAAATGTTGTTGTACGATACAAAGCAGGAGGTCCTCCTACCAGCTGAGGCCATCTCCAGGGTAATTGACTTGATCCCAAGGGGATGTAAAAAATTCAGCTGCATTATTCTTCCGCATTCCATGCCAGCTGATCCAAGAAAAGCAAAATCTACAGGGATTAGACTCTCTGATCTCATTAGTAGTTATGACAAGTAATAATGAAACTCTGTAGAGTTAAGATATGTATTTACTGTCACTCACAGCATATCTTTAGAGAAAAATCCATTGAGGCTTCTAAATGTTGCTATTATTGTATGACTTATTAAAATGACTATGTCTGAGAATTTTATATTCTACACATTTATAATCAGAAAAAAATCAATCCCTTTATCTATATATCTATCTATCTATCTAGTCCACAAAATAACTGCAGAAAGGAATAAAGCTTTGTTAAAACAGCTTTGAATAAACATAGACAAAGTGCTATTATAGAAGAAGATATACACTGAGAGTGCGTAGAGCTATCAGCTAGCTCTACATCTATACACCTGGGCAGGATATATAGGCGTCTCTCTGGATCTAGGTAGGGTTAGTCCAGGAGGCATGTAAAATTAACAGAATAGTGTGGAATGTCTAAATTAGAACCTCGGCCTGGATGAATAAATAAATAGAGTGCACTCACATTTATTGGAGCATAATAGTGGCTTCCAATGAATAGCATGAAGTGGTACCATTCCCACTCTAGGATATATTGTTGAGTATATGAATTAGGTAATATTTTAAATATTTGTTTTATGTTATATAGTATTAATAATATAATAGATGAGCAGGCTATGTTCTTACAAAGATTTTTACAAACGTTATTGATAAAGTGAGTTTATTAACATGGTTTTATATATATATATTAACAATTAATCCTCCATTTAAGCATATTAGTGTGAATTTTAGTAGCTTGGGCAGTAGTGCTGCATACACTTTAGGACCTTTAACCCCTTAAGGACTAAACTTCTGGAATAAAAGGGAATCATGACATGTCACACATGTCATGTGTCCTTAAGGGGTTAAAATGTTCTCATATTAAATATTATTTAAATTTACATCAAAATCAGCAGTTTAAATATTTCTGTATAGGTTGATTTATTCCACCAACTTGTATTCCAATTTTGAGGAAACTTTTATTTTTCTTAAAATTGAGCACGGAGGTTAACGTGGCTGTTAGACTGTTCTCATATGACACCACAGGACTTCAATGAGCCCTATTTGAAAGCCTCGGGATAAGATCATTTTTTGATTGACATAGGGAAACAGCTCTGTGCTGCCTGGTGGGGTGACGTGAGTTTCAATAAACTGTGTGGTTGCCATGTGAACAATTTATTTCTGGCTTTTGGTGTTATTAAAGAAGAAAATGTATTTGATATATGTGTGTGTATATGTATATATACACACACATATATACACACCTGTATATATTTATATACAGTAATATCTAAATATCCACACAATATCTAAAATAACAAGACAAAAAAAAACAAAAAAACAATATGTGCAATATAAAAAATATTGCACATGGCAATTATCTTCAGATATTAAAGAAACAAGCAAAGGATCTTGGAGCATTTAGAAACTGTATTTACTCATCCTGTATTTACTCATCCTTTACTTTATCTTGGAGTGTTTTTTAAGACCTTCTTCTGGGTCTGTGACTAAACAGAAGCTTCAGAGAATCCCTTACATTTCCACATGTGCTTCCAAATAACATTGGACTTGAGACACTGTACCTTATGGATGAATATGTTTTGAGTATCTGGTTTAAAATCAGGTAGAGTTATCTAGATCCTAACATGTTGATTGAAAGTTGGATGCATGATACTGAAATAACATTTTTATGACAACTTTTAATTATTATTAAAGGGACACTCCAGGCACCCAGACCACTTCTGCCCATTGGAGTGGTCTGGGTGCCAACTCCCACTACCCTTAACCCTGCAAGTGTATTTATTGCAGTTTTTTTTAAACTGCAATAATTACCTTGCAGGGTTAAGTCCTCCCCTAGTGGCTGTCTATTAGACAGCCACTAGAGGACACTTCCTGCTCTATAGCACAGGTTTTCTGTGCTAGAGCGTCGCTGGACGTCCTCACGCTGTGTGAGGACCTCCAGCGTCGCTCTATTCCCCATAGGGAAGCATTGAAATAATTTTTCAATGCTTTCCTATGGGGTGCGCTAATGCGCATGCGCGGCATTGCCGCGCATGCACATTAGGTCTCCTCGGCCGGCGGGCGAGATCAGTCTCGCCCACCGGCCGACGTAAGCAGAAGGAGGAGCGGTGGGGGAGGAGGAAGCAGCGACGTGGGACCTGTCGCTGCCATGGTAAGTCACTGAAGGGGTTTTCACCCCTTCAGCAACTGGGGATTGGGGGGTGGGAGGGAGAGGGACCCTCCAGTGCCAGGAAAATGAATCACTTGTGATTGCCGACCAACCATTCTACATACTCTAACCCTTGATGATCCCGATCTCAATTATGATCTTTATAACTATAGTTTCATTCAGAATCAATATACACAATTGACTGTGGATCCATTTATGTGGATCTTTTTGTAACCTTTTTTGTAGAAAGGATTCCATCAGAAATGGTTATCCCCAACTCTTTGTGATAGGTATAAATGATAACAAGAAGGATGCTCCTCTTGTTGTAAGATTGGAAAGCCTTGAAATTTGGTAGTACGTAAACAATTAATGCATTTTAAGGCAACATCCAGAAATGTTTTGTGATGCCTGCTACTGTTTTGGATGAAGACATCACTACCTTGCTCTTTAGCTAGTAACATGTTCCACATCTCATGTTATTTGCCTGGTTGTGAAGAACAACATAATCCTCTACTTTTTTAGTTCTAACAAATACTTTTCAAGATTCATGTTTATGACTGTTGCTCAATAAAAATGATAGATAGAATATTAGTTGCACCAGTCAAAGGAATTAACTATGAGTTGTGGGATTTTATGTATATAAATAGAAAAAAGAGAACAACCTTTTTACAGCCTTAAATATATCATTTTGGTCACCAACCTTTCAGACTATAAATTGCACTGAGCATGACTTTTCTCACTATATACCTTTATCTATTTCAATGTTAAATATGTGTCTAGATTTCCACATTCCATTTAACACTAGAGAATATCCCATCTATTAATAAAATATAGTGATAATAATATTGATCAACTTTTGTATTCCAATGGTTTATCTGCTATAGTTCTGTTACGCAATCTTTTTCTTTATCACCAGCCAACTTAATGATGTTTACATCAGTATATTTATTTTTTGCTACAATCAAAATGTTCCTTTTCTTCAAAAAAAGTTTTGTCTTGTGCCATATGTATAAGGATGTGAACATATTTTAACACTAAAACAGATTTAAATTTTTTTAATTAGATAGAGAGCTTAAAACTCAGATATGACATTAATACAGAGGCTTAGATTTGTTAAGAAATGTATACAAGACGGAACAGATGCTATATATTTTTGCTGCAAATATTCTCTTCCTTGTTATGTAAAAGTTTAAATTGCACATTAGAAAATTTTGTTTTGACTGAATACATTTTAGAATCCCAAATTAGGCTTGATGAGTATAAATCAAATTATCTGCTAAGATATTTTCCACTGATAACATTCCAAATGTAGATATGTAGGTGAAATCGACCCTCCCCCATGAAATAAAATTATTATCCATGATAAGTCTCTTCCTGAACTCTCCCAGAATATTTATTTTTAAGCCATCTTGGCTCATTTTCACTATGCTGTAAGGCTGTCATTTTCTTTTTAATAGGCTTCAAACTTCTCAATGCCCCAAAAGATATCACAACTCAAGGAGTAGTTTTCTATTTCTGTGAGCATCAGACCTGCAAACATTGTTAAGAAGACAATTGTGGAAAATATAGAGGAAACCTATATAAATAAGGGGAGATTCAATAATATTTCTGTTATATCAATAATACAAAAGGGCTAATGATAGATCAATGAATTTATTTTTTTCAACTCTAAAAATGTTTACATTGCGGAGTCCACACTATGATAAAGTGGACCTCTGCTCCTTTGACACTGGGTCACAAGGTGAGGGAGTAGTTGTATAAATATAGCAGTGCTCTGGTTTAGTTAGTAAAAATTTCCACAGCAAAATCCAGGAATAAAAAAAACCATAATGCAATATAGAAATATTACCACTATTTTAGTGACAAAGAATTAAGAACTTTTAAAGCAAACTTTTATTAAATTGAGTCTGATGCAGAAAACTGGACTTGAGCATCTCATGGATACTTTGAGAAACTCATATGTCATCAGGAGGAATTGCCTAGTATATCCTCAACTATCAGACAAAAGTCAATGATTGTTAACATCAACATTTTATTTTGACAGTAACAACATTACTAGGTATGTGTTTGTTTGTTTTTTATCTAAAAAATGAAATGAAACAAAAAAGTGGTGAAGAGAGTGATTGACCATTTTCATATGTATGGGGGTGGTTGGGTAAGTCCTTGATAAATCATGAAAAAAAGGATTCCTAATGGTCTGAACATCTGCATATGTGTCCCACTGGCTCCATTGGAAAAGAAGAGTAAGATTCTTAAATTCATCACTGCCCTTTAGCAGTATCTCCCAAACAAGTCCTTAATTACTACCATGAGTACAAACAAATAATCTTAGATTTTCTGACATTCATATATAATTTGGAAGATAAATAAGATGTTTATAAAATATATAGATAAACCTAAACACATATTAATATTTTTCACTATATTACAATAATATATGTCAAACAACCAAAACATTCATTCATACTCAGCCAATGCATTTCAGTCCAAACTTAGTCACAATTGATATTGCTAATATAGAAGAGGAACTACCACTTTAGTAGTATGGGCAGTTGTAGACTGGGACATAGATGTCCAGCTGATAACCATATTGTGTCAAACTGTTAAATTAAATTTGATGCATAACTGAATCATGGAATCATGAAACAGAGGGTATGCTTGCACCATTATCACTACAGTAGAAAGCAGTGGTTTTGTTGCTTAGGGTGTCCATTTAAAATGTGGGGAAATGGAAATTTTGTATAGCAGTTATATTGCATTTTGAAACTCTGTTTCAATTTCTTAGTTTTCTCACTGATTTAGAACATTTTGTCAGCTGACAGCTAATATTCTATAAACTTTGTGAACCTACCTGGTTATCTATATATTTCCCCTGCATCTGACAAAGCTTTGACAATTGAGAACCTAATTGTCTGTGGGTTCTGTCACATTTTTTGCTTTCACTTGTAAGAATTTCTCCTAACGATAGAAGCCTAGTAAGGTTTGTCTGTAGTTGTAGTACAGTTTTGTCTTAGACAGCTTTGTCTAAGGAGATATTAAATTTAATGACAGAAAAGGCCCAACTGATTTGCCTAGCATGTCTATTTTCTTTTGTACATAAAAGACAGACTTAATTACTTGAAATATCATAGGATTTCCTAATCTGACACGTTAACATTCTTTCTATGTGCCAGTCTCTGCTCATCCTACTGTAAGGCCATGTACACAAAAAAATAAAAAATAAAAATAATAAATAAACAGACAAATAACCAAACAAGCAAACAAATAGTGATTCTAATCATGTAGCATGTTTCGTCAAATAACCTTTAAAAACTGTGTAATAACTTTCTGATGACTAAGTTATTTTATCTATGTTTTTCTTTGTTGTTGCTTTTTTTGTTGTTTTGTTTTTAATTTCTCTTTCATTATGATTTGTATAAACAATATATATCCTGGTCATTGAATAAAAAAAAAAGGTAAAATACGGGTACGAAACATACAATCACAATGGGTATGATGCATCAAGCAAAACTTAACATGCAAATGGAATACAAATGGAAGAAAATAGAGTACAAATCAGTTTCCAAGATTTGTACACACAGAAAGCCACTTAAAGACTCATCTTATCAATAAAAAGTATTTTAAAATATGGTAAAGCAAGGCAAAATAATATAATATAGAATCTGGAATTATCTGGAATATCATAATATTATCATAATCAAATTACCGTATATACTCGAGTATAAGCCGACCCGAATATGAGCCGAGGCTCAAAAACTGGGAAAACGTATTGACTCGAGTATAAGACTAGGGTGGGAAATGCAGCAGCTACTGGTAAATTTCTAAATAAAATTAGATCCTAGAAAAATTATATTAATTGAATATTTATTTACAGTGTGTGTATATAATAAATGCAGTGTGTGTATATAATGAATACAGTGTGTGTATATAATGAATGCAGTGTGTGTGTATGAATGCAGTGTGTGTGTATGAATGCAGTGTGTGCGTATGAGAATGCAGTGTGTGCGTATGAGTGCAGTGTGTATGGGTGCAGTGTGTGTGTATGAGTGCAGTGTGTGTGTATGAGTGCAGTGTGTGTATGAGTGCAGTGTGTGTATGGGTGCAGTGTGTATATGGGTGCAGTGTGTGTATGAATGCAGTGTGTGTGACTGTAGTGTGTGTATGAGTGCAGTGTGTGTATGAGTGCAGTGTGTATGTATGAGTGCAGTGTGTATGTATGAGTGCAGTGTGTGCAGTGTATGTATGAATGCAGTGTGTATATGAATGCAGTGTGTGTGAATGCAGTGTGTGTGAATGCAGTGTGTGTGTGTGTGTGAATGCAGTGTGTGTGAGTGAAGTGTGTGTGTGAATGCAGTGTGTATATGAGTGCAGTGTGTGTGTGTGTGATGCAGAGTGTGATGCAGAGCCTTGGTGGGGGGTGGGCATTTTAATATATTTTTATTATTCTTATTTTAATTTTTTTGTTATATTATTATTTTTTTATTACTATTTTTATTATTATTGTATTATTATTTTTTTGTTATATTATTAATTTATTTATTTTTATTACTATTATAAACATTTTTTGTCCCCCCTCCCTGCTTGGTAGCTGGCCAGGGAGGGGGCCTCCTTCCCTGGTGGTCCAGTGGGATTGGTAGTTCAGTGGGGGGCAGTGGGGGCTGGCAGAGATGTTACTTACCTCTCCTGCAGCTCCTGTCAGCTCTTTCCTCCTCCGCGCCGTCCGGTCAGCTCTTCTGTCAGCTCACACTGTAAGTCTCGCGAGAGCCGCGGCTCTCGCAAGATTTACACTGGGAGCTGACCGAGGTGCTGAACGGACGGCGCAGAGGAGGAGGAGAGAGCTGACAGGAGCTGCAGGAGAGGTAAGTAACATCTCTGACAGCCCCCACAGCCCCTGTCTGTATTATGGCAATGCAAATTGCCATAATACAGACTATTGACTCGGGTATAAGCCGAGTGTGGGGTTTTCAGCACAAAAAATGTGCTGAAAAACTTGGCTTATACTCGAGTATATATAGGTAATATAAATTAGACTGTGGAATTATCTGGAATATCATTGCTTTTGACCTGTACTTATAAGAGGAACACTAGGTGTGGATTGCGGTCCCCATAATCCCTGTATGGCTGAGTTCTTACGTTCTATTCCGCAGCACCCTCTGACTGTACAGTCAGCAGGTTCAACTTCTGCAAGAATGCATCTGGGTCTCCAGAAAAGGACAGGGCTAGGGCTATATCCCCATGTGGGACAATCAGTGCTACATTCCCTCCCCAGCAGTACTTGATGGAATGGCAACACAGTCATCTGGTGATTGGAGCTAACAGATGCTTCTCCACCAGGACAGAAAATGGCAGGTCACTGTAAATTGCTATTGAGCAGCCTTCCCATTGGTGAGTTCTCATTTCAAAGGAACAGGCCAAGGTGACAGAACAAACTCTTACATCCCTGGTAACTTCAATCGTGGCTCTGGCCAATGCTGTGGTAACTTAGAGACCTCTCTGAATGCTGATGACAACAGTGTTGGGTCAGTGCTCGAGCCTCAGTGAGGTAATCAGTCTATAAAGCAAAGGGAAGCAGTGTTTTTTAACACTGTTTGGCATACACATATTATACAAGGATATAACTGATATGTTTGTAAACAGGTTGTTGTTCCAAGGAGAAATCCTTCTTTGTGACATGATTGGAAATTGCTATAATTGTTTTTATTCTCCCGTTTGGATCAACAGGATAAATGTATGGGTTTCATGGTTGAACTTGATGGACTTTAGTCTTTGTTCAAACTAGACAACTATGGAACACACAAGATAAAGCCTTCTTTTTAAATAAAACAGCTTATTGTGTGCATATACACTTTTGTACATCTTTATTTAGTCAGGGTAAAATGATATAGTCTAAAATAATCAGTAAATTGGATCACTTGATAAAGCACAAAAGTATTTTTAATAAGAGAACGGAGAAGTGACAACTTTTTAAGCTATGAGACAGGAGGAATAATCTGCAACGTGGATGTGGAGCCTGAAGAGTAACGTTATAGAAGAATATCTGGACCACCGATTGATCCATGAGAAAAAACAGTACATGGAGGAGGTACATGAAAGAGCTCCACAAAATAAAAAAAAGTTCTGACCTATGGGGAAGGGGTACCAGTGGGAGTGAGGGGGGGGGGGAGTGTGATTTATTGAAATATACTGAAATTGGTACATTTGGAACACAAAAAAAATACCTGATACCCTAATGCAGTGTTTCCCAACCCAGTCCTCAAGGCACACCTACCAGTCCAGGATTTAAGGATTACCCAGTTTTGTCTAAGGTGTTTTTAGAAAAAAAAGAAAAAACACCTTAGACAAAACTGGGTAATCCTTAAATCCTGGACTGGTAGGTGTGCCTTGAGGACTGGGTTGGGAAACACTGCCCTAATGGAGTGTTATAACTTAATGCCCAGCCTTGCTCAAATAATAATAAAAAAAATAACAGAGGCAGCAGCCTGCACAGTGTCATCAACAAGAAATAGGTGATGTTCTCATCCAGTGTCAAAAGAAGTGTCAAAGTAGAGGGAGGGCAAGAAAGCTATTTGTTTTGTGCACTGTCATATATTAATATATATATACATATATATATATATATATATATATATATATATATATATATATACATATATATGTATACGATACCAGTAGAGAGCACCAGTAGAGGAGTCTTTTAAGGTAAATTTCATCTGTTGCTTTATTGAGCAATTACAAATTCACACAACATTCCAGTCGACGTTTCAGTCTGTAAAAGACTTATATATATGAAGGATAGTGATGTCCCGAACTGTTCGCCAGGAACCGTTCGCCGGCGAACATAGCTTGTTCGTGGCGAACGCGGCGGGCGAACATATGCGATGGTCGGTCCGCCCCCTATTCATCATCATTGAGTAAACTTAGACCCTGTACCTCACAGTCAGCAGACACATTCCAGCCAATCAGCAGCAGACCCTCCCACCCAGACCTTCCCACCTCCATGACGAATAGGGGGCGGACCGACCATCACAAATGTTCGCCCGCCGCGTTCGCCACGAACAAGCTATGTTCGCCTGCAAATGGTTCCCGGCGAACAGTTCGGGACATCACTAATGAAGGACCATTTTTAAAAATAAATATGCTTGTAATCATTAATAAGTACACTTATTTACATATTTTTTAGGGTAGTCTATTCTCAATTTGCCTGAAAATACTGTCCCTTTAATTAAAGTGTGTTGTGTAAAATATGAGGTATGAACAATGAATCTATTGTAGACTATACATTTTGACATATTGGTCTCTTACATTTGAACTTTTGATATATTTTTACTCAGTCATCTACTATACCAGCCTACGAATGCACTTGATGCTTCTTTATTTACTGCTGTGTTGAAGCTTGTTTGAGGAAAAGCAAAAGCTTCCAAAACAGAGCATCAGGAAAGATCTCACACAAGATCTCAAGTGCTACGTTAACGCTGTATTTTTGTCTTTGTTAGTTTTACCCTAATCATAAGACCATAACACTCATCTTTAACCCCTTAACACCGCAGCCAAATGTACAAGTTGTGAACAGAACAAAACGTAAACAAAACCTGGCATTTGCGCTATATGTCTGTCCAACCGTAATTCACCTCTTTCATATGAAATGCATCCCCCCTTATTATATATCATTTTATTCAGGGGAAACAGGGCTTTCATTTAACATTAAATATTTAGGTATTGAACATAATTTAATATAAAAAATATATAAAAAAATGGGAGAAAAAAAGATTTTTTTATTTTTTTTTAGTTCTATGTGACATTTTAACTGTGGATGTCAAAATACTGTTTGCTTTTACTGCAATGCAATACACATATTTGTATTCAGCGATGTCTCACGTGTAAAACAGTACCCCCTATATACAGGTTTTATGGTGTTTTGGGAAGTTACAGGGTCAAATATAGCGTGTTACATTTGAAATTGAAATTCGCCAGATTGGTTACGTTGCCTTTGAGACTGTATAGTAGCCCAGGAATTAAATTTACACCCATAATGGCATACCATTTGCAATAGTAGACAACCCAAGGTATTGCAAATGGGGTATGTCCAGTCTTTTTTAGTAGCCATTTGGTCACAAACACTGGCCAAAGTTAGCGTTAGTATTTGTTTGTGTGTGAAAAATGCAAAAAACGCCAATTTTGGCCAGTGTTTGTGACTAAGTGGCTACTAAAAAAGTCTGGACAAACCCCATTTGCAATACCTTGGGTTGTCTACTATTGCAAATGGTATGCCATCATAGGGGTAATTTTCATTCTTGGGCTACCATAGGGTCACAAAGGCAACGTAAGCAATCTGGCGAATTTTAATGTGAAAAAACTGAAACACAAGCCTTATATTTGACGCTGTAACTTTTGAAAACACCATAAAACCTGTACATGTGGGGTACTGTTGTACTCGGGAGACTTCGCTCAACACAAATATTTGTATTTCAAAACAGTAAAAAGTATTGCAGCAATAATATCGTCCGTGTAAGTGCTGTTTGTGCGTGAAAAATGCAGAAAATGTCACTTTTACTGGCGATATCATCATGTAATACATTTTACTGTTTTGAAACACTAATATTTGTGTTCAGCAAAGTCTCCCGAGTAAAACAGTACCCCCCATGTACAGGTTTTATGGTGTCTTGGAAAGTTATAGGGTTAAATATAGTGCTAGCAAATTAAATTCCCTATACTTTCGGCATGGGTTGTCAGGCAGGTCCCGCTAATTGTAATTAATTAGGATACCTAATTATGTAAAATTATTACATAAATATATGTGTAGAATTAATATATGTATATATATACATATGTGTATATATACGTATATATATATATAATTTTTTTTAATATTTTTATTTATATATAGGTATATATAGTGATATATACGTATATATTTATGTATATAGATATATATATTATGATATATATTATTTTGTTCTACGTGTATTTTGATATAAATATATATATATTATTATCACAATACAGTTAGAACGAAATAACACACATCTATATATTTTTTAATTATTTATTTTTAAATATTTTTTTAATTTATTTTTTTACGTATTTACATATATATTTTTTTTATATTATATATAAATATATATATAACAATAATTATATATATATTTAATCAGTATCAGTCTACGTGTAATTTGATATTAATATATATATATATATATTAATATTTAAATACACGTCGTGTATGTGTAAATGTGTGTATGTGTATATATATATATATACTTAGATCATATATATATAATATATATGATCTAAGTATATTTTATTTGTAACTGTAATTTTTTTTATTTCTTTTTTGAACTAATATTTTATTTTTTTTACAGGACAGGGGGCAGAGACAGTGTCAGCCAGTGATGTCACATCACTGGCTGACACACAGGATCAGTGATCACAGTGACTGCCTGTCACTGTGATCACCTCCTGCAGATTGGGTAATTGACCACAGGGGGGAGTGCCTGGGTGGTACAAGCACTCCCCCCTTCCAATCTGCAGGGGGATCATTGTGCCAGTTACATGTGTCAGCCAATAGGCTGACACATGTAACACTGATCGCAGTGACAGGCTGTCACTGCGATCAGAGCGCTCTGAGATCGCAGTGACAGCCTGTCACTGCGATCTCAGACCTAGCAGATCGCGGTCACTGACCCCAGGGGGACTGCCTGGGGGGCCAGGTAAGTCCCCCGACCGCGATCTGCAGAAGGGGAAAGCCGCCGGCCGCATGTGTCAGCCGATTTGAAATCGGCTGACACATGCTGAATACTGGTCGCAGTGACAGCCTGTCACTGCGATCAGAGACTGCAGATCGCGGTCACCGGCCACAGGGGGGGTTGCCCGGGGGGCCAGGCATCCCCCCCGACCGCGATCTGCAGCGGGAGAATACCGCCGGCCACGTGGGCGGCAATAAAAGCGAGGACGTACTATTACGCCCGCCGGCGTTTAGAGCCGGTTTCTGCGTGGCGTAATAGTACGTCCTCCGGACTTAAAGGGTTAAAATTGTATGCTTTCCAGACCATGCTTGGTGCATGTGTCTCCTTGTACCCCTTTGCTAAGTAAACAAACTGATTTCCGCCCTCCACCCTTACCAAAGTATGTCATAAGGTGGTGCTTTGATGTTATCTTGCCTATAAGCTTGTCAATGGCTTGTGCAAATGATGACTAATAGTCACTTTCACACATTTTTGGTGAATATACTAGGCCTTGGTATTCACATATTTTCTATGTAGTTTTTTGCATGTTTTAATGAATTACCCATAAAAGTTTTTTTATGCTGTGGTGGTTATGGTGCTTGGAGTCTTCCTTTAAGAAAGAGGGAGCCTATGAGTCTTGCTAGTTGTTACATAGATTTCTTATCATGGATCTTGTATGTAATCATTTGTTTAGCTTCAATTTTCATTATGTACCCTTATCAGCATGTGTGCTATTTTGGGCTCCTAAAAGCATTAAGGGCATTGTAATGGATAACTATGATGAATTAAATTGGTATTAAAATGAGAAAAATATATTCCTTTATTCTAGACCTAGCTATGAAATAATTTGTTTAATTTTTTTTTCCATGTATCATACTTATTCTTTTTTTCCATTATCATGAAGAACTTATGGAACGTTATATGAACATGTCAAATAAAAATTATACTAATAATGATTTTACAGACTCAAGGAGTGGGCTGTGAGATATATATAATTGAATTTGACAATGAATCACTTCTATGTACATTTTTTTTACATAAAACTAAATGATTGCTATTTGCAGAGGGATGATGATCAATAAAACAAAGTTGGTTAGAGCAGAGGACTGTATGCTAGATACGTTTCTAATCATTTTGTATTTATTATTTTTTTTTACCACATTGGAGAAATGTATAATAAGAAACATTATAGGTAAATATGTTAAAGGAGAACCACCACTTCTAACACCACTATATAAACATTTAATAATCATCTCTAACTGATGTTAACTGGCGGACAGCAGTCTGGGGATCCAAGAAAATTTACATCCTGGGGTCCATTCACTTCCAATATATATTTTTATGAAAACACATGATTCATTCAATAAAAAGTTAATAAGGATAAAAAGAAAACCAAATTGCAAAATGTATCAAAATAGTGGATTTGGAAAAAATGTCAAAGTCTGTTAAGATTGCAGTTTGGCTATTTTAACTTCAATTTTATGGGTTTTTTTTGTTCACATAACTATTTAGTGGATAAAAAAAAATATATGTGTTTAACATTAAATATAGGTGAGTAATGGAATTATAGGCCTAAAAAACTGAGGTATACAATAAGCCATGTTGAAGAAAATTTTCAGCTTGGCTAGTTTGGCATTCAGTATCCATTTCTCATTTTTTCACTATTCCAAGTTGAATGCAGGGATATATTTGTAAAACATGTCAGTAACCGTGAATTCAAGGTATAGTTTTTTTATGGCTCTTCTTTATGTCTCCCTATCCCCAAACGACTCCCCAAACTCTCTCTTTATCTCACCTATCTATTCTTAATTGGACACTCCAACCACCATCACAAGATAGAGAGCTCTGTGAAGGCTGTTGTGGAGGTGTGATATGGCACCCAGTGAACCCCAGGTGAGATGTCAAACCATTCTACTACTTAGATTGGGGTTTGCCAGTGCAGTCCAGGCATCATAACCACTACTGCGTGCTGTAGTTGCTATGGTGCTTGGAGTGTTCCTTTATGTATTTTTCTCTACCTCTCTCCAGCCCCCACTTTTCATTCTGCCTCTGCATCCATCCTAGTCTCCCTCAATCCAAACCCATTTCTCTCCTTCTATCCACCCTCTCTTGCATATCTTTCTTTCCAATTTCTCTATGTTTCCTTTACTTTGTGTAAATTCCATACTGTGCATGGTCAAGCTGCCATTTTGTCTTCACCTTTTACAGAAAACTCTTCTCTACCACATGGGTATGGCTCATGAGTGACAGGAATATGGCAGGAATATGATGCAAGATGCTATCCTAGCCTCAAGCCACCACACTGAGTCCTCACACTGGGGCTAGTTGCAAGTCAAGCTCATGGTGCTAGTTATGCAACATGAAGGTTCCTCAGCCAATCCTCATTGATCGATATCATAGGTCATCATTGCTTTATACATCCACTAGTTCACTTGTATTTCACTAGTGATTCTTTACAGTGGGAACTGGAACAAAGAACGAGCTAGAAAATAGTTGAATGTTGATGTTAGAACTCTATCAAATATTCTATACTCTGCCCTTGGATTTTTATGTCCAAAATGCATTATCCACATTAAATGTCAGTGGCCACAGAGAAACATAAAATGTGACGGCCGATAAGAACCATTTGGTCCATCTAGTCTCCCCAATTTTCTAAATACTCTCATTAGTCCCTCTCCTCATCTTATAGATAGGACGGCCTTATACCTATCCCATGCTTAAACCCCTTTACTGTGTTAACCTCTACCAGCTGAAGATTATTTTTACATTTCAACTATTTGAGTGTATTTCTGCCTAAAATTCCCTTGACATTGATCCACAATTCTCAATAAAAACAAAAACAAAGCAAAAAACAATTGCTACCTTTTTTTCCTGGAGCAGGGCACCACAAGAAAGATCGCTGGACTTAAAATACACCCAAAATAAGGACACCCATGTACTCAGACTTGCAATATAGCATGAATTAATATGTTGCTTAGAAATACAACAGAAAAACAGTAAAATATTGTGTTTTCACGTTGCAGCATTTAAAAGCACAGCAAACCAGTGTTTATAAAGGAAAATTAAATATCCTTACTGATCTGCAGAGGCCAATAACATCTTAAGCTATTCATTGAGGCATGTGTTTCCAGACCATTGAAACTTTATTCTCCATGTACTCGTGAGAGCAGTGAAACAGCAGAAAGCATTGCATGGGGATGTAGGAACATACAATACAGGTAAGACAGATGTTGCACTCATAATTCACCTTCAACGTGCATGAAGGGTAGACTAAACTGAAGCAGACACTAATATAAGAAAAACAAATTACTCTAAACATAATAAAAATAAAACATGTAACCTAGATATTTGTATATGTGCTTTTATTACATACAAATCCAACAATGGTACATATTGTGTAAAAAAAAAATAGATTTTGTATAATCTGAAGTCAGTGTCCTAGATTTCCAAATTATTCAAGTATAGTAATTTAAATAATTTGTAAAAAGTATGATTTGTCTTATTTTCAAATGATGATAATGACCTAGTTTCAACATAGGTCAAATAAAAAACATGTACACAGATACAAAAGTAAGTATTATCAAAATACAGAAAATAGTTTTCAGGCAGTTTATTAATATATATTAATAAAAATAATAATAATTGAAAAAATATTTTCACTCAGAAGGTTAAGCAAGAATAATGTTTTTAGGGTTTTATTTAATGGACACTGAGTTTTTTGTGAATCGATAAAGCAAATTGTAAAACTCTGGTCAATATAGTCAAGTTATAACTGTAGTTGATTTTTTTTTACCTGATGTTTGCCTATATATTAACATTTGGATTTTAATTTACTACAATTTGTAGTTAGAAGGTGTATTTTTTTCTTAGTATTTTTGAAGTTTCTTAACAATTTTAAAAAACAAATGATGCATAATGTTATAATACTGTTCACAAAGTCAATGTTTATGTAGCACAGATCTTTCCCAACATATTTCTACTTATTTTTAATTAATTTACCATTGTTCCCTAGTCCTTGTATTGTAATTTTTCCTGACAATAGTTTTTGTTTTTCTGCTAATAGACATGTTTCCATGTGTTGGGTGTTTTTTCTTTCTCCATTCTAATCTATCTTCTGCCTTGTCTTATGTTATCTTCTCTATGTATGTTATTGTCTAATAAAGTTTTAACATGAGGTTTGTCACTGGACCTCCAAATGACTGAATTCAAGTTTTCAAGGCCAGGCACTTCTCTCTTTCACATTTGTCAATGGCCAACCAAATCAAGCAGCTCAGGAAGTTTAGTGGAATCTTGCGAACTGAAAATTATCTGTAAAAACCCTTTACCGAAAAATATATATATTTTGATGTTCTAATTTTTGTAATATGATCTTGGGAAGGCAATCCATAAAAAAACTGTGGCTCCCCAAAATGCTTTACCAGCCTGAGGCTTTGGTAGAAGTAATCCTCAACAGATGGAAATCTATGTTTGGCTACTTCTGTCTCCTAGGGTATACATATGATTCTTGTCTCATTTGGTACCTTTTAACTTTGTTGCCTTAAACATGTATGACTTTGGTGCCTTTAGACATGGATGTCTTTTAATTTTGTGCCTTTTTATTCTCCTTTCAGGCTTTGTTTACCTTAAGTTTGAGTCTTCCCCTCAGTGATGTTTCCTTGTGTGTTCTGGGCCATGTCTGTTGCAGACTGAGCTCTCCCCTCCCGTGTCTGGCCAGCAAATGCATAGAGAACACGCGCATATGCATCTTAAAGGGGCTAACACTGATAATGCACCTTAAGAGAATACAAATGGCATCTCAGGGTTCCTCCGAGGTTCTTCCTTTCTCAGTTCAACAAAAGGAAGATTTGGGGCCAGCCACTAACAATATCATGGTTTACATTTAACATAACCTCACTGGATAGAGATAACCACGGATTCCTGTTCTCGAGGAGTGTGTGCGCATTGCTTGGACCAAGTTACACAGGGTCTGTGGACAAGAGAGGAAGCAACTCTACCATCAAATATTCTAGAATTATGAGTCATTTTCAAAGCTCTTCTACACTTCAATTGGTTGATGAAGAACAAATGGGTCCAAATTCACTCGGATAAATAGGCAACTGTATCCTATAACAACCATCAAGGTCAGACTCACAGCCTCTAGTTGATGAAGGAATTACAGCCTTTTAAGATCTAAGCACAGAAGAACATTCAGGGTTTTACTGCAGTCCATCTACTGGGGGTTCAGAATACAATTGCAGATTACCTGAGCAGAGTGGACAGTGTAGAATAGCAACTATGTCCCGAAGTATTCTTAAGGTTGACTTTGATTTGAGGGACACCCCATATTAACCTGATGGTCACTTCTCAGAACAACTAGGTCCAGAATTATTTTTCCTGATTTTATGACCAGAAGATGCAAGTCAGGATGCTTTGACCCAAAGCTGAAATTTCAGTTTGGCACACATATTCCCTCCTGTTCCTATAATTTAAGCAGTGAAAATTCAGAAAGAGAGAGTGATATGTGATACTTCCCATCTGGCCACGTTGACCCTGGTTCATGTGGTGAGATGGATGAGTCTGAAAATTCCAAGTGAACTTCGTGTGCATCCAGTCCTTTTATTGCAAGGTCCCTTGACACACCCAGATTCACAAACTCTGGGATTGATGGCCGGGAGATTGAGCGGGAGTCTCTAATGGTAAAGGAATCCCTGAGACAGTCATTAAGACTTTCCTACAGACCTGCAAATATTCAACTTGCTCCTCCTTTTACAAGATTTGGCATGCCTTTGTTTGTTTGTCTCAAAAACAGGGGGTTGGACTTACTCCTCCAACCTGGTCAACTATTCTGACCTACCTTCAATCAGGCCTAAAAAGGGGGTTCTGAATTAAAAGATTTAGAGCATTAGAGCCCCTAGTGATTCGCTTCATGAAAACAGTGAGTAAACTCCTGCCTCCACTGAAGGTGTTCTTCTAATCTCTATTCAATTGTCTTGATCATTTCAATAAATTTGATTTGCAGTTATTTACGTCTCTGTCGCTTTCTTTAAAGCTTGGGTATTCCCATTTGTATATGTTGCCATGATTAGCCAGGAAAGTGGAAAAAGTATTTATACTTACTGGAATATTCTTTTCCTGGCTATTATTCATGCTACCATATACTACCCAACCTTTTAACTAATTTTTCTAGTCTACTGTAGAAGCTTGTTACTGACTGGAGATCTTTTGACTGATCCCTACTTTTGAAGACTCTGTGTTTCTCCCATCTTATGCTGTAAGGGGTGAAGCTAAGCCATTTGTACATTTGTATAGCCTGCCATTAATAATAGCCAGGAAAATAAAAATAACAGTAAGTATGAATACATTTTCCACTACAATATGCATAGTTGTATTTGATAATACATTTTAATCTGATATTATTATTTCTCAGATAAAGATTTTGTAGTCTCACCTTAAGGCATTTTCCAAGTATCAATTAAAAATGGTTTCTCAATCTCAAATTGACTAACTGATTGACTAACTACCCACATTTACCAACAAGATTTCAGGCATTATAAATATATAAATAAAAAAGTAAATCAGCATACATTTGTAATTTAATTGTAGGTTTGCTTTCAGTTAATAATTTATTAAATGTGTTATTACACTTATTAAGAGTATTGTTACTTCACTTAAAGGGACACTATAGGCACCCAGACCATTACAGCTCATTGACGTGGTCTGGGTGCAGTGTCCCATGTCCCTTAACCCTATAGTGATAATTTTTGTAGTTTCTGAGAAACTACAATAATTACCTTAAGGGTTAACTCCACCTCTAGTGGCTGTCTACCACACAGCCGCTAGAAGGACTTAGGTGGTTAGGCGACCAAAAGTCTCCTAAATGACACTGGATGTCCTCACGCTGTGCATGAGGACATCCAGCATCAATTAAATCCCTGTAGGAAAACATTGAAACAATGCTTTTCTACAGGGAATCCTAATGTGAGCACAGGACTTCCTGTTCATACGCATTAGGTCCCCCCCACCAGCTGACATCGGCAGGGGAGGAGCGTTGGCTCCTGACCCAGCACAGAGGGACATTGGCACTGGATACAGGTAAGTGATTGAAGGGGTTTTAACCCATTCAGTTCCACGGGAGAGGGGACACGAGGGAGTGGGCACTGTAGGAACCTATAGTGCCAGAAAAATGGCTTTATTACTATGTGGTGAGTTATTTTCTGCAGGTATAGTAAAGTACCATATATGCATTTTAGGTAAATAACAGTTTATTCATCTGATATAAAATAAAAAATGCTGCACTTGAAATGTATCTGTGCATGAACAAAAAAAATCATTTTATCACAACTATACGTTTTCTACACACTTAGGTAATTATGAGTCCTATCAATAAAAATAATCCAAGTCAGCGCTCTAAAAAAAAAAAATCTGTAAATTTATGAAAAAAATGATAATCACTGATGTTCTGAGTCATAAAAAGGAAATATGTTTTTTTTTTCTTGTTAAAGCAAATGCACTATTACAATTATCTTGTTAAGACTTCAGACAGGCTAAGGAAATTTCAATTTGATTTTAGACTTTCGCTTAATTAAAAAAATGAGGAAAAAAAAACCATACTTTAGAAACATTACCTTCTTTAACCTTCAGAGAAAATGAACTCTTGCTACAGTTGCAGAATCAAGATTACTCCATTACATATTATAGACTAAATCTCTGGTGTAAAATAAGAGAATTATATATAAAGGAATATGGCAGTTTGTCTAATAAATATCAACAAATATTATTTCCAGTTTGTTTTTTTTCTGGTAAATTCTATTCAGCCTTACCTGCAAATTTGGCTATACTTTAAAAAAAATGTTTGTAGTATTTTTTAAATGATGACATTAAATTAAAGATGACAATTTGTTAGTATTATTATTATTTTCCTTAGCCTAATGAGAACAATTTCTAGGAATTAGTCTTCAATATAGATGTTGGCAGCTAACTATGTATTTATATCAATGAAAACTGAGCAAGAAGTCTAAAATTTAACTAAACACACTGTACAAATTGCTCTACTCCAAAATTGGTGGCATTATGGTCAATTTAGTCTTCACGCATGCTAGAACTCTTTGAAATGTGGAAGGTAGATATGATACAAGTGAAGATTCTCATGATGTTGGTAACCCTTCCTAAGCTTGCCCAGTAGAATAACTGTGTCTGAGCACAGTAAACAAATGATAGATAAAAAGTTAAAGGCGGGAGCATGACCTGACTCTTGAGCTCCCCGATGTCCAACTCAATTTTAAGCCAAAAATACTGAGATATTTACAAATGGACAACAAAAAGAAGTCTATAGCTCCTCAAGACTCCATGGAACCGGGGGCCAGCAAAAAAGCTGGGGACCTGGACAGATATTTTCGTGAAAAAGTAAAGGTACTCACGGCGGACTCGGAGGACAGTATGGCGGCACCATCCACACATCGAGACTCCCTGCCACACAGCCTAACATCCTCGGAACAGTCATCTTCGACGAGGATGTCAGATATCAAAGAGACACTCCACAACTTACCTTCGAAAGATGACATAGCCACCATGCTGGCCCGATTGGAGGCATCCGTCCAAGACCAGATAGCCTTACTAGCCACGGAAGTGCGGCAAGTAGGCAGCAGGGTGGGGGATCTGGAAGAAGATTGGGATCTTATTTTAGACAGGTTACAAAGCCTGTAACACAAATATGAAGTGATGGACTCAAAATGAATATACAATTTGAAACGTGGAGGACTTGGACAACAGGGGCCACCGTAACAATATTAGAGGACTCTGAAACAATGAATCACAGGACTCTACAGAGGATCTCCATGCGATCCTACAAACCCTATTTAACAATATGCTCTGCAGACCTGAGGAAACTCAGATCATGACAGGACAGGACGCACAGAGCGCTTAGGCCCAAAGGCCTGGCACAAGGCGCACCTCGCGATGTTATTTGCAGGGTGCACTATTACATAGAAAAAAGAGCTGATTATGAGAAGTACAAGAGACGCTTCAGCTATCCTTTTTAATAATGCCATAATACAGCTCCTACTGGACTCCTCCTGGATGACCCTGAGAGGCAGAAGAGCGCTGTAACAAAAGGGCATTAAGTACTGCTGGGGATCAAGGAACTCAGCATTCCATCACCGCAGCTTCAGATGTTTTGGAATTTACTAAACAGCTGTGACTACCGAGTATGGATGTAAAAGACTGGTACGACATAACGGAGACGGTCCTACAACCGGCGCTACTGCAATGCCCCTGATGGAAACAATCGGATGGAAGAAACAGCGCACCCGGGAGGACACCTCCGCATTCTCCCTTCACCAAAAATATGCGTCAACCCCAAGGACCTTGAAGGGACTTACCGGCATACGGCATATTTAATCATGCACCAAAATTGCAAGAGAATAAACAGCTAGAAGAAGGGGGAACTACCCTTCGGTGCTGGAACATTGGGAGAGGTGGACGGGGTGGCAAGTATTACACAGATCGAACATATGTCATATTGCCTGTACATACTTTATTTTATTGCATTTTATTTTAGTCTTAAGTTAATGCAATACGGCTTGCAGTACCTATTGGGGAATGCAAAAACAACCTCATCCACATAATAATCCAGGAGCGCAAACTTTCAATTTAACAAGGTAGGCATAGTAGGGCCGTAAACCAGTGCATATGTACATTAACATACACCGCACTGATGGCGGGCAAAACAGGCCATACCGATCTTGCATGTGTCCAATTGCCTGTATATACTTTATTTTATTGCATTTCATTTTGTTCTTAAGTTAACGCAATATGGCTTGCAGTACCTGTAGGGGATAAAATCAGCTATACACGAAACCCTCTTTCTTAGATGGATATTTTGTTGGAGCCACACCCTCTTAGATAGACAGACAGGATCCTGGGAATCAGTCAAGAAGACAAGAGATGTGTTCTATAACCAATTAAAATTTTAATTATACGTCAGTTGCATTTATACCCCATTTGTATGTCGTGGGGGTCATGAGCATTTATTACATAATATGTTTTTCACAAGTTATAAACAGCTGTTTCTAGTTATAATCTTTCGTTATAGAACGCTTTACACATTTGATTAAAACCAGATATTTACAAATACCGATATCTTGGACAATTAACAAGAACATTTCAAAATCAGTATTTTTCCCGTAACTAGGATTTTATATAAATCCTATTTCTGAGAATAGGAGATAAAATGCCAAATTTATTCTTGGTTCAAATTAACCCTTATATGAACAGCTAGGATAGATAGCAAAATGGATATTTGTATCTATAGTACCTATTGGGGAATGCCCAAACAACCTCATCCATATAATAATCTAGGTGCGCAAACTGTAAATTTAACAGTAAGGCTGCAAGCCAGTGCATATGTTAATTTAGCTACACCGCACTGATGGTGGGAATGACAGGCCAATCCTTTCACCCTCCAAATGACAAAAAGTATTATACCGTTACACCTCTATGGGTCCCAATGTTGGCCCAGGTGCGCGACCACTGAGACAGCATACTCACAATAATATTGAAACGCCCAACACACATGGCTTTCATGCAACAAACAACATATTTTGGTTATTGAGGGCTCGGCACTGTGAAAATACCCATACAACCCAATCACTGAGCATTTAAGTGTGTATTTACATGCATCAAGGTGTGACAACCCGTGCTGGAGATCCCTTACCTCCCCACCACTATAACCATCACTGGGGCCGACTAGGTCCAGAGCAGTACTCAGTAAAGTAAAGTAAAGTTTAGTGAGACTTCCTTATACCACAGCCTGTTCCAGCTATAAAAGCCGGTTACACACAGGGTATAGTACCGACTCCAAAATAGTGGATGAGAGACTGAGAAAAGTGTCATTAATAGTGTCAGAACGCAAGGGGTCACTGTTCTCTATTGCAAATGTTAGTTTCTTAGTTTCCTTAACAGCAAACATGCCAAAAGAGGAATCTGCATTGTTTTGTATTGAATTATTTTGTTACTGTTTAACTGTTACTATTTGTTTCTATTCCTTTTTATACACCTGCATATGGGAAATTCTACAACAATTCTATAACACAATGTCGCACAACATAACAACATTATCCCACACATAACGCCACATCCGACAGAAACAACGTAATCTAGTGGGTCAGGGAATACTCATCCCCACCACACTGATATCACTAAATATCCTTTCACACAACATCAGGGGTCTCAACACACCTGAAAAAAGACATATGGCGCTCAGGCAGTTTATCAGACTGGGGGCAGACATAGTATTTGTCCAAGGAATGAACGTGAGAGGAAGGGACGCCCCTACTCTTAGACACCCCAAATACCCTCACATGTATTACAACAACTTCACTAAGAGGAAATCACGGAGGTAGCTATTCTGATAGGGGCAAAAGTCCAGTTTACTTACACAAACCACATAACGGATGGACAAAGCTTTGTCAGACTCCAAGGTCTAATAGGTTCTTCCCCTATAATGTTGGTGCCTAAATACCTCCAAAACAAACATCAATGTGGCACATTCTGGAAAATTATTAATATCATCCAAAATAATACAATAGGAACCCTTATCATAGATGGTGATTTCAATATTTCAATAGACGAAAACAAGGACAGCACTACTAGTCACCACACACACTTGGCCACAACCCAGGGTCACCATCAGGGGGTGACAACCATGACAGTTGTCACAGGCCCGGTGGTCCTGGGGGGGCCCGAACTGCTTTGGCAGTCCCGGGCCCCACATTCCCTCTCTGCACATATATAGCGATAATAGCTATATATATGTGCAGCTGCGGGCCCCCGGCTCCCTGTACTTGCAGAGGGACCCTGCAGATGGTATGCTCTCTCATGGGTTACCATGTCAACGCTCCATGCCACACGCACGCCACACTCATGGGTTCATCTAAGGACCTAGATGCTGATGGTGGGAGAATTGCATTAAATTTATCTTGTAGGTATGCTTTAATATCGTCTTGGTTTGGTGGCCTCTCTTGGAGGTTGTATAGGGAGGTGTAATAGTCAAGGAAGAGAATCGTATCAAAAAGTTGGTAATACCCACAAGCTAGAAGAGTTAAGGTTGATGGCCTTGGGCAAACAACATGTGTTCACATTGATATGGAGACCATGGGTGCAGTTTCTAGAGGGAAACAGTTAACTAAAAGAGAAAAGGAAAAGACAATACAGCACAAGAAACCTACCCCTACCAGGACGTTTTTCCAGATAACAGTTATCCCTGTCAGCCCATTTAACCCATACAGACACCCCATTCTGTCTTTGAGGATGTTTCCAGTTAACCCCTTAAGGACACAAGACATGTGTGACATGTCATGATTCCCTTTTATTCCAGAAATTTGGTCCTTAAGGGGTTAAGTTAGTGGCTCATCAGTTAAAATTTTGAAACTCAGAACATTCTTGCAGTCATTGCAGTCATTGGTGTATAAATATACAGCAACTATGTATAAAAGGGAAAAAACACACAACAGGCTAACACATAAACATCAGCAAACCCACACACACTAAGAAAGTAAGTGCAGTTGACATACAGTATATTACTCTAATCCAAATACTTCCTATTTTGTATAATTGCAATTGCACTCTCTCCTCTTTGTTGTATTCAGATGACTATGTTAGTTTGAAAAATCATCAGAAAGTAAAATTTTAAAAAAAGTTGAAGGCAACAAGGTGACTTCCCTAAATGCTGATGTTCCAAGATAAAAGAGGAGTTTATGATCAAATACTTTGAGGATAAAAAAAAATTAAGCTCTTTGGGGCTAATAATGTTTGGAGTCTGTGTATCCAGATTCACTTTAAAAGCGCTACCATAGAACTTTAATATCATTTATATCAAGAGTAAACCAAACCCGATAATCCTAAATAATCATATCCCTAAATACCTGTTAACATCTATTCTCTCTAACACTACCCTGCGACTAAACCACCAACTCTAAAAGAACAACCCTTGTCCTAACCATTCTTAATCTTAGCACTGAAGCAGTTTCATTGCATCACCATCACCCATTGTTTAGATTTAACTATTGCCATGTTAAATAACATATTTGAAATACATTCAATGTATATTAGGAATCCCAATTTGCATACGGTTAAAGTTTGTGGAACCATAAAAATCGATTAGTTGTTACTGACGTGTGTTTGAAAATGCAACTGTAGCGGTACTTACCCTCTCCAGGGTCCGGCCGGGGTCCTCTGTTCAAGCCGCGCGCAGTCCTGCTGCTGCACGAGCCGCGCGAGGCTCATCCAACGGCTGTTACAGGAAGGCAGGCAGTGACCGCGAGAAGCGGTCACGTGTCCCGCCTGACTCTAAAAGCGCGCCGCGGGTATCGGGCGCGCTCTTAAAGGGACAGTGGGAGCCTAAATTGGCAAAGGCCTCCCATTGGTCCCTGTCATGCCACACTCCCCATACACTTAGCATTTGGGGGCGTGGATATGACAGGGGTCAATCAAAATAGATGTTAAGGTATATATACTCACCTTTCTCCCTTAGTTCCTTGCCCTATCGTGGTTTCTGTTTCAGTTCCCTTTAGCGCTTGTTGTGTCCAGTTGTGTTCCTTCATACTTGACCTTGGCTTTGTTTCTGACTACGTTTTCTCTTTATCCTTATCTGTTCTGTTTGCCGGCTTGCTGTTTACTGTGTACCAGACCCCGGCTAGTTCTAGTTTACGCTGTCTCTTTGTGCCCTTGACCTCGGATCGTTCCTGACTCTGTACTCCTCTCATATACGTCGAGTCCGGCCATTCTAAGGTCCGGTAGATGTATTTCCCCTCTGTGTTGTCTTCTGTTGAGTTGAATCCTGCGTGTTGGGGTATATTTTCGTTACATTACGATAGGGCCATGGACCCCACAGATTTAGCTCAGCAGATGGCTTCTCATGAGGCTAGATTTGTAGAGCAGGATCACCGTATGGATCAGATAGCCCAGGCTCTCCAGACGCTCTTATCTAGAACTATTCCAGCAACCACATCTAACCCTCCTACACCTCTTCTTCCTGAAGTATCTACTTTGCCTAATACTTCGGCCCATTTAACACCTCCTCCTAGGTATGGGGGGGACTCTAAGACATGCAGAGGTTTCATTAATCAAATAGAATTCCACTTTGAGATGTATCCACGTTCCTTTCCCACAGACAGGTCTAAAGTAGGGTTCCTTATGCACCAACTTACCGATAAAGCACTTGAGTGGGCAAATCCTATTTGGGAGGCTAATGGACCTATGGTGCATGATTTCAATAGTTTCCTAACGGCTTTTCGTACACAACTAAAAGGTCAAAAAATGCCGCCAGAGCATTAATGAGAATTAAACAGGGTTCTAATTCTGTGGCTGACTATGCCATTCAGTTTCGGACCCTTTCTTCACAGGTAGATTGGACCAACAATGGGTCAACTACTGCATTCATGGAAGGTTTATCTGACGCTATATTGGATGAGGTAGCAGCTAGGGAGCTTCCTATTTCATTAGAGGACCTTATTGACTACCTCATTGATATAGATAATAGGATTCGTGACAGGCTCTATACTAAAAACAGGAATAGACGTTTGGTTACACCTATTAACCCCAGAGTTGATAAACCTGAGAGTGTTAAGGTATCTGAGGAGGAACCTATGCAATTAGGGGTTGCCAAACTCACTGATACTGAAAAATTACATAGGAGAAGGGACGGACTCTGCCTATACTGTGGTAGGAGAGACCATATGGTAAAAGAATATCCCTTGCTTCCGGAAAACTCTCGCACCTAAGACCTTATAGGGGACTGGCCTTGGGTGTGATATCTAAGTCTCCTAAATTGCCTCCTAACCGTTTGCTTCTCCCAGTTTCTTTGCATATGGGAGAGAGTTGCATAGCTGAGCACATACAAGCCCTGGTTGACTCCGGGGCAGCTGAAAATTTCATAGACTCTGGTTTTGTTAAGAAAAACAACATTCCCATCAGACAGAAGGAGATACCCTTGGCCATTGAGGCCATAGATGGTAGACCATTAAGTTCTCCAGTTGTTACTCATGAAACTGTACCGTTACACATGTACACAGGGGTTTTACACTTTGAAACCATTCGGTTCCAGGTTATCACCTCTCCCTCTTCTCACGTCGTGTTAGGGTACCCATGGTTACGTGCTCATAATCCCATTTTCGACTGGGAGTCAGGGCAAATAAAATCATGGAGTGAAGCCTGCAACGAGTCTTGTACTATTGAAGTCACCCATTTGAATTCTATTAATGTGCATACTACTCCTCCTTTGTCTACTGTTATACCCCCTCAGTACTTATTTCTCAAGACTGTCTTCGATAAAAGGGAGGCTGACAAATTACCGCCTCACAGACCCTACAATTGTGCTATCGATTTATTGCCTGGCACTATACCCCCAAAGGGAAGGGTGTACCCTTTATCTGTTCAAGAAAACCGTGTCATAGAGGAGTATATTAAAGAATCACTAGAAAAGCGGTTTATTAGGAGATCCTCTTCTCCGGCTGGAGCGGGGTTCTTCTTTGTATCGAAGAAAGAAGGTGATTTAAGACCGTGTATCGATTATAGAGGTCTAAATAAAATCACCACAAATGCATACCTTATACCTTTAATCACGGAATTATTTGACAGGTTCAAACATGCTACTGTATTCACTCAATTGGATCTTAGAGGTGCATACAATTTAATACGTATTAAGAAAGACCACGAATGGAAGACAGCATTCAACACTAGATCTGGCCATTACGAGTATACTGTTATGCCATTTGGTCTATGTAATGCCCCAGCAGTATTTCAATAATTTATTAATGACGTCTTAAGAGACTTTATTCACACATTTGTAATTGTGTACTTGGATGACATATTAATATACTCTACAAATTTACACACTCATCACAGACATGTTACAACTGTTCTGAAGACCCTTCTTGCTAATGGTCTTTATTGTAAACTGGAAAAATGTCTATTTGACCAATCCGAAGTCCAGTTTTTGGGGTATTTGATTTCCGCTAAAGGTTTTCGTATGGATCCCAAGAAGCTTTCTGCTGTCATAGAATGGCCTCTACCACAAGGTTTGAAAGCCATTCAGCATTTTCTTGGGTTCTCTAACTATTATAGATGCTTTATTAAAGGTTTTTCCTCTATTGTAGCGCCTATCACCCATATGACAAAAAAGGATGGCAATACTCGTGTCTGGTCTCCCGAGGCACTTCAGGCTTTTGAATTTCTTAAAACTACGTTCGCCTCTGCACCTATTTTACAGCATCCTGTTCCCTCACTGCCCTATATTCTTGAAGTTAATGCTTCCGATATCGGGGTAGGTGCTGTCTTATCCCAAAGAGAGTCGCCTGAAAAGCCATTGCATCCTTGTGGCTTCTTTTCCAAACAAATGTCCAAAGCAGAAAAGAATTATGATGTGGGTAATCGCGAACTCCTTGCTATTATTTTAGCACTTAAGGAATGGAGACATTTGTTAGAAGGAACTAAGGATCCCAATCTCATATTCACGGATCACAAGAACCTATCCTACCTTAGTGAGGCTAAACGATTGTCTTCTAGGCAGGCTAGGTGGTCACTGTTTGTCTCATTTCAATTATATTATCACCTATAGGCCAGGTGATCGCAACACTAAAGCAGACGCTCTGTCCAGACAGTTCGAAACTGCTGACAAACAGGAGATTGATGTTACTCCTGTCATTCCCCCAGATAGGATAATAGCTACTACTATTTTTTCTATTTCCTCATCCCTCTTGCAGGCCATACAAGCGAAACAAAGCATGGCACCTAGCGAGAGGCCTACTGATAAACTATACGTTGATGTTCCCGAGAGATGGGATATTCTGTCATTGTATCATGACACCAAGACTGCTGGACATCCTGGTAAACGGTGTCAGCTGTTTCTCAGTATTTTTGGTGGGATTCCTTGCGCAAGGATGTCACCGACTATATAGGTGCTTGTACTACTTGTGCCTGTATGAAATCTTCTCGTAGAGTTCCTTGTGGGCTGTTGCATCCGTTACCCGTTCCTGAGAGACCTTGGTCTAACCTGTCCATGGATTTTATTGTTGAATTACCCCCTTCGAAAGGTAACACAGTTATCCTAATGATAGTAGATCGGTTTTCCAAGATGGCTCACTTCGTGTCTCTTCACAAGCTGCCCACGTCTAGGGAACTTTCACTTATCTTCGCTAGAGAGGTGTTTCGGTTGCATGGCATTCCCGTATCTATTGTGTCCGATAGGGGTAGCCAATTTATTTCCAAGTTCTAGAAAGCCTTTTGTTCGGAAATGGATATTACTCTCTCATTTTCTTCCGCTTACCACCCCCAGTCTAATGGAGCTGCTGAACGTGCCTATCAATCTCTGGAGCAGTACCTTCGTTGTTTTGTATTCCACCATCAGAACAATTGGGCTGACCTTCTTCCTTGGGCTGAGTTTGCTCGGAATAACGCTACTCGCGATTCTTCCGGCAAAAGTCCTTTTTACGTTGTCTATGGCCAGCATCCCTTTGTTCTTCCAGCTGCTTTCTCCTCACAGGGCATGTCAGTTCTGGATGAGCATTTGGCTGGTTTGTGTAATACTTGGGAGCAGGTTCAGCGTTCTTTGGTGGATTCCGCTGCTCGCCAGAAGGTGAAGGCTGACAAGCATCGCAGGGCGGATCCTTCTTATGACGTGGGGGACAGGGTTTTGCTTTCCACGCGAAATATTCGCCTCCTAGTGCCTTCTATGAAATTGGCTCCCCGCTTTATTGGTCCTTATCGTATTTTGCATAAGGTTAATCCTATTTCGTATGCCTTGGGTCTTCCTAAGAATCTGCGTATTCCTAATGTCTTTCACACTTCATTGTTGAAGCCTTACGTACACAACCGCTATACCTGGCATACTCCTCCTCCCCCTCCTGTCTCTGTGGAGGGTCATATGGAGTTTGAAGTTTCTGCTGTTCTTGACTCTCGTTTCCTTAGAGGTCGACTTCAGTACCTGGTGCATTGGAAGGGCTATGGGCCTGAGGAACACAGTTGGATATCCGCTGACGCTGTTCACGCTCCTCGCCTTGTGCGTTCTTTCCATTCTCGTTTTCTTGCCAGACCTGGCCCTGCCCGCCGGGAGGGCGTGTCCTCAGGGAGGGGCTACTGTAGCGGTACTTACCCTTTCCAGGGGCCGACCGGGGTCCTCTGTTCAAGCCGTGCGCGGTCCTGCTGCGGCACGAGCCGTGTGCGGCTCATCCGACGGCTGTTACAGGAAGGCGGGCAGTGACCGCGAGAAGCGGTCACGTGTCCCGCCCGACTCTAAAAGCGCGCCGCGGGTATCGGGCGCGCTCTTAACCCCTTTAGGACCAAATGTCTGGAATAAAAAGGAATCATGACATGTCACACATGTCATGTGTCATTAAGGGGTTAAAGGGACAGTGGGAGCCTAAATTGGCAAAGGCCTCTCATTGGTCCCTGTCATGCCACACTCCCCATACACTTACCTTTTGGGGGCGTGGATATGACAGGGGTCAATCAAAATAGATGTTGTTATATATACTCAGCTTTCTCCCTTAGTTCCTTTCCCTATCATGGTTTCTGTTTCAGTTCCCTTTAGCGCTTGTTGTGTTCAGTTGTGTTCCTTCGTACTTGACCATGGCTTTGTTTCTGACTACCTTTTCTCTTTATCCTTATCTGTTCTGTTTGCCGGCTTGCTGTTTACTGTGTACCAGACCCCGGCTAGTCCTAGTTTATGCTGTCTCTTTGTGCCCTTGACCTCGGATCGTTCCTGACTCTGTACTCCTCTCATATACGTCGAGTTGAGTCCTGCGTGTTGGGGTATATTTTCGTTACAGCAACAAACACTAATCTTGCCCACATTTTTTTGTAACAGTTTATTGATGTACAAGTTTTTGCAAGTCCATACTCTTTAATAATGCAAGCATGTCCCTGGTATGACTTGAGTTTAGGGATGAGCTTTAGTACTCCCATATGGCACAACAAGATAGCTTTTAATGTTGATTAAGTTTCCTTATATGTAGATCTCTATTAATCCCCAGCATGGCAAGCATACTGACATTTTAGACCATCACTTTTTATTCTTAATTCTTCCAGCATTTATTTTAATCCTGCCCTACCAAATCAAGCCCCACTACAGACACATGTCATCATTTCCTCCCATGATACCTATTTTCAAGCAGATCTAAAGAGGGAGATATAGCTGCACATCTATTTATCCTGTTGTTCGGCAACTGTTTTTCTCAATTCACTTTACAACTCCTGACAACCACCTGTGATATGATCTTACCTGAATGAAGAGGATTGTAAGTCACAAGCAGGAAAGGCTTCAATGTTATACTTTGTTTTAAAAATGTTTAAAAAAATTGTCCATATCCTAAACACACACAGTTTATGTACATTGTATTTTATTTATTTAAGTAGTAGTTCTTTAGGGTGATCAATTTGTTTGGTTTATTGAAAATAATTAGAAATACTTATATATTTCAAAATGGTTAGACACATGTAACAGTGTTTGCCACCCCTATCCACATTAAAACTGTTAGAAGTAGAAGTAGGCCACTGCAGCGCAAAATTTTATCATAAGATCCTCGTTCCCCTTGAAGTGCTTCTGGGAGCATGCGAACAATAGAAATGTGGCCTTATATCTGTTATCACACTAATAAGAAAATCTTTTAATATTATGGATGAAGGGCCATATGCTCATGGGAATGGATCAAACGTTTGTAAAGCCTGCATTATGGCCTATTCTGGCTATTGTGTTGAAGCAGCTTTATAGTCAAAGAAGAAAGCGACAATAAAGACACAATAATGTATTTCATGACCTCTGTAAAATCTTGATAATTTTATTTTTTGACCATTTGATATATGTATATATATATATATATATGAAATTCTAACAGAGGTTTGCAAATAAATTCAAGAAAATTAGCGTAAAGGATTTCGAAAATAGGTCTGATTAACAATATATTAATGATATTAAATAATAATTATTTAAAATGAGGTACATATCAAATGTATAATAATGAGTAAATGTATTATCAGTACGATAACGTCTGTCATGAATATATTTATTCATATTTCAGTTCATTATTAAAATGTGTTTTTGGATGCCCTGCTCTTAATTCTTACCATCTCACCATCTTAAATTGATCCTAATTTACATTTTACTGTGATGTGAAGCCGCGTCTGCGTGCGATATTATAGGTGACCTGAAAACGCTTTATGTGTGCATCTGTCAACATCTAAAAAATTATAAAGACTCAAAGGGGAGATATAATATCTAGTTTTTTAAATATTCCACACTAGCAGTTTACCCCATTCCATTTTGCAAACGAACCTTTTATAGATCCATATACAAGGAATTATCACATGTATAAAATGCAATCAAAGGTAAAGTAGTAAATGTGGAGTCATTATGATGAAGTTCAATAAAATGACTTAGGGCTTGTTTCCAATCTAATTGTTAAATAGCAGCTATACACTGATACTATTAATAACAGCTGGTAGCTATTAGCAACATATTATCCCACCAGGTTTCAAAGCTTGTCACTAATTTAATTTTTTTTTTTTTTTTTATATATGAGATTTTTATTTTTTTCAACAAAAAGTAAAGTCGGGTACAGAAAGGAAGAAGGGGAGGGGGTACAACAAGATCATGCGATCAGATTTTCCCAAACAACAGTTTGGGTTATAGATAAAAAGAGGAATATTGCAGACAGTTATCCATGTTCCTCAAGTATATCAAACGCTAATTCCTAACTTGCCTAGTCTGTCAGAGTTCCATTTGCTGTTGTGTGGTCTTTGTGGGTAGTGATTTGGGTCGTGTATGGTCGAGCGGCGTGATGTCTTTATGTCTTCTCTGTGTGGTTTGGTTTATCGTTCTGTTTAGTTATTTGGTCATTTAAGTATTTGGTTATTTATTTATGCAAGTATTTAGTTTTATAATTATGGTTGAATATGGTTGAGTGGGCGGACCCCTGTCTCGTTCCCTATTGTCAGTGGGCGAATGGGAATGAGAGGCCATGGTAAGCTTGAGTAGGCCTATGTGTGTTGTTCTTAAGCCATGTTTGTAGCGGTGGATCATTATTATATTATGGTATATTATGGAAACGTGGAGGGTACTTTTGTTGGGTAGACACACTGGTGTGATATGGGATTCCTTCAGAAGGAAATGTGTTGCCCTGTGTCTTGATAATTCTCGTTAATTATCAAGTTTGGCCCTGAATGGAGAAAGCCTACCTTGTGGCAGGCCGTCTCAATTTATGTGATTGTTGAATTGTATCATTCGTTGTATGTCAGGATCAGGGTTTTCCCAGGTGTGTGAGCCAGGGTTTCCACAGTTGTTCTGTATATTTTGCCGATCTGTGAGTATCTGCGGACAGCACTTCATATCTATAATACTGGAAAATCTTGGTGGATAGCTCTTTGAGTGAGGGGCAGTAGGTGGTTTTCCAGTGTGTAGCCAGAAGATTTCGTGCTGCTAAGATGATAATTGCGATTACTTTTTTCGCCTTTTGATTCCACGTATTTGGGAAAAGCATCAATAAACCCTCCCGTGGGGTAAGAGGTTGTGTGTTAGGTAAGATTGCATTTAAAATGGTTTGAACATGTTTCCACAGGTGTTTGATTACATTACAGTCCCACCACAGGTGCATCATGGTTCCTGTATGTGAACCGCATCTCCAACAGGTGGGATTGGCTCCGGGAAATATTTGCTGTAGTCTGTGAGGGGTGAGGTACCATCTGTAGATTAACTTTTTATGCGCTTCTACATGTGAAAAACAGGATGTGAGACCCTTAAGAGCATTGAGTGCCCGCAGCCAGTCTTCATCTAAAATTCCAGATAAGCCTTCTTTTTCCCATTGGGTTACATACTTGAAGGATCTGGGCGTTAGGGTGCTTAGGAGAGATTTATAGCAGAGCGATAAGGACTTAGGTTTAGTAGGGGCTGATCTACATCTCTCGATTAGAGAGGAGACATAAACCTCCCGTGGGTTTGGTGTCGGCGTGCGTAATGTTACTTTGTCTTGGACGATACTTTTCAGTTGGAGGTACGGGAAGATGAAAGAGTCTGGTAACTTATATTTCTTCTGTAGCTCCGGAAATGCCAGAATCGAAGTTTGTGTACATACGTCCTTAATATAAATGATGCCTTGCTCCGTCCAATGATTAAGCGAGAGCCACGGTGAGATTACTTTTATTGCTTCCAAAGGAGCATGAACACTGTATTCCCCTTTGTCGGCCCTTGTGGCTAAAAGTTTATCCCATATTTTTAATGTTAGTTTCGTGGTTGGGTATACTGTCAACTCTTTTTTCCGAAAATTCTTCGGTGTCCACATTATGTTCTTTAGGGATGACCTAGAAACTTTTTCTTTCTCCATATCCGCCCATTGGTACGTAGAGTGAGGGGCATGAAGACGTATTGCAGATTCGAGGATAGCCGCTTCATAGTAAGTAATTAATTTCGGTAGGCCAAGACCCCCTTCCGCTTGTGTAATCTGGAGTAAGGAGAGAGGTAGTCGAGGTTTCTTATTATCCCATATGAATCTGTTTAAGGTAGTTTGAAGTGATTTGAAGAAACTTGACGGAACCTGCAACGGCAACATTCGAAATATGTACAAGATTTTTGGCAATAATACCATCTTTATTGTGTGGAGCCTTCCCAACCAGGATAATTTGACTTGTTTCCACTTCTGGAAGTTATAGATACATGTGTGCCTTAGAGGACCATAGTTCAAGGATACTGTTGTTGTTGCATGGAGTGCCAATTTCACTCCCAAGTACGTGATATGTTTCTGTCTCCAATCAAATTGGAATGTATGACGCAGTTGTTGTATAAATGGTGTAGGAATATTTATCGGTAAGGCTTGTGTCTTATTGGTGTTTAGCTTATAATATGATATCTGTCCAAATTCTTGTAGCAGAGACATAAGGCGTGGCAGGGAGGTCTTAGGGTTGCTCAGAGAAAGTAAAACATCATCTGCAAACATAGTCAACCTATGGTCTGTGTTGTTGATTTGGATGCCTGTGATGATTGGATCCTGTCTGATTTTTTCCGCTATTGGTTCCAGTGCTAATATGTATAAGAGGGGAGATAAGGGACATCCTTGTCGGGTTCCGTTGGTTAGAGCAAAGGGTGTCGAGATAAAGCCCGATTGAGATACTTGGGCCGTGGGATGTTTATATAATGACATGATCCCCTGTATTAGTTCCGGTGGGAAGTTGTATTTCGTTAACACCGAAGCCATGTATGTCCAATGGAGTCTATCAAATGCCTTTTCGGCATCAAGGGCTAACAGAAGGCTTTCTGTACCCTTCTCTTCTATGTGTGATAGTATGTTCAGTATTTTCCTAGTATTGTCAGACCCCTGTCTACCTTTTATGAATCCTGATTGATCGTTGTTTATCAATTTCGATAGAATTGGCGTTAACCTGTTTGCTATCAATTTGGCATAGATTTTTGTATCGCAATTCAGGAGAGATATGGGTCTAAAATTTGCGCACTGAGTGGGGGGTTTTCCTGGTTTCGGCAGCGTAGAAATGTGTGCCTTCAACATGTCTGTAGGCATGTCACCTGTTTGGAAGCATTGATTAAACAGTTTAGTCATGTGCGGTGCTAGGATGTCTTTAAATGTATGGTAGTATGAGTTAGTGAATCCGTCTGGGCCTGGTGATTTTTGTTTTGGTAATTGGTTGATTATATCTAGAAGTTCTTGGGTTTGGAATGGTTGTGTCAGCATGTGGCCTTCTGCTGTCGAGAGGGTAGGTAAGCGAATATCCTGAAGGAAGGTATCTATATCTGTGAGACTGGGATGGTATGAGTCTTTATCTTGAGCTAAGTTATATAAGTTGCTGTAATATTTACCGAATTCCTCCACGATATCTTGTGGATTAGTAAGTTTGCGATTCTCTTTGTTATATACAAACGCTATATTAGATCTCGGTGTTCGGGCTTTCAATTGGGCGGCTAAAATTTTGCCTGCTCTATTACCCTCTTTAAAAAATGTATGTTTCATTTTTGTCAATAAGTAGGTGGTTTTAGCTAGTTCCATGTCTCTGAGTTTTGCTTGTAAGTGGAGGATTTGTTTCGTGGTTGAGTGGGATGGTGATATTTTATTTGTACGTGCTAACGCTGCGAGTTCGGTGATCGTGTCCGTGTATGTTTTCAGGCGTTGCCGTTTGTTGTGGCTGGCCTGCTTGAGAAGTTGGCCCCGGATGACCGCCTTGTGGGCCTGCCATAATGTGCCCACTTTTATGTCTTCTGTATCATTAGTGGCAAAATAGGACTCCAGTTCATCTCTGATCTGGGCAACAAAGGTATGGTCTGTGAGCAGCTTATCATCAAGACGCCAGGTCCTATATCCAGTAATTGGATATTGTGTTTTAAGTGATATTGTAATTGGGGCATGATCGGACCAAGTAATGACGCCTATCTCTGCCTTAGTGACCTGTGGTATCTGCGTCGTTGGGATGAGAAATCGGTCAATTCTTGAATATGAATCGTGTGCTAGGGAGTGGTGTGTATAATCTTTCTCGAGTGGGTGCAGAGTCCTCCATATATCTGTATAACCGTGGTGGAGGAGGGTATTTTCTATTAGTTTAGTGGCTCGGTGTCTCCGGTGTGTCGTTTTTTGTGTAACTTGGGAAGATGAGGTGGTATCCTGTATTGGGTCTAGAAGAAAATTGGTATCACCTCCAACTATGATTAAGCCATATTTATGTGCACTGGTGAGGGTTAGGACATGGTCCAAAAATAAATGTTGATTGTCATGTGGACCATATAGGTTGACTAATGTGTATTGAGCATTATTAATTATGCACTGTATGATGAGATATCTTCCTTTTTTGTCGCCTACTTTTTTGACTAGCTGAAAAGAGACTTCGTTGCTTATAAGGATTGAGACTCCCCTCTTCTTTTTCTTGTAGGTATTATGATATCCTATTGGGAAGTTGTTGGACCTTAGCTTAGGTGTGTGCATTTTTTGGAAGTGGGTCTCTTGGAGGAACACCACGTGTGCTTTGTGTTGCTTAGGTTCTTTGAGTGCTAGTCGTCTTTTAGTAGGGGAGTTGAGGCCTTTGGTGTTTAAGGAGAAAATATTAAGCGCCATAATAGTGATATATATGAGTTTCTACTGTGACAGCCCGCTGATTAATCAGAGGACTGGCGGTTGAGGTATAGGTACTTCGTGAGGTAGCATTTGATAGTGCATCCTTAGTCTGACCCTTAGAGTCTGTATAGGAGGATAGGATCTCGATTTGTTGTATACATGGTGGTGGTTTGGGACAGCGAACCAGGAAGGGGGTGGAACAGGAAACTGGGGTAGAACTATATACAATGTTATAGTCTCCAGGTTGAGACTGAATTGTCATATAGACAAGTGAGCAGTGAAGCTCGTGTATGGGGGAAGAGTCCTTTGTGGGTCCCTTAAGGGTGACTCACGGTGTTCTATTGTAGGGTATAGTCAATTCTTCGATTCTCACGGATTACTGTATCGTAGAGTACGCAGTCAGTGGTTATTTCGTTTATTGTTTTTTTTTGTTTGTTTTTTGTTATATTTATCTCTTGATTGGCAAGGTGGATCGCTCGCCGTTCGTATCGCAAAACAACAGAGCATATTATTGTGAGAGTCTGTTTACTTCTTACTCTATATATAGAGACTAAAAGGTTAGACACCTCGATCAACTGGGGGATAACTGCCCGGGTATATTATGGACCGGGTATACTGCATAGGGTAACAATGGCAGTCTGGCTATATCCTTTCCTGAACATGTTTCAAGGGGGACATAGGAGTGACGATTCCATGTAATCATTGTAATTGGTGGGGATACTGCTCATATCCCATGGTCTAAGCTCAAGTTTACAGCTTGTAAGGAACCTTTTGTGCAGTATAAAAGTGGTTACTGTGGATATAACTTGTATGACATGTATAGCAAACAAAACAATAAAACGGAGCTTCTCAACCAAGGAGGAAGAGTAGTGTATAAAATAAACAGTATATAACATTCTCATTTTACACATGCTCAGTAGAATATCCATCTGTGCCCGTCATTGTAAGTGTGTCGCTGAGAGTTGGGCAAGTCTTATAATGGGGAGAGTTGGAACCGGGGCTCCAGTCAAACTTAAGAAGAAAATTATACGGCATAGTATGCCGATAATTCTAGCATATTTTTGGTGTGTTAAATTTTACGTCCGTATCTAAAATGCTGTACTATATTAGGATCAGGAGTAGGCTAACATTCGTCCCCTGGCCCTACACAACAAAACATCAAAACAATTATAGCAAGTATCAAATATCACAAATTGAATAACACAAATTGAATAAACCACAATTAGGGTAGAATGAACGTCACTTTTGGTCCATTAGGTGACCTGTGTACTGTAGAGCCCTTGCAGGGCCCGTATGTGGGGGTTCACTTAGCTGTGGTGGCCAGCTGCCAGTCGTGGGTGATCGTTTTCAGCGATTTCGGAGCCTTGGTAGAGGCATCATCTCTGGAAGCTTTGTCCTCCACCCGGATATTCCAAGAAGCCAAGATTTTCTCTCCGGCCTCTGGGGTAAGCAGGTGGTGTTCAGCTCCGTTGTGTCGGACGATGATTCTAGCCGGAAATCCCCATTTATATGGCATGTCAGCGGCTCTTAAGGCTTTCGTAATCCCTTGAAATGATCTCCTGGATGCCAGAGTAGTGGCTGAGAGGTCTGTAAATATTTGGATCTTATTGTAGTTGTCCGGTAATTGTGGTTGTTGTCGTGAAGCCCGCATTATCTTCTCCTTGGTGGTGTAGTAATGCAGTCTGGCAATCGTGTCTCGTGGTATGGAAGTCGGAAGGTGTTTGGGCCGCGGCAGTCTGTGGATTCTGTCCAAGAGTGTCGCTTCTTCTGGGAGGTCTGGCACCATCAGTTGAAACAACTCCTTAGTATATGTACCCAGATCTTTAGGATTAACGGTGTCTGGAATGCCCCTAATTCGGATATTGTTCCGACGATCTCTGTCTTCATGATCTGCTAATTTAGTGATGATCGAGTTTACCTTTGCATCCATGGTTTCATAAGCCGCGGACATGGTGTTATGTGCAGAGATGATCTCTTCAGTTTTATTTTCTAGGTGATCTGTGCGTTCACCGAGTGCTTGTAGGTCTGTCCGGATTTCTTTCGCTATTTTAGCAAAGTCTGCGGTTAATGCTGCTTGTAGGTCTTTGAGCATTTTCTGAATAGAGGCATCTGTTGCCGGTACAGCCTTGGTTGATATCGAGGTGATATCACTCCTGTCGGAGCTGGAAGCTGGTGATAGAGGCCTTCCGGCGCCATCTTGTGAGCGGCGTGGTGGCGACTGCATAGCCGCGATTTGCATAGGGGCTATCTTCAGTTTAGTCTTTTTAGTACATCGTTGTGCCATCCTAACGGGTGGACTCCCCAGCGTGGGTGAGTGTTTTTCGGTGAGTATCTCTCTGTTATTAGCTGTATTATATGGACTCTTGCACGGAGCTGAGCGCTCAGACGTCCGTCTCCATTAGCCGTCAGGCCACGCCCCCACTAATTTAATTTTTATAGGCCTACCATTATAAGCTCTGCTCGCACGGATACTTACCAATCACATATTAGACACCTATGTGCAATGCACTGAAATACACACTTTGTAAATCATCACCATAGCAACCACAAATAGCTTGTAAGAAAGCCTGACCCTGCGGATGCATCCATCACCTTGTATTGGCCTTAGCAGGAAATAGTGGCAGTGTATACAATATCTGTTAAACTGTGGTCCTGTACTACTCCAGGTACATTTCTACAGAATGATTCAGTTCTTGCCTTAACTTTTGAGGTGAATTTCCCTTAAGTGAATTGTTCATTCAGATAACACATGCACTCTCCAAGTGAAAACACAGTGTAAATATACCTTTGAAAAGACAGAGTACCCACTCACCTTATGGAAAAGGTGAATGCTCAGATTTTTGGAGGGGGTTTGACAGAGCCACATTAACCAGTAGGATTACGTAAAATGAGAAGGAAAATTACAATGTGAGTCTTGGAAAAAATATGATAAAATTAGTAGATAAATGATTTATATCACAAAAAATATTAAAAATAAATTGCATATGCCTTAAGCAGATTGTCTTAAGGCTTATGACTCAAGGTTATAGTTACTTGCCTTATATCTTTACTCCCCTAAAAAATATGATGATCCATGCAAATTAAAAAGCACGCAGGATCCTATGCTTTACTTGAAAAGTAATTAAGTGTCTCGATTGCTCTTTATGTTACTAATATCAGTAAATTATCTTGTACACATTTTATTCAAAGTTTACAATGCATTTGACTCTCTGCGAACACAGAATAGTGTTCAAATGTCTTCCTGACCAGCAGTTGGTATTTTTGTTTTTAAGGTTAGGGCATGTCTATTAATATAAGTGCTTTGTAATCGAAGGACTGGATCCAGTGATCCAATGTTCTAATGTATCCGACATGCAGTGACACTAGACAGTAGTCTTTTTTGATACACTCATCACAGCACAATGACTTGGGTTTCTCTAGTGATTCATTGTTTCTGTTTATTTATTTATTTGCAGAGAGGTTTTATCACTCTTGTATCTGTTTTTATTAGGGGTTAGTTTAACTTCTCATCTTCTTAAAATGAGTGCTTTGAGAGACTCCGAAAAGATGTTTATCACAGTGATAAGCATTTTGGCACCTTTTAATTTGCTATAAATAGACAAAATAATGAGGAAACTGTAGCTGTGCACTTTATCGATCTCACTTTCTGTGAAAATCCTGCCAGGTTCAGCAATTGATACAGTGTAGATAAAGAACAGTAATTTAAACTGTAGTCTAAGTTTGGTAAAGAACGCTGTGACCTTACTAATGTGAGTGCTGCTTTCATAGCATGTTTTACTTATTTCTTTATTACATGATATATTAACCAGAAAAAAATAGCTATTAGCAATATATACTTCAATAAAACATAACAATCAAATAAGCACCTGCCTACAGACACCTGTTTACAGAACTTATTTTGTGCCTTTTTGGAGCTTAGGTGGGCTGGTGAGGAGAGATAAGTATCAGAGCCTTGGCAAGTGTCCTCTGTAGTCTTTTTTGGCTCCTATACTTGATAGCAGAGCTGAAAGAACAGATAAAGAGGGAGTAAAACTCTGTGCTGTCCCAGCTCCTCTGGGGTCTGTGAGTGAGGCTGGACAGGAAGTGGAAGGGATCACTTCAAATCAACACACCAACAGGAATTTGCTGTTTCATAAAGGAAATTCCTTGTAGGATGATTAGGGACAGTAGTGAGTGATGCACAATATTTAATGGCTCCTGCTGTTCTACTATCATTCATAGGAGAGGGAGTACATTGCAAATAACCCTTCAAACCATGTATGTACCCTAAACACCCCTTTTTTCCTTACCATATAATTAACTCCTCTGAAAACCTAAACAAACTCATTCTTAATTGCAAAAATTATGCACTCAAACCTAACCCTAAAGCAAACACCTTTAACCCCTTAAGGACACATGACATGTGTGACATGTCATGATTCCCTTTTATTCCAGACGATTGGTCCTTAAGGAGGTTTAACTCCTCTTAAAAATGAAACACACCATGTACCCTAATTTTACATTTAACCCCACTCTAACCCTAAAGCCAATAATTAACGTAATCTGCCATTTGGGGTGCAGGCACCTGACATGTAAATCCAGGCATTGTGAAGGATACTTATTTACGTACATGAAAACCCTATGTCACCCTCAGCTAGCTAAAAGACCTGTTTAGACAGTACTTAGCAACATGGTACTATGATGGTGTTGCAAAGGCTCTGAGGCTCTCCAATTAAGATTATCTGTGGTTTTGAATAATGCCAGATTTGGATATGTTAATAAAAGAATATTGATGTAGTCATTCCACATTAAGTAGTCAAACTGTTTTAGTATGGTTTGGTAACTTTCCTGGGTCTTCCAGGCATCCATTTCCCATCTGGTCTTTTCCTAGAGGAAAACTGAATGTCGCTACAGGAAAAATCCTCGCCATCGAAGGATGGTGTTCTTAGGCCAAGAGAACTCTGGTTGATGCTCTCAGCCACTGAGTGCAGTCCTGCATAGCTCTGAGAAGCTAACCAAATTCTCCAGGCTGGTAGATATAATTATATATATTTAATTCTTATTGCACTAGTAGTATGTAGTGGTTATGGTGCTTGGATTATTCCATTAATATTTTAAATTATAAATGAACATTATTGACCCTCCTGTAAATATCTATGATCCAGTCTTAAGCTATTAATTAACTATCATTTCAGCATTTATTCTTCAGATGGGCAATTTGTACTGTTTTATAGATTTAACTTTTCTCCTTACTTTCTTAGACTATATTTAAATTATATTACAAAGTCTAAATATTTGTTTGTATGCATCTGCGTTCTGACAAGTGTGCAGAGAGCCCGAAGCAACCAATATGCATAGATTCACAAATTCACATCACATCAATTGTACACGTTATAAATTTAGCATGTGTTAAGTGGATTAAAACGTACGTGCAGGAAATGAGTCTATGAAAAATGAAACCGCCTGCAGCCTTAAAGTTTGTATTTGATCAGGCCACTTATAGTGACAGTCTGATTAGTCAATGCATTACAATGTATTATAGATTTGCCCATTTTCAAAGGGCATTAGTGCACCGGGGGTACATGGAAGAACAACTCTAAGCCATATTATGCAGATCAACTTAAATGGACACTCCAGACCCATAAAGCACTTTAGCTTGCTGAAATGCTATGTTTGAAAAGTGTGTTTTCTTTTTTTCATTTTAAGCCATTAACCCCTTAAGGACAGAGCTTCGGAAGCTTGTCTTTCACTTTATGACAACAGCATTTTTTGCTGTTTGCGTTCAACTGCAATTTGCATTTGACTAATTTATTGCACCGACGCATATTATATACCGATTTTTAAAGGACAGAAAGGGCTTTAATTTGATGTAACATATATATATATATATATATATATATATATATATATATATATATATATATATATACATGCTTATTTATTATAAAAAAAATACAGAAAAATGCAAAAAAAATGAAAAAGTTTGTGTTTTTTTTACAGTTTTTGCAATAATAATGTGTGCAAAATTAGTGCAGGTTAAGGAAAGTAATTAAAAATAAATTCATTTAGTTGTTCTGATTTACAGAATATATAATGTGTCTGGGATTTTAAGTTTTTTTTGGTAGTTACGGGTCACAAAGCACAAGGAGTAAAATAAACTTTTAATGTGGAGCGATTTTAGAATTTGGTATGTTTGTCTTGTAAGCTTAATAGCCATAAAAGAAAACAAAATTGCCACACAAAAGTATATCTTTATATAAAGTAGACACCACAGGCTATTTACCTAAGGTTGTTTTGACACTTTCTACGTAGCCATTTTACCGCCAACCTCTGCTAAATATTGGAGTAAAATTGTGTTTTGGGGGGGTTTTCGCACACAAACTTATAACAAAGAACTTCTCATGTGTATTTTGTAAAGTTGGTGTGTGCTATTCCTGTACAAAGTTTTATTATGTGTTCAGTTACTTCTGCTGAGTACAACGGTACCCCCATTGTATGTCTTTGGCACTATTTCGTGAAGCTACAGTGCCATATAGGAGACCTGTCCTTTTCAGTATTCACAGTAGAATTTTGAGAGACGGAGTTAATGAGCCTATGCTTCCATTTGGGGTATTATAACAGTTTGACTGTTCAAAAAAACCCCACAAAGGCCTACCATTTGTAAAAGTAGACACTCCAGGGTATCTCATAAGGTGCATATTGTGCCTTAACATGCCCCCATTTTTTTACCATTACATGCCAAAGTATGTGGTAAAAAATAATTTTGTGCATTTTTTACATACGGATTGCATTTTTGCTGGGCATTTTGTATATTTCATGAGTGCCACTAAGTTCAAACCCCCCAAATTATGCTCAGCTAAGTCTTCTGAGTAAAAGGACACCCCCATTGTATGTCTATGGCACTATTTCGTGAAGCTACAATGCCATACAGGAGACCTGTCCTTTTCAGTATTCACAGTAGAATTTTGAGAGACGGATTTAATGAGCCTATGCTTCCATTTGGGGTATTATAACAGTTTGACTGTTCAAAAAAAAACCCACAAAGGCCTACCATTTGTAAAAGTAGACACTCCAGGGTTTCTCATAAGGTGCATATTGTGCCTTAACATGCCCCCATTCTTTTACCATTACATGCCAAAGTATGTGGTAAAAAATAATTTTGTGCATTTTTTACATACGGATTGCATTTTTGCTGGGCATTTTGTATATTTCATGTGTGCCACTAAGTTCAAACCCCCCAAATTATGCTCAGCTAAGTCTTCTGAGTAAAAGGACACCCCCATTGTATGTCTATGGCACTATTTCGTGAAGCTACAGTGCCATACAGGAGACCTGTCCTTTTCAGCATTCACAGTAGAATTTTGAGAGACGGATTTAATGAGCCTATGCTTCCATTTGGGGTATTATAACAGTTTGACTGTTCAAAAAAAAACCACAAAGGCCTACCATTTGTAAAAGTAGACACTCCAGGGTATCTCATAAGGTGCATATTGTGCCTTAACATGCCCCCAAGCTACAGTGCCATATAGACAAGTCATATCACAAGTCATATCAGTTTTTACCAAACTTTGAATTTTGACGCTGGGCCTATGTGCAATTGCCAAGCATCTTCGCAGGTTTTAAATTCAAACTACCCCACAAAGGCCTACCATTTCTTAAAGTAGACACCCCAGGGTATTTCAAAAGGCATATTTTGAACCTTAGCGTGGGATCATTTTTCCGCTAGCTTGTACCAGGTGTAGTGGTAATAAGCGTTTTTTCTGCCTTTTTGACACACAAAGTGAGTTTGCACAGTAAATTTTGCAAACCTTATGTGTACTACCACTGTATAATACTTCATATGTTGCTCAGCTATGTCTGCTGAGTACAAAAATACCCCCGTATGTACCTTTGCAAGTTATATGTGGACATCGGAGGGGCACATTTGGGACACAGCCATTCCATTTTTTTTCAAACTTTTAATTTTTACGCTGTGCCCATGTCCCATTTTAGAGTATTTTACCAGGCTATATAATCCAAATACCCCGTAAAGCCATACCATTTTTTAAAGAAGACATCCCAGGGTATTTCAAAAGGCATATTTTGAACCTTAGCGTGAGATCATTTTTCCGCTAGCTTGTACCAGGTGTAGTGGTAATGAGCGTTATTAAATTTATTTTTTTACTTTTTAAAACTTTTTTTTACTTTTTTAAACTATTTTTTAAACTTTTGTTTTGCTTATTAATTTTTTTAAAGTTTCCTAAACTTTCGTAAAACTTTTTTTTACAGATTTAACATTTTTCTAAGCTTTTTTTTTACGTTAACCCCTAACTAGCAGTAAGCAGCACTAACAGTAAATTCCCCATTTTCCCATAACTCCCACCCACCCCAGCTAGCAAAATATTTCATTATACAATATTTAAATTAGTTAATTAAATAAATGTAACCCCTGAGGGTTAAAAAATAAACAAAAGTTAATCATCAGGGGTTAAAAAAAATGAGATCACAGTATAATACTGTGATCTGTATTTTGATCACTGTAGGCAGTGATCGACTGGCAGGGAAGGGGTTAATTTTTATTTGGACTGGGTAAAGGGTTTATTTTTTTAAATTTTTTACTTAAACGTTATTAAAACGTTTTTTTTAACTTTTTAAAGCTTATTTTTAAACTTTTTTTAACGTTAACCCCTAGTTAGCCTAATACTAAATCCCCCAATTCCCCACTAACTTCCACCCTCCCCAGCTAGCTAAATTTATAATTTTAAAATATTTAAATTAATTAATAAAATACATTTAACCCCCGAGGGTTAAAAAAAAAAAAAGAATTAACCCTCAGGGGTTAAAAAAAAAATCAGATCATAGTAAAATGTAATCCCTGCCAATGTAGTCAGTGATCAATTGGCAGGGAAGGGGTTAATTTTTTATTAAAATGGGTAAAGGGGGGGTAAAGGGGGGTGGGATTTTAAATACACTTTATTTTTTTGTCACCAGGGGGCAGGATCAACACTGATCCGTCTCTCTGCACTTCACACTGAACCCGGAAGTGCAGGGAGGCGGAGGTGAGTATACACAGCCCATGTGCCCGCTCTGACATGCTGTCAGAGCGGGCACATGTACTGGGACAGCCCTATCCAGTGCTCCCGGTCTGCCTCTAATGCAGAGGCAGACCGGAGCACCATTAACCCCACGATCACCGCGATTGCGGCGATCTGGGGTTAATTTTAACGGGTGACGGACGAGGTCCGTCACTCGTCATTAACGCATTCCCCTGAGTGACGGACCTCGTCCGTCACTCGTCGTTAAGGGGTTAAGGTGCCCTGGAAAGTCTGTGATTGGACAGCAGGGGTTTAAGGGGATGGCATGCAAAGGCTGCAGACAAGAGAACTGGAATTGTAAGCTATTTTTAGATGTGCCCCCAATAAAAAAGCACAATTAAATGCATGTATGTTTTTATTAAAATATTATCTACTAAACAGTGCTTTAAAAAAACGGGTAGTGGAGTGTTCCTTTTAATACACTTACTTAACTAGCTAAAAAATAATTAAGGTAGAGAGGCTATGAGAAGGCTGGGCAGAATAAAGTAGTCAGTGACAGCAGCTTCTGCTGTGACATAATTAATTGTTCTAATCTTCCTTCTGAGACAGAGAGAGACACCTCACTGAGCTAACTAGTGAGCTTTGCCAGAGACCAGACCAGACGCCCTGGGGGCGTGGCTGACTGAGCAGCAAGAAATATGTGCTTGAGAGGAGCTCAGCAAAAGAAGCAAAAATGCAGACTAAAATACTTAAAAAGCTCCAAAAGACATCACACATCAATACTCCCACCCAGCCAACATTATGGGGTGAAAAAACAACAAAAAATGCACATACCGGAGACCCACAAACTGCCTGATATTAGGCTCTCGTTTGACAGGCCTAACCCACGAGCCGTTCCCAAAATGGCACCTGCAGAGTTGAGTGAGGACGAGGCTTCAGAGGCATCTCATGATGCAGAGCAACCAAATGGGACTATCCCAGCAAGCTGCACCAACAGTGAGTCTGAATCTGACGAAGACTCATCGCCTGCAATGAAACGAGACATAAAAAACCTCCTGCTGGAAATGAAACAGGTGTGGAAGGCAGACCTGTGTGAAACAGGTGGGGACCCTGCACAATATACTCATAAAAGTGGAGTCCAGAGACGGAGCCAGGGAACAAAGGCTGCAGACCGCTCAAGAGGAGATACAAGACATCGCCCAACAAGTCCAGAAACTCACCAGGAATGTGACGATGTTGAAGTTAAGGCACAGAAGAAAAAACATCCGCCTCAAGGGAGTACTGGAACGGATCTCGAGAGATGATCTTCTGCCCTTTCTCCACTGCTTACATGGGAGCTAAGAGAGGTGCTGACCCAGAGATCGTGACCGCGGTATTCTGGATCCACAAAGCTGCATCTCCCCCAGTGAAAGAATCCAGAGACATCATCGCAGTGGCCAAAGACATTGCGGCTCAGTCCACCATAATGTCCCGCAGCTCATTCCGCCTAATGGCAAAAAGGCAACTAGCACCAGTGGCAGGGCAGCTGCGGGAGGCAGAAATCAAGTATAAGTGGGGAGCAGAGGGATCATTAGTGGTTCAGCAGGGAGGGAAAACACTCACCTTACCCCCTATTGAGATCAACCAGTGTTTCTTCAGAGCCTGCACGTGCCAGTCGAAGACCCAGAGAGGGCCCATAGGGCCAGGACTAGTGCAAGACCCTGACACACCACACCCCAGGCACCCAAGGTCAGAGCACCAAGCATTCCTTACCCATGTCCACCAGAGGTTTACAGGGGGTCTAGCTGACTGATTACTGACACAAAGATCACCCTAGCTGGGGAGATCAAAATCGCACTTGCCTAGATGACACACATTTTGTCACACTTCCTTTTATTCTGCGATCAGTTTAGGATTAGTTTATGATGTGATTAGCTTATGTTTTATTTTGTGATTGGCTGATGTGCATCAGTTTCAGTTTCTTTTAGTTACCATTTAGAGATACCTAAGGGAGAGAGGGATATCAAGCCTGGCACAGTTTACACTAGCTAGGACCCTTCACTAAGGCATACCCCTATGCTGTACTTAAAGGAGCTCTATAGGGTCAGAAACACAAACATGTATTCCTGACCCTATAGGGTTAAAACCACCATCTAGCCACCCTGGTGACCTCATGTATCCCTAAAAATAGTAAAATCTTACTTGTATTCAAGACTGGAGCTGCAGGCTTTGTTCCTGTTTCCTGCAGACCTGCCCACTGCCTGCTGACATTAGCAGAAGTGGTAGCCTGATCCAATTACAAAGACGCTGAATGTTTGGATGCATTTTAGGCAGCCATGACCCAGGAAGGATCTCTAACAGCTATCTGGGGAGTGGCCAGTGAAGTTATCACTAGGCGGTAATGTAAACACTGCATTTTCTTTGAAAAGACAGTGTTTTCAGCAAAAAGCCTGAAGGTAATGATTCTACTCACCAGAACAAATGCAATAATTGAAAATATTGCTTCATCTTCTACAGTAATTTCTGACTCTGATTGGCAAATCACATCTGTGGGGATGCTAGGTAAAGTGAGGGACTTTAATAAATGTGAAATCTTTAGAATTCTCCCGTCTTCCTTGTTATAGAGTTTTCAGACTTTTCAGAGTTCTGTCAACATTGTGCCTGAAGATGTAGACTTATGTTGCAAGTTTGCATTATTTTTTCTAGAGATTAAACAGTAGTTCTAATTTAATATTTTTCCTATTAGAGGCTATTTTAAACAATGTACCTTTGATAACAGTTTTGTAAGCTGCTCATATGGTCATCCTATTTATATCTGGTGTGTCACTCTCTGAAATAGACCTTCAAGCCTCTAAATACTTCCTTTAGAACCGTAGGATCTTGTATCAAGGAGGAGTTCAAGCGTCATGACTATTGTAACTTTGAAGATAAGCCTTTTAGATGAATTGCAATATCTGCATTGTGTGACCATGTGATGATTTTAATTACTGAGCTATACACATTGGGCACTAGTTTTAGGTTAGAAAGAAACATGTCTATTCTTGGATACGTGCCGTGGGGGGTCAAGTAGAATGAGTATTCAGATTCTCCAGGGTGTTGTGATTGTCCTATGTAAACTAATTCCCCCTAGAAGACTGTGAAAATGAACACCCTTTTTCCTACATTACATACATAGATAAGGCATTAAACATTAAGTAAAATCATATGCATCATTCATGTTCCTAAAACTGATGGGCTTGCACAGAGATGTGTGTCTGCAGCAGACAACCTCCCATCAAACTTGGAAAAGTTCTACCAATCAAGAGCCTCTCATTCTGGTCTAGGGTTCTTTGAAGGTTATATGATTTGTATAGCCCTTAGGCTATTACAATAAGCAGACATTAATTTCAAACTCTTAAAAACTATATTTAAACTGGACAAAACCAAAAGTAAATATATAAAATTTGACAATAACTGCCAATAACAGAATAAATAAAACAAGTTCTAATAAAGCATAAAAAAGCATTTCTCTGTCATAAGCATGTGATTGATCAGTGTGATGAATTTTAATTATTTTGTGTGATATTTACCAGCTTTTTTTTTTTTTATCCCTTTGGCATATTGTGCCACTTAATAGAAATGTAACACTTGTATTTTTTGTATTGATTAATGTTTGCAATTTTCAAATGTACCATTAACCCTTATTACCTAACATATTAACCAAAAGTGACATTCCTAGGCAGTTCACCCCTTCAAAATCACAAAAATCTGCTTGTTGCTAAGTGTATGGGCAAGTTATGTATCCCATTTTTTTCACAGAAACTGAATTAGGAGCTCAAGCTAATTAAGGCTGTTATGTGCCCAGAGTGCCCATGTGCCTTCTTAATGGCAGGGGTTAAGCTGTTTGGCAGCCATTTTCTGCCTACGGACTTTGTTCCTCTTTGCACTGAGGTACAGGGAGAGGTTAGCTGGTTGGCCAGTGAAATGTAGCCTCTATGGTTTCATTAATTGGCTGCCTGGCTAATCTTTTCACATAATGCAGTGCTAAGGGGAAGGATAGCCAGGATGCTGAAGGGCTATGCACCAGAGCCCTAACGTCCTGGTTAAATTGTTGCCAATCAGTTTGACCCCTTATGATAAGAAGGTGCCCAGGCGCTCTTGCGCCCATAATAACCTGAATGATGGAAGTTGTTACTGTAGTGATGGTGTTCCTTTAAGGCTGGAACTTGATATGGGTTATTACGTGCATCACTGCAATGTTTCACAGATTATGCATCCCCAATCTTCTTCAGCATTCCTGAAATAAATGTTGCAATGCATATCCAAATGTATTCTTTAAGCTGTTCTTGGATATTGTTTGGGGTTTGTTTAAAAAAAAAAGTCAGAAAAGTTTCAACTCTGTCGAAAACACATACACGATGTATTGCCACATGTTCTTGGAGGGGCCTGCTTGCCAGCCTCCTGCCTCAGGACTATGGCCCCAACAATAGACCTGGCTAAAATTCTGTTAAAAGGCTCTGTTGGTGCAATTGGGATTATGTGGTTCGGGAACCGAACAGCCGCACGAACCAGAGACCACCCAGGAGCTTCATAAACCCCATTAACACTTGGTAACGATTTTAACCACAGTGTTCTAATTGTTTGTCTGGGTGGCCATTGTTCACATGAACGACCACGAGGTGGCAGCCATCTTGTTCGCATGAATGCAGGCAGCAGTGTTTGGTTGTTGAATTCCTGGAAATAAAATCGGACATGGAAACTCCAGAACATTGCTGGACTTCCATCATCGTCTGCGTTCGGTTCTACACAACTTAGAAGGGCACTGTTCAGTGGAATCTGGGTGAGGGGAACAAGCTCCAGGGTAAGACCATTGATTATGTTCGGTAGTTTGTTCGTTTTTTAAACTACCGAACTAGACTGACCGCAAGCCCTGATTCTCTTGAACTGTTTTGGGCAGGAGCTTCATGTAAAATCAGTCAAATTATGACTTCCATGGAAATCCCAAACCCCTGAACCAATCTGGGTGATTTTGGGATATGTTGGTCAAACAGATGGGGGCTATCAGGTGATATGACTTTGTGGGGTTTCCATGTGTTTGGGGGGTACTTTTGGGGTATTGTAAAATGTATGTTTTCTGAAAATAATTGAGTTTAGTATAGTTCCTGACTCAATTATCTCCCAGGCAAAGGGAAGAGATTATCTTATTTTGAGTGGGAGTGTCCTGGATCTGAGAGCCAATGTAATCATGTGTATGTTTTTGCTGTAGTCTACTCTCAGGTCCAGTGGGGCATGCCCCTGAAATATGTAACTGGAAACCCCTTGCATGGGGACTTGCATATAAGGCCAGTTGTGGCTACCATTAACCCCTTAAGGACACATGACATGTGTGACATGTCATGATTCCCTTTTATTCCAGAAGTTTGGTCCTTAAGGGGTTAAAGGAGTTCTACTTCCCCCTCAACACAGAGCCTCATCTCGTGCTTGTAGGAAACAGCTATACTGGCTATAACAGCTATATCACAAGCTCTTGTAAGAGCTATCCTGCTATACTATCAGGAGTAGGAGAGGTCTACCCACTGGAAACTATATCCCTGTCATGGTTCAAGGTGGGTGGAGGACAGCGAGACCCCAACCAAGCTGGCTGGCTGTGGGGATTACGGTGGTTATGGTGTCTGGTGGAGTGCTTGGAAGTACTCGGAGGCACTAGGAAGCAGTGATTGGCGGAGGCACCCATTGCATTGTTACAGTTAGTGTACAATAAAATACAAAAACAATATTAATATACAATATTACAAAATTTAACATAGAACAGGTAGGAAATATATAATCAACCATGACAGGTGCATTCCTGTTTTGAGGTATGTAGAGAGGGATCTCTTAAAGGACTTTAAGCTTAGGGAAGATTTTAATTTGTGCGGGAGGTCGTTCCACAAATGCGGCGCTCTGTAGGAGAAGGAGGATCGGGCTTCTTTCTTTTTGTATTGAGGTAGACTAAGTAAAGTGTTGGTACTGGATCGGAGGTTATAGGAAGTGGGAACAGCCGGGGAAAGCATTGCGTTCAGGTAGGGTGGGAGTTTCCCAGAAAAGCTCTTAAACACAAGGCTGGAAAGATGAAGGGTGCGTCTGGATTCCAGCGACAGCCAGTTTAGTTCTTTTAGCATGTCACAATGGTGGGTCCTGTAATTACATTGTAGCACAAATCGGTAGAACGAGTTATACAATGTGTTGAGTTTTGGGATTGCGATGCAGATGCATATACTACATCCCCATAATCAATGATTGGCATCAGCATTTGCTGTACAATCTTTTCCTTTACTGAAGGGCTTAGGCAGGATTTGTTTCTGTACAGGGCACCTAGTGTTGGATAAAGTTTAGATGCAAGCTTTTCTATGTGCAGGCCAAAAGATAGATTGGGGTCTAACATCATACCCAAGTATTTGAAAGAGTGGACTGCGGTCAGTGTGCCATTTGAAATTGTTTTGATGGATAGGTGGGAATTGTGTAATTTGTGTAATTTAGGTTCTGTATGAAGCGGGCTATTAGGTTCCTTTGAAGTGTTTTTTTATTTATTTACATTCATTTAAGAAGAGCATAAGACCTAGCCCTAGGTCATCATCAAATAAATATAGCAACGTTTTTATAAATCAAGTACACAAAAAAATAGAGAAAGTATAAAAAAAAAAGAAAGAGATTTTAAAGGTAACTCTGCCTCTATACTAATCCCAAATGCACCCGTGATCCATTTAAGGGAAACTATAGCCTGTAGATAGCCACTAAAGGTGGTATTAACCCTGCAATGTAATTATTGCAGTTTATCAACAACTACAATAATTGCAATTGCAGGTTTAAACTGACAGGGGCAGTGCATCTTCAATGAGCTGAAGTGGTCTGGGTACCTATAGTGTCCCTTTAAGTTTTCATTTTAAGGTTCTTAACCCCTTAAGGACACATGACATGTGTGACATGTCATGATTCCCTTTTATTCCAGAAGTTTGGTCCTTAAGGGGTTAAAGTGGATCAGTCACCACTAAATTTAAAGATATGTTCTGCTTTAGAAACTGGCAACGATGATGATTACATAATTACATAAAACTAAAAAGGGAATTAAAGTGTCTTATGTGTAACAGGCATTTAAAGGATAAATAATTATTATTTATTATACTTACCTGTATTTTTTTATATTGTACCCTATTAATGCAATGTTTTGTGGAACCAGGATATACTTGAAAACGAAAGAAATCTCAACGCATCCTTTCTGGTTAAATATTTTATAAATAAATGAATGAATGAATGAAAACTGCTGAAAATCCCATTGTCAACAGCTTATCACACTACATGCACAATGCAGTTGGCATCAGCCTGACACTAGAGAAGAACTTTCTATATTTCCATGCATGAGAATATATTGGAGATGCTGGTGATTGTGTAACTTCTGTCGAGAGAGTCTACATAGAGTTGCAGACAGATGATGGCTACATTGAAGCTAACGGTCACATATCCCATTACATTCAGTGCATTTCGATTTCTTTTTTTCCCTACAGTTTCTTTGTAGCACTTACAAGACAGTTTTCAGTAAATGCAAGACAATGTGTACTTTGTATGCAGTCCTGGATAAGAACATTCTCTTGCAAACCTGATTGTTTATTTTGTTCCTCTTCAAAAAAGAAATGCACAACTCTCCCCTCCTAAATTACATATTGTCCAGGCCAGGAATCTCAAACACTGCCTCCCCCATCTTTGGCTATCTATTGCAGTCCAATAATTCTGGAATTCATAGACAATCAACATATTGTGGGGCAGAGTTTGACACCTATGGTGTAGGCTAACTACCCTACCCTGGGCTCCCTCATTTCTTCCATTGCATACACTCCATTCATTACCATAGATTCCAGTCCTTAAGAGAACACATATCATGCCATTACTCCATTTCATATTACCATTTTCTTCCATGGGCTCAATTCCTCAACAAAATGCATATTAAAAGAACACTATAGTATCAGAAATACAAATGTATATTCCTGACACTATAGTTCTAAAAAAAAGTCCCCTGGACCCTCTTACACCCACTCCTCTCCCTTGGCTGAGATCATCAAATCTGATGATCTCAGCCAATACAATGGAAAGCATTGGGAGGCTATCGCGCATGGGTGGCAAAAAAAAAGCAGCATCTCCTCATTGAGATGCATTGAACCAATGCATCTCTATGGGAAGTGTTTAGCATTTCCATGCAGAGCTGGGCAGCACCGACCCAGGAAGCACCTTTAGTGGCAGTCTGAGTGACTAATTTAAACAGGCACTAATTTAAACAGTGCCTCTAAAAAGGCAGTGTTTACATTGAAAAGACTGCAGGGACAGCCTATAGACACCAAAACAACTACATTAAGCTGTAGTTGTTCTGGTGACTATAGCTTACCTTTAACATCTCATACAGTTCATTACCTTCTCCTAGAATAGTGACTTTACTAGTTCATGTAATGCAGACTCCTTAAATACCTCTTCCTGTGCTGCACACACCTTTCCTGTATAAACTTCTCCTGTGTTAAAGGGACACTATAGTAACCAAAACAACTTTAGCTTAATGAAGCAGTTTTGGTGTACAGATCATGCCTCTGAAATTTAACTTCTCAATTTTCTGCAGTTTAGGAGTTAAATCACTTTTGTTTCTGTTCTTGCAGCTCTAGCCACACCTCACCTGGCTGTGACTGACAGAGCCTGCATGAAAACAAAATGGTTTCACTTTCAATCAGGTGTGACTTACTTTAAAAGATGTTATCTCCTGCTCTGTAAACTGAACTTTAATTACATACAGGAGTCTCCTGCAGAGTCTAGCAAGCTATTAACAGAATAGGAGATAAAAAATTCTAAATTAAATAGAATTTGCAATAAAGGAAGAGTAAACATTAGATGGCTCTTTACAGGAAATGTTTAGGAAGGCTGTGTAGGTCACATGGAGGTAGGTGTGGCTAGGGCTGCATAACAACATGTGTTTAACTCCTTAATGGCAGATAATTGAGCAATGCGACTGCAAGGGCTTGATCTACACATCAAAACTAATTAATTAAGCTAAAGTTGTTTTGGTGACTATAGTGTCCCTTTAAATCCACTCATTCACATTTCTCCCTCCTTCATTCAACATTCATATCCGTTTTTTTCTAAATTAAAGAACCTTTTTTTCATGCTGTAGGATCCCCTCTTATATATTCCATAATCATTCCCAAAACATTTTCAAACACATTATCAATGCAGTGTTTGCATGATGTACAAGAATCAGGATTATATGCGTGTCAGTTCATCAATGAATCTCGAGTTTGATTTTAATTATCATTTATAAATTTGTTAATTAACACCCCATGCAATTATTCATGAAGAATAGAGTATTTAATAATGTTCTATGCAGGATGAAAAAAGACAAACATTATTCTCTGTATTCTTCTAGCCTGAACTCACGAGGTATTGTGAACTATAACATATTCAAGACTGGATACTGTAACTCAATGTCCCTGTTTCTGTAAATTGATTGAAAGTACCACTGATCATTGAGTACCTCATTTGCTGGACTTCAAACAGCTTAGCAGGGGTGCTACTATATTTGAGCCTTTGAAGTGTTCGGAAAGGAAAAGAGCTTGTGTATTTGCATCAAAAACTGTTTAGGATGAGCAGTGAAGGATAAAAACGAAAAAGAAAAAAAATTGTGAGAATAAAATGATTGATAAGCTGAATGCAAAACGTTCCCTGCAGATTGCATTTGCCATATTTTTTGGTTGAGGAACTAAAGAACCAGTAGCCAATAACTGGAACTCAATGTGATGATAATAACCACTTAAAAATTAGAAAATCATGCCATACATTTCTTCCCTCTGAAATGAAAGAGTTAACGCAAGATGTGTGTTTTATTTACTTTTTTTCCGTATAAAAAATGGTCACAGCATAGGGTTTGCATAGAGCATTTTACAGCCATAATATAATTTGTTCTGCCCTGAGTGAAAAATCAGACTTCGTTGCTCAAGGTATTTTGTACAAGACTGTAGGACACCAAGTAATCAGAACAAAGCATATTGAAAAGGTCAGGATAGTCTGAAACACAATATCTCAGGGAATGTGTTAGATATTCAGATTGCAATTTACTCTCATAAACCAGGGAAATAGAACAATGTGATTTCTTCTCCCTGATTAAGATAACGGATAGTAGAAAACTAATTATATAGCATAATGATTACAATAAAGGAAGGAAATAGCCTTATGACCTTTTTCATTTCACAATGTGTAAAGGTGTTGACAAGAGGATTAAGTAGGACACTGTAAATATATCTTGCAGAAAATTATCCGATGAGCAAGTAAAGCATGGATCACGAACATGTTCTCTGATAGGAGTTTTTACACAATGGCCCATAACTATACACACGTTCTAATCAACAACCTGGAACAAAGATTGATTAATAGGTTAATAATAGGACACTGTAGGGCATGTTTAACACCCGTTGAATTCATTATGCAGAAAATTAATTAACAAATTATGCAAAAAGGAAAAAAAAGAAAATCTAACCTCTGAGTATGTCAGATATGACACTGATCTGAATCAAGTTTAATTTGAATAAGACCAGAAATTGAAAGAATACAATAACCAAGAATACAATAACCAATAAAGATAGGAAGCCCATTTAATACCACTCAAAACGAAGTGAGTAATACTTATATATATTTTTTCGTCCAGTTGGAGATGACAGACATCAAACGCATGTATTGTATCTGGAAATAATATAAATACAAAAAAACTGTCATGGTGTAGCTGTGTTATGGCATATAAGAATCTTTAAGGGTACAATTCGCCACCCACACTTTTCAGAGTCACACATAGCAGACCCTGGCTATAACAGCTTTAAATAGTAATCGTTTCGTACAGTCTTCTTATCACCGTCACAGCTCTCCACATCATTGAAACGATGCTCTTCATGTAGGTTTTTAACATACTTTAATGAAGAATAAAAACAATAAAAAGTGGCACAAATCAGAAATGTGTATCAGAGTCCAAGTACGACATGTTTCGGCACAGAAGATCTTCTTCTTCCCATATTCCTCTCCTTCCTTACTGCACTAAATGCTATTCTTGGAGATGCTGTTTTGTGCAAATTGTGATTTGGACAAATTTAATGTTGAACATATCGGATTTTTGGGTTGCTTCTGGATTTGGGGTTAACTTTTTGCTTACAGGCGGTGACAGTGGGCAAATTATTAAAAATTGTGACCTCCACATTTTTACAAGGGAGGTTTTATATCTTCCTGCAGCGAGCAGCACATGGTTGCATGGTATAATAAATGACAAACAACTGGACAGCTATTGTGATTAAATCACAAGCAATATACATCTCCTTTGCCCAAACACATGGGTATTGAATAGAGATTGGTTCCATGGTTGGACTATCTTAAGACAATTGAAGCAGGGGGAAATTCTGTTCCCCTCATCCCTCCACAAATGGGGATTTATTTAAATAGCAGTAAGGGGGAACATAGTGTTCCCCCATGCCCTTAACCATGGCCAGCAGGTGGGGGCTTTCCTTAAAATAAATGGGGGCATTAGGTCCTCTGATCAGTGGGTTGGTGCTCCAAATAATAAACTGGAGGTGGACCTAATATCCCCTCAGCCCCACCTATGGGTGGTGTGTGGGGGCTATAATATTAATAAATGGGGGAGCTTAGTGCCTCCCAGTTTCACCCTTAGGCAGTGGTTGGGGCCTCTAATATTGATAACAGGGTGAATTTAGTGTACCCCCTGCCACGGGATGAACATGCCATTGTCTACCTCCAAAGTTTAGTCCACCACACTCTTCCTGGGTTTCTAGGAATCCCTAAGTCCCTAGCTACGCCCACCTAAATTAATAATGAATATATAAAGAAGTCCCCTTAACCCCTTAAGGACCAAACTTCTGGAATAAAAGGGAATCATGACATGTCACACATGTCATGTGTCCTTAAGGGGTTAAGTGAGACAAAATGCATTGGACTTGTTGGGTTTTCCAGTTATTTATTTATTTATACATGTTTTTAAACAAAAATCTAAGGGACCTATTGGTCCATACGGATCCTATAAAAAGTTATGAAAAGAATACCGAAGCACAGAGTCGGGGGAGTATTCGTTGCTTGGGCTGTGTCACTTGTGGGCACATGACCCCATCCTGTACCTTCCAGCACCCACATAAGAAAAAGGCCTTCCAGATACGTTACACTATTACTTGTAAGACTCCCTATGTGATCTATAAGCTGTCCTGCCCCTGTGGACTCTCATATATCGGTAAAACTGAGACACCTTTATGTGAGAGAATCAGGGGACACAGATCGAGCATACGTGTAGCCTACCGTGACGGTACCTCTGATCAACCGGTTGCCAAGCACTTTCTTGCCCTTCAACACCCACTTTCAGCACTCAAGTTTTTGGCAATATCCATTTTGCTATCTATCCTAGCTGTTCATATACGGGTTAATTTGAACCAAGAATAAATTTGGCATTTTATCTCCTATTCTCGGAAATAGGATTTATATAAAATCCTAGTTACGGGAAAAGTACTGATTTCGAAATGTTCTTGTTAATATCACATACCACTGCCAAAACGTGGGGGTGACAGAGGTAAACTTCTCCTGAATCGAGAGACATTTTGGATACATACATTGGATACTATAGCCCCGAAAGGACTGAATGAAATGATTTCATATCATTCATTCATTTAAGTCACTTGTAACATGTGTTTTTACGTTTTTGATTTTAATACTTAATCTTTTGATTTCGTTTTTTTTATACGTTTATTTCTGAACTTATTTTTTTCATAATATTTTCCAGTATCTGTCAGTTCCCCCTACCTCTATATATGCTTTTCCCTTACTTGCCCCTGCCTAATATATTCTAAGCTATATAATTACTATGCACCTTGCACTTTATATAAGTACATACTCAAATCCACATCTATTCTTGTTCATATCATAGTAACACTGTAATATACTGGTCATTTAGATTGATGTTACTTATCTATTTTATTTACTACTTACACTAATAAGTATCATTTGCACTTTATTTGAGACCAATTACACTTTATTAAACATAGCACTTTCTATGGGTTCTATAATTCCATGTGTTGTATTACACAAGCACTTATTTCTATACACAGTATTCAGACTCCATGCTTTAATTGATTATTGGATTCTGCTTCTTTAAACACAACACTAGCTGTTCTTGCTACATATATTTATGTAGTCTTTTTAGATCAGTATAGACCGCTAGTTGCATAATCTTTACATTTTTTCCTTATTTGTTTATAACTCGCTTAGCACTTTAAGATTGGAATATGTTCCTGTATTATACACATTTCAGATTCTTTGTTTCAGTATACTAGTACGTGACCGGGTTGCCGTGGTGATTGGGCTTGCTTCCTGTCCCCATGGCGACGTACGTCACGCAGTCACGTCATAGATGGGCGGATCACGCACACGCATGCGTACTGGGCACTTTAGAACGCGGGCGGCACTAGAGATCGTGTACACCTGGGGTAAGCTAATTTCTAATGATTATATCCCTTATAAATGTTGTATTTCTGTGTATGGTTATTGTTCCTGATGAAAGTCCCAGACGAGGACTGAAACTTCGAGCTGCCATTTTTTAAACATGTATGAATAAAGTCTACAACTTTTAACTTTCAACAAAAACGTGAGTGCTGGTCATGCTTATCATTTGGATATTTGAATCTCCCCTGGCCTGCAAGTACCTGGATTTAATACTTTGAGCCTGTGTGCAAGGAATTGGTGTCTTTCTTATATATAGATTTATTTTTGCTCTTATATGGTTTTGGATGTTAATGAGACACCAGCGGACCACGGGTAACCTGACCGGTAACCTCAGCTAGTTTCCTTCCTTCAGCCAGTCAGGAACAACCTAAAATGTACATAGACCCATTTCTTCCCCCTAGTAACTGGACAAGACTGAGTTCTGGAGGTACAACAACACTTTATTGGCCACACACGACTTTTATGCATACCCCATGCAAGGGGTGGATCAAACACACATACAGAGACACATCCCACATTCCTCCCTCTCCAAGGGGTCTTGGAGAGACACAGGAGTTTCAGTCCCTTTGTCCACTGTTCCTGCCACCCAAGTACAGGTTCCCACTTCTGGTGACAGGGGGTCTTTCTCCCAGAATCCTCCATGACTGGGAGACAAAGTGCGGGAGAGGAGGCATAAAAAGCCCGCCATCCAGAGTCTCCTTCCTATGAGCCTCTGTACTTGGGAGTCACAGCACGGGAAAGCCTCCCGCCTCTTTGACTCCCAGCTACAGGAAGCCCACCAAACCCCTCCATTGTCTCCAAAGGATGCCCACACCAACCCCAGGACCCCCAAAATGGTACTTGTTGCAACCGGCTTCCATGCGCAGTGTCCCTGTGTGGAACCACCTGGCCGGCCACCCAGGGAAGCACTTATTAATTACTTCCCTTGCGGTTTCACATGTTGTGAGTTGTTCACGTTCTAATTGATTGGTGTAGATACCAATATCCATTTTGCTATCTATCCTAGCTGTTCAAGCTGTTCATATAAGGGTTAATTTGAACCAAGAATAAATTTGGCATTTTATCTCCTATTCTCGGAAATGGGATTTATATAAAATCCTAGTTACGGGAAAAGTACTGATTTCGAAATGTTCTTGTTAATTGTCCAAGATATTGGTATTTGTAAATATCTGGTTTTAATCAAATGTGTAATGCGTTATATAACGAAAGATTATAACTAGAAACAGCTGTTTATAACTTGTGAAAAACATAGTATGTAGTTAAATGCTCATGACCCCCACCGACATGAAAATGGGGTATAAATGCAACTGACGTATAATTAAATTTGAATTGGTTATAGAACACATCTCTTGTCTTCTTGACTGATTCCCAGGATCCTGTCTGTCTATCTAAGAGGGTGTGGCTCCGACAAAATATCCATCTAACTAAGAGGGTTTTGTTTATAGCTGATTTTATCCCCAACAACTGGTGTAAACATTCCATTGGGTACTGGGGAGGTCCCCGTTTGGGAACCAAATGGGGTGGGAAGCAGCTCACGAATGCTCCCCCTGGATGGCGTTTGTCTATACGAACTGGCGGCCATCCAGGGGATGACACGCGCAAAGTTTTCCCTTGCGGTTTTGGCATCAGGTCGAGGTGAGAACATTCTGATGAGCATTCTAAATGGATTATTGGGGTGGTCCCTGTTCGGGAGGCGAATGGATTCCCTTCATGGAGACACTCCCAAACGGGGAGCAGGCAATTTTCACAAATACACAGGATAGTACACACAATAAAGACAGGGGGAATACATGACAAATGGGGTTCCATCACAGACACCTTTTGGTTAACTCTTATATACTAGATTATTATTTTTTATCTTGTTATGTATATAATTCGTATTACTAAATCACTTTGCTTGCTTGTGACTTTTACATGTCCTCTATTAACCCTTCAATTTTCTCTTATAGAACCTCTATAGGACTGTCCCATTCTTATGCCTGCTTTGATACTGGCTTGCATCTGGCATCATGTGACCAGATAAGAGCTCTGGTAAACATGAGTTGAGACAATCAGAATCCTCCTGCTAACACCTGCATCTTACTGAAAGCAATATTTAAAGAGAAAGTAAAATGATAAAAAAAAATTGATGGCCAATCAGGTTAGTGAATGAGGATAAACTCTTAATAATTAGAAAGAGTTTAAGTAAGGCAAAATCTAATTATGAAGTGATAACCAAGTCAAGGAACTGAATCTTGATAGCTACTCTTTTAAAACTTTGTCACCCAATAGTTTTTTCTCTCTATATAAAGACTTTAGTATTACAGATACTTTCACTACTGAAGACTTTTTCATTGTAAAAATATTAGCATAACCATTTTTTTAAGCAGAGCTAGAATAAATGCTTATCATAACACAGCAATTGTGTATATAGATTGCTTTGCAGACAAACTTAAAAACTATAATTATGTAAATTTACACAATTTGTATTGCTCACTTATTCGTTCAAGCTTTACAAAAATATTTGGGAAATGAAAAGCTTTAGACAGTATACATTGTTGTTTAACTTGCAAGATTTCATACAGCAAAAATTATAGATTTTTTGTCACATATAGTACACGTGGCAACAATTAATTAACATGATTTAATACTTTGCTTATAGGTATTTCCAAAAACTCTTGAAACATTAGTAGCAGTGCAGCTTACATCACAAACAGACTTATTATTATTGTTATTATTATTGGCATTTATATAGCTCCAACACATTTTGTAGTGCTCTACAATATTATATGAAGGGAGATCTAACAATAAATTAGACAATTACAAAAACTTACAGGAACGATAGGTTGAACAGGACCCTCCTCAAACAAGCTTACAGTCTAGAGGAGGTGGCATATAAAACACAATAGGACATTAGATAGCACTCAGACAAGGTGTGAGTGAGGCAGAGATGAAGGAGAGAGTAGAATGCTGCCCTTTCAGAGAGAGAAAGAGACAGGTATGTGAGGTAGAGGTTACTCCGGGGGACCATAAGCTTTTCTGAAGAGATGAGTTTTAAGACACTTTTTAAGCTATTGAAGACTAGAGGAGAGTCTGATGGTAGTGGGCAGGCCATTCCAAAGGAAGGGAGACGCCAATGAGAAGTCCTGCAAGCATGAGTTGGCCATACGGGTGCTAGCAGCAGACAGGAGAAGGTTATAAAAAGACATACTTATGGATCAGTGAAGAGATATAAGAGGGGCTAGAATTGTTCAGTGCTTTATAGGTATGGATTAGTACTTTGAATAGACTCCTAAAGGATACAGGAAGAACTGACAGGATGGTGATAAGGACTGACAGGATGGTGAGGTGTGAGAAGAGTGACTGGAAAGAAAAATCAGTCTGGCGGCAGCATTCATTACAGACTGTAGCAGGGCAATACGGCTTCTCAAAGACCAATTATTAGACAATAATCCATGTGAGAGATTGCTAGAGCATGAACAAGCTCCTTACACATACAGTATACCACAATCAACCCATACTGCACACAGTACAGCCTGTCTCATTTAGTACTCTGGTATCAAAGTCTGGACACCAGACACGAAATACCAGCAAATGCAGTAAAAACGTGTTGTGCTGTGCAAAACAAATACAGGGCATTTTCCCCACCAGAAAGCACTTCAGAAGGACTCTTCAACAGGACTCTTGTTGGGAGGCATACTTGTCATTGGTGATGACATAACATGCTCTTCCTATTGGTGTGAACTGCCTTTTAATGCCTTGGCTGATTTTTTTTGTCCTAGTCTAGCCTTGATGGTGAATGTTGTCCGGGATGGCAAGGGGTTAATTTTACATTAATAAAACAGATAAAAGTAAGGGCTGCGCCAGGTAAAATTAGGTGACTAGTCCAGATAAAATAAATGGGTAAAAAAAAGGAAGGTCTTATCTAGAGACGTCTATTGAGGTCGTGTGGTATGGCAGTATTCAGTCCAGAACAATATGTCCTTGTTATGTTCTTCCTTATGGATCAGCTCATATGCAAAAGATAAAAGATATATAGAGAACCAAATAGTGTAGTATGTTTTGATAGTAGAGGTGATGATATAAAAGATCTTGAATGCAAACTCACATTTAAAAGAGATAAAACCTGCTCTGGTGTGAAAGGCGTGCAGCGGTATTAATCCCCGCTTGTAGGATATGAGGTGAATTTCCTTCGTCTGTGGTTTGTTTCCTCCGTCCTTGATGTAGTAAACACTCGGGTAGAGAGAAACAGCCAATAGTGTTCACTGTGTAAAACACTTAAAATAAAATAATAAGATAAAATGGGTACTCACAAGAAAGGAGCAGATCTACTGCTCCTTGATGATAGCGTTGGTGGTATGATCCCCACCTAGGATTACTTGGAGTCCGGAGTGATAAAAGGATGCCAGGTAAAGAGTAGATAAATGTGTATTAACAGATAAATAGTACAATTAAAAGTGACCAAATATACTTTAATATTTTAAAATAAACAATATAATAACCATAAACACGTTTCGCCAATACGGCATATTGATAACGCCGTATTGGCGAAACGCGTTTATGGTTATTATATTGTGTATTTTAAAATATTAAAGTATATTTGGTACCTTTTTTTTTACCCACTTATTTTATCTGGACTAGTCACCTAATTTTACCTGGCGCAGCCCTTATATTATCTGTTTTATTTGTGTTGTGTCTAAGGGTTCTTGAGGGATTCCCTTATAGGGTTGCTGCCGTACTGTGTTATCTATCACTTATTCATTGTCTTGTTAATTTTACATGACTTGCTTGATCGTGGGACAACAATTAACAGTAACAGCTACATTGCATCAATCATGAAACTTCAAGAAGCCATCCATAAGAAAAGGCAACAGCAACAACTGAATGCAATCCAGTTACACTACAATAATGCATGACCTCACACTTCTGTGGCAACATCTCAGGTTCTTGAAAACATTAGATGGTCAGTGGTGCCATATACAACTTACAACTCAGTTTGCACGCCCTCATATTTCCACTTGTTCATTCAAATGAAGGAAAGAAAGTACTCGGGTGAAAGTGAAAGACACTATTAGATGCGGGGTGAGGGACTGTCCCAAAGACTTTTTCCAAAGTGGCGTTGTCATGTGGCTTCAATGGTGACACACATGGTGCACTAGAGAAGACTATTTTAATAGAACCATGTTATAGATAAGGAGTTACTCTGCACATGTATGTTGTTCCTTGTCTTGTTCCTATGTTGTGTGTTAATATATAACTTATGACCTGGCGTACATTACTTTCAGCACAACCCTCGTATTAGTGACTAGTGGCTTCTGGCTAAGAAATATGTTCCTTTGCAGTCTGGTAATAATTTCTAGAGTACAATTGAGGCTTTATGGACTAAATTTCATACTGCAAAAAACATTAAAATAAAAAGTTTGTTCTTGACTTTGGTAGTGAAGGGGTTAGCTGTGTTGGTTCTGGAAAAGTGAAGGCACTGTTACATACATCTTTAAGGTGTTGTCTTTTATATAAGGCCTTGCACTTAGATGGCACCTGCATACACATTTGATTGAAAAATATACCTTTAAAATTCATAAAGAAAGCAGCTGAATACATAATTAATTAACACAGTACCAATACAGATAGATAATTAGTGAAATAAATTATAATTTGCATTTAAAGTGTATCTATATAAAGTTATGCAATTGGATAGGGTGATACATATAAGCACATAGGTAAGAAGACAGGCAGACAGTTAATTAGGCAAGAGCATCAAGCTTTCAAAGACTGTTACTAAAAACAGGCAAAGACATTTGAGTTACATTAAAAGCATGTTACATAGTTAATAAGGTTAAAAAAATATACAACACAAGTTCATCAAGTTCAACCTTGACTTCACTGGATATATATCTAAAATAAAAAATTGTTACAATAAACATGGATTTCTGTAACGGTGTGTGTGTGTTTTTAATTTAAAATCAGTTTTATTCCTCCCTCCTTGCCTCTTACCTGAGGCGAGGTAGAGGGCCATTACACTCCTTGTTGCTCCAGTGGCATTATGCAGCCCTGGAGATGCCAGTTTCCCCCTCTGTCAGGGAGCAAGTCATCTACCTATCTCATGAGTCCAGTGTGAGTGTCACATTAGAGCATTTCAATGGTAACTCGCTGCATACTCTTACAGCTGGGGCTCACAAGAGTTGGAGAGGACCTGCTGGAGGGGGAAGATGGTGTCTACTGGGCCCCATCTTCGGAAAACATAGAGGCAATGGTGCGGGGGCTCATGGGGATATATATATATATATATATATATATATACACAATAAACAATACACAAGATCCAGCGCACTCTCCTATCTACTAAACAGCAACTTCAATGTTGACAGATTTTATTAGTTTTTAAAAGGTTTTGTTTAAAAACACCTTATCTAGGCAAAAAATAATGGGGATTTAGTTACATTATATGATCATACATTGCATAAGCCTGCCACAACGTCAATGTACCCCATCTTTGGCAGGTCCTACTCTCACAGTCTAATGTCTGCTCTTATGAGATTAACCCACTTACTTGGGAAACAAATTCCATCTGAGGCTCTCTGCAGTACAAGACTAAATAGGGACCTGAGATGAGGCACCTGTGACAGGGAGGGGTGCAAAACCAAGGAGTTGGCTAGACTCCCAAATATATATATATGGAACATGGGGGGTGGTTGCACTCACCTGAACATGCTTAAATGGGGTGCTGCTGGGGGCCATATTATACAATAAACAATACACAAGATCCAGCGCACTCTCCTATCTACTAAACAGCAACTTCAATGTTGACAGATTTTATTAGTTTTTAACCCCTTAAGGACCAAACTTCTGGAATAAAAGGGAATCTTGACATGTCACACACGTCATGTGTCCTTAAGGGGTTAAAAGGTTTTGTTTAAAAACACTCATACATTGCATAAGCCTGCCACAACGTCAATGTACCCCATCTTTGGCAGGTCCTACTCTCACAGTCTAATGTCTGCTCTTATGAGATTAACCCACTTACTTGGGAAACAAATTCCATCTGAGGCTCTCTGCAGTACAAGACTAAATAGGGACCTGATCATATAATGATCATATAATGTAACTAAATCCCCATTATTTTTTGCCTAGATAAGGTGTTTTTAAACAAAACCTTTTAAAAACTAATAAAATCTGTCAACATTGAAGTTGCTGTTTAGTAGATAGGAGAGTGCGCTGGATCTTGTGTATTGTTTATTGTATAATATGGCCCCCAGCAGCACCCCATTTAAGCATGTTCAGGTGAGTGCAACCACCCCCCATGTTCCATATATATATATATATCAATACTCACTATTTATATATTTACATTGGGAATGTAGGGACCAATTCTCATTTTAGTAAAAATACATGAATAGTCTTGCCACACTTAGGAAAAATAAAGAACAAAAGGATTTGCAATTGTGGCGAAAGTGACCTCGCCACTGTTTTTTGGAGGGGACTACTTGCCAGCCTTTTACCCTGTGACTATGGCCCCTGCAATAGAGCTGGTTAATACACTTCAAACAGGCTCTGTTTGTGCAATTGGGACTATATGGTTTGTTTACCGAACAACCGCATGAACAGAGACCACTCTGGAGCTTGTTAACACCTATTAACAACTTGGAAAGTTTCTCACCGCAGTGTTCTAATTGTTCATCTGGGTGGCCCCGATTCCTATGAACAACCATGAGGTGGCGGCCATCTTGTTTGCATGAACGCAGGCAGTGGTGTTTGGGCATGAATCTCATGGAACTGAAATTGGATACAGAAACTCCCGAACACTGCTGAACTTTCATCATCGCCTGCATTAGTTTCTATTGAGCTTAGAAGGGCACTGTTCGGTGAGATCATTTGTCTGGATGAAGGGAACAATCTCCAGGTAAGACTATTCAGTATACAGTTCAGTAGTTTGTTCATTTGTTTGTTCGTTTGCAAACTACCGAACTAGACCGGCCGCAAGCCCTGATTCTCTGGAACTGTTTTGGGCATGAAACCATGCGTGCGGTCGGTCAAAAGAGACTTCCAGGAATTTCCTGAACCCCTGCTCTGATCTGGGTGATGTTTGATCAGGGCTATCAGGGGATGTGACTTTTATGGGGATATGTTATGTTTTGGGTTACTAATTGGACTTTTTATAAATATGTGTTTTTTCTGCCTGGGGATAATTAAGTTAGTACATTATCTACCTTAATTATATCACAGCCAGAGGGGAGGGATTGTGTGCTGTATGTGGGAGTGTCAGACATTGTTACATTGTTCTTATTGGTCTGTACAGTTTGTAATGTGGTGCTCCATCAGGTCTGGCCTGAGGAATTGTATATAAAGCCAACCTGTACCATTAAACCTTCAGTTCTACTTCACCCTCAATCTGGAGTCTTGTCTCTTGCTATATCACTACAAGGGATTGCTATGATCATCATACTCACTTGGATAATCTCTAGCTCTTGTAAGAGCTGTTCCTGCTACGCTCTCAGAAGGAAGAGAGGTTCACCCAATGTAACCTGTAGCCTTGTCGTAGGTCCAGGTTGGGTAGGAAATGGCGAGACCCCAACCAAACTGCTGTGGTTCGTGTGGTTTGCAGTACTTATGGTGTCTGGAGAGTGCTTGGAGCCCTCGGTAAGCACTAGTACAATCCGTCGGCGGAGGTACCCAACCGAGGTACAGGAAGCTCCATTACAGCAATTATTATTGTTTTGGTTATAGAGGACAACATACACTCCAGGGTTGAACAAAACTTTTATATTACTATTCACATAAGAAATAGGATAAAATAAACTTAATTTAGAAACTCAGATTGGGATATGTTCTAAATATGCATGTCTTACAGCTATGCAATAGAGCAATTTTTAGCAATTTGCCTACCATTATTTCTTTCAATCTGGGTTAATCTAATTACATTGTTTCTACTGATTTTTAATTCCCTTCTTGGAACAATAGTTATTTATTTACATAGCATCATTATGTTACATGCAAGATATGTTGATTTGTTTACAGCATTACCCAGAGATTAAAAACACCCTGGATTTTAACCTGTGACATGCCACAAAACTGGAAGGATTTGCTCAAGTCATTTTTCTTTCAAATGCTTTTTATTATTATCTTAAAAATAATAATAACAAAAAAGTTACATATCAGTCAACATGCCAACAATCAATAATGTGTATACATTGCAACATACGTATATTGACATAATGAGAGAATAGTTATTATAGAAAAAACAGAAAACAAAATTAAAAAAATAAACAAAAGTAAATAAACTGGGGGGTGGGGGGGAATAAATGAATAAATTTGACATCCACATTTTAACCTGAAATAATTGTTTGATAAAAAAAAGTGTATGAAAAAAATGTAAATTGTTTATGCATTTATGTGAGTGTCATATATTAAGGAATAAACACAGTAAGTAATAAATCAAATATAAGTGGTTTCATTATTTTCGGTCAGGTGGAAACATTGTCAAGCTTGTACTTACTCCTCATAGCTTTTACTCATTCAGACCAATCGTATCTGAGAAGTACATTAGTAGCTGATGGTATACGGAAAGCAAGTTCACAACGATTATTCTCAAATAATAACAATAACACTTCTGTAACAGAGGGAATAGGATTATATTTCTAATATCTTGGAATGACTGTTGTAGCTGAGATAAGGAGATGGCCTAACATTATTCTTTTGTGTGCTGCTAAATTATGTGGGAAACGTTTAAGTAGGCACAAACCAGGGGTTGAATAAACAGGAAACTCTGTGATGGATAAGATCAATTTGAAAAGTACTTGCCAATAATTTGATCATTTTGAGCATGACCAAAAAATGTGATATAATGTACCTATCTGTCTACAGTCTCTCCAACATAAATTAGTTGTGGAGAGATTTAATCTGAACATTTTAAATGGAGTAAAGTACCATTGATAAATTAATTTTAGATGAGTTTCTATATGACTTATACATCATGTGATAGCATTCAGTGCATGTAGTGAAGCATGCCAGTCTTCCACTGTAAGTACCTCACCCAGATCACTCTCCCACTTTGTCATATATGGCAATTTTATGCCTATTTCACCTGCAAAACAGGCATAGCACATGGAGATGGTGCATTTCCAGCCAAGATTCAAGATGTAAACCCTTTCTAAATTGACTATTCCAATTTTCTAGAACTCAGATCCTGGTCCAAAATATTCGCTAATTTCTTTAACCAAACTCGCATGTGTGGGGGCGTCTAAAAGGTTTAGTTTAAATTTACTTTGGAGTTGTTCAAATGTTAAAAAAGTAGAGGTTAAAAATATATCATTAATATTATGAATACAATGAGAGGACCAATATTATACGTCTAGTTCAGGTATAACTAATTTTAGTTGAGCTAGAGGAGTGGCTCTAGACCAGACAGCAGTAGGATGATTTTTCCAATACAGTATATTCCATGCTTTTATAGTAGTTTTGGTCATGAGAAACATGTCCATCATCCCTGTTCACTGAGACAGAAGCAACCATAAGATATCTTTAATTGAATGTAGTGAGAGTTTGCTAGCCTCCATCTTAAACCAAAGAGGATGGTCATGCTCTTGGTTGAACTTCAGGCCATCGCTGCATTAGTTGCGTAATAATAATGGAAAAATCTGGCAAACCCACACCCCCACTAACCCTGAGCTTTTGAAGTATGGAAAAATATGGATGGTTCTAAGAAAATATAAGTTGTTGGGAAGGAGAGTATTCTTTACCGAATTAACCCTGCCTCACCATGACATTTATAGGCTACACCACTTCTCAACATTGTTCCTAAAGTTGGACCAGACCCTACCCAGGTTGTAATAATGCATCTTCGACAGGTTCTTGCATAGGTTGATCCCCAGATAAGAAATATAAGAGTCCCTCCATTCGAAGTCAAACCAACCTTTTAAAATGTCTAGGTCATACCAAGGTATGAAGAAATAAAGAGCTTGGCTGTATTCAGTTTGTAGAACAAAATTTCACCGAATTCCTTCAGGGTAGTGTTGTCGCGAACCCGAAATTTTCGGTTCGCGAACAGCGAACGCGAACTTCCTCAAATGTTCGGAACCGCGCGAACCGCCATTGACTTCAATGGGCAGGCGAATTTTAAAACCAACAGGGACTCTTTCTGGCCACAAAAGTGATGGAAAAGTTGTTTCAAGGGGACTAACACCTGGACTGTGGCATGCCGGAGGGGGATCCATGGCAAAACTCCCATGGAAAATTACACAGTTGATGCAGAGTCTGCTTTTAATCCATAAAGGGCAGAAATCACCTAACAATGACACCTGTCCTCAAAGCCCCTGATACACACTGACACAGAGCAGAATAGAGACTGTTCCCCGTCCTCAGAGACCATGATACACACTGACACAGAGCAGAATAGAGACTGTTACCCCTACATAGGGTCACTTGGCAGATATGGCGGGGTAGTGGGAGGGGGAGGATGACTTTCACCTCTTCCCCTGTTAGATTCCCGTTGTGCTGTGACATCACCCTTATACGCTGTGTAAAGCATACTATTTAATTTGATCAGCATGGCCACTTGAGCTTTTATAGTTTTCACGCTGCTTGTAGTTTATATATGGTTCACAAAAATCAAACAAACAATAAAGTAAACATGTAAGGATTCAAAATATTCTTTCAAACCCTTACACATTGTGTGTACATACTTTTTGTCTTAAGTTTGTGGCTTTAAAGAGGTTCACGTTGATTCTATGATGTGCATAACATGTTCTTGTAAATGTTTGTTAAATTTTTCCTGGAATTGTAATTTTTGAATCTGAATAAAGATAGTCAAATCCCTGATACACACTGACACAGAGCGGAATAGAGACTGTTCCCCCTACATAGGGTCACTTGGCAGATATGGATTGACACCTGTCCTCAAAACCCCTGATACACACTGACACAGAGCAGAATAGAGACTGTTCCCCCTACATAGGGTCACTTGGCAGATATGGATTGACACCTGTCCTCAGAGACCATGATACACACTGACACAGAGCAGAATAGAGACTGTTCCCCGTCCACAGAGACCATGATACACACTGACACAGAGCAGAATAGAGACTGTCCCCCCTACATAGGGTCACTTGGCAGGTATGGATTGACACCTGTCCTCAAAGCCCCTGATACACACTGACACAGAGCAGAATAGAGACGGTTCCCTGTCCACAGAGACCATGATACATACTGACACAGAGCAGAATAGAGACTGTTCACCGTCCACAGAGACCATGATACACACTGACACAGAGCAGAATAGGGACTGTTCTCCCTACATAGAGTCACTTGGCAGGTATGGATTGACACCTGTCCTCAAAGCCCCTGATACACACTGACACAGAGCAGAATAGAGACTGTTCCCTGTCCACAGAGTCCATGATACACACTGACACAGAGCAGAATAGAGACTGTTCCCCGTCCACAGAGACCATGATACACACTGACACAGAGCAGAATAGGGACTGTTACCCCTACATAGGGTCACTTGGCAGGTATGGATTGAAACCTGTCCTCAAAGCCCCTGATACACACTGACACAGAGCAGAATAGAGACTGTTCCCTGTCCACAGAGACCATGATACACACTGACACAGAGCAGAATAGAGACTGTTCACCGTCCACAGAGACCATGATACACACTGACACAGAGCAGAATAGAGACTGTTCCCCGTCCACAGAGACCATGATACACACTGACACAGAGCAGAATAGGGACTGTTCCCCCTACATAGGGTCACTTGGCAGGTATGGATTGACACCTGTCCTCAAAGCCCATGATACACACTGGGGGGAGCTACTGTCCTCCCCAACCACTGCGCGGTGGGTGGGGGCCATAAATCACAATGGGGGGACCTACTGTCCTCCCCCCCTCGGCCCCCACCCCTGCGCGGTGGGTGGGGGGCATAAATCACAATGGGACGGACCTACAGATAGGAGTGGAGTATTGTTCATATCAGTTTAATACCTTCCGCGTCTCCTATCAGTGGACGTGTATATGGCAGCCATTTTAGGAACCGCACACCTGGGACCCGAGCAAGTTCACCTCGTTCAAGCTGCTCTGGTTCCTTGATGAGCCAGCTGCCCGTGAGTTAACATGTCCCGTGGAGAAGCACTCTGTCCTGTAAAGCCTCACCACAAAAAAATTAAATAAATAACAGCACTCGGAGTGGTGAGTTTAGTAAATGTTCATATCAGTTTAATACCTTCCGCGTCTCCTATCAGTGGACGTGTATATGGCAGCCATTTTAGGAACCGCACACCTGGGACCCGAGCAAGGTCACCTCTTTCAACAGGCGACATGATTTGGCCCTGTAAAACTATCCTGGATATTCTCTACAAGTTCTATGGATATGGCATTGATTTATGTAACAGGGAGATGGAAGAAGATGCTTGGTCGGTCCTCTTACTTGAAATTTGTGGCAAGCTAATGTGCCACCAGATAGGAGTGGTGAGTTTAGTATTGTTCATATCAGTTTAATACCTTCCGCGTCTCCTATCAGTGGACGTGTAAATGGCAGAGATTTTTAATTGTTGAATCACCTCCCCTTTTTAGGCCAAGGTGGGAAGATGCTTAGACCACTTTTTGGTTTGGTTTTTGAAGCCACAGTGCTGCACCAGTGGGCCTAAAAATTAGGCATGTACACATGCCTGAAAAATTTGGTATTGTTGCAGCCGCTGCTGTAGCAGCGGCCAGAAAAATTTATGTTTGTTTCACAGGCAGAAAGTGCCCTAAAACATGGCGGCTTGAACCCTAGTTGGTGGCGGATAAGTCACGCAAGTCAAACGTCATTCAGAGCTAAAATACAGCAGCGTGTGGACCATTTTTAGCCCAAGGCAGCTCATCTCATCTGGCCTTTTTTAATCGAATGTATCGCCCAGTGTCAGTCCCTTCGGGATCCATCCCTCATTCATCTTAATAAAGGGAGGTAATCTAGACTTTTTTGACCTAGGCGACTTCTCTTCTCAGTGACAATACCTCCTGCTGCACTGAAGGTCCTTTCTGACAGGACACTTGAAGCGGGGCAGGCCAGAAGTTCTATCGCAAATTGGAATAGCTCAGGCCACAGGTCAAGCCTGCACACCCAGTAGTCAAGGGGTTCATCGCTCCTCAGAGTGTCGATATATGCAGTTAAGGCGAGGTAGTCTGCTACCTGTCGGTCGAGTCGCTTTCTGAGAGTGGATCCCGAAGGGCTGTGGCGATGCATAGGACTTAAAAAGGTCCGCATGTCCTCCATCAACAACACGTCTTTAAAGCGTCCTGTCCTTGCCGTCGTGGTCGTGGGAGGAGGAGGAGGATGACTTCCACCTCTCCCCCTGTTAGATTCCCGTTGTGTTGTGACATCACCCTTATACGCTGTGTATAGCATACTTTTTAATTTATTTTGCAAATGCTGCATCCTTTCCGACTTGTTGTAATTCGGTAACATTTCCACCACTTTCTGCTTATACCGGGGGTCTAGTAGCGTGGACACCCAGTACAGGTCGTTCTCCTTCAGCCTTTTTATACAAGGGTCCCTCAACAGGCAGGACAGCATGAAAGACCCCATTTGCACAAGGTTGGATGCCGAGCTACTCATTTCCCGTTCCTCCTCCTCACTGATGTAATTGAAGGTATTTTCTTCCCCCAGCCACGTACAACACCACGGGTACCAGATAGGTGACAACGAGCACCCTGGGATGCCTGTTGTGTTTGGTCTTGCTCCTCCTCCTCCTCAAAGCTACATTCCTCCTCTGACTCCTCTTCCTCACAATCCTCTTCCAGCGTTGCCGCAGGTCCAGCAAGCGATGCTGATAAGGCTGTTTCTGGTGGTGATGGTGACCACAACTCTTAATCTTCCTCTTCACGCTCATCTACAGCCTGATCCAGCACTCTTCGCAGGGCACGCTCCAGGAAGAAAACAAATGGTATGATGTCGCTGATGGTGCCTTCGTTGCGACTGACTAGGTTTGTCACCTCCTCAAAAGGACGCATGAGCCTACAGGCATTGCGCATGAGCGTCCAGTAACGTGGCAAAAAAATTCCCAGCTCCCCAGAGGCTGTCCTAGCACCCCGGTCATACAAATATTCATTAACAGCTTTTTCTTGTTGGAGCAGGCGGTCGAACATTAGGAGTGTGGAATTCCAACATGTAGAGCTGTCGCAAATCAAGCGCCTCACTGGCATATTGTTTCGCCGCTGGATATCGGCAAAGTGAGCCATGGCCGTGTAGGAACGCCTGAAATGGCCACACACCTTCCTGGCCTGCTTCAGGACGTCCTGTAAGCCTGTGTACTTATGCACAAAGCGTTGTACGATCAGATTACACACATGTGCCATGCACGGCACATGTGTCAACTTGCCCAACTTCAATGCCGCTATCAAATTCTTTCCGTTGTCACACACCACTTTGCCGATATCCAGTTGCTGCGGAGTCTGCCACTTTTCCACCTGTGCGTTCAGGGCGGACAGGAGTGCTTGTCCGGTGTGACTCTCTGCTTTCAAGCAAGTCAAACCCAAGACGGCGTGACACTGCCGTACCCGGGATGTGGAATAGTACCTGGGGAGCTGGGAGGGTGCCGTTGATGTGGAGCAAGACGCAGCAGCACAAGAGGACTCAGCCGAGGAGGTTATGGAAGAGGATGGAGTAGGAGGAGTAGAGGAGGTGGCAGCAGGACTGCCTGCAATTCGTGGCGGTGTCACCAACTCCTCTGCAATGCCACGCATTCCTTGCTTGTCAGCCATCAGCAGGTTTACCCAATGCGCAGTGTAGGTGATATACCTGCCCTGACCATGCTTTGCAGACCAGGTATCAGTGGTCAGATGGACCCTTGCCCCAACACTGTGTGCCAGACATGCCATGACTTCCTTTTGCACAATCGAGTACAAGTTGGGGATTGCCTTTTGTGAAAAGAAATTCCGGCCGGGTACCTTCCACTGCGGTGTCCCAATAGCTAAAAAATTTTTGAACGCCTCAGACTCAACCAGATTGCATGGTAAAAGCTGGCGGGCTAATAGTTCGGACAAGCCAGCTGTCAGACGCTGGGCAAGGGGGTGACTTGGTGACATTGGCTTCTTACGCTCAAACATGTCCTTGACAGACACATGACTGTGGGCAGATGAGCGGGAACTGCTCAAGGTGGGAGACGGAGTTGGGGATGGTTGAGAGGGGGCAAGAAGGACAGCAGTGGTTGACGTGGCTGAAGATGCTAGACCAGGAGGAGGATGGCGGCTTAGAGTAGGCGTGCTGCTTGTACTCATGTGTTGATCCCATAGGCGTTTGTGATGTGAGATCATGTGCCTACGCAAAGCAGTTGTACCTAGGTGGGTGTTGGACCTCCCACGACTCAGTTTCCTTTGGCACAGGTTGCAAATGGCATCCCTGTTGTCCGAGGCAGACACACAAAAAAAATGCCACACTGCTGAGCTCTGCAATGACGGCATTCTGGTGGTGGACACAGCATGCGTTGATTGGCGTGCTGTCGGGCTGACCCCGGGTGCCAATGCATGCTGTCTGACTGGGCCACTAGCTCCTTGCGACGACCCCCCCCCCCCTGCTTCCAACTCGTCTCCTCCTCCTCTCTGTCTCCCCATCTGAACTTTCGCCCTGTTCTTCTTCTTGCCGAGCGGGCACCCACGTGACATCCATGGACGCATCGTCATCATCAACCGCTTCGCTTGTATCTGACAACTCAGAAAAGGAAGCAGCAGCGGGTACAACATCATCATCATCACACCGTACCTCCATGTGTTTAATGCTGCCTGCCTGATACATATCCCTGTTATCTACATCCTCTAGCAATAATGGTTGCGCATCACTCATTTCTTCAAACGGGTGTGTGAATAACTCCTCTGACATACCAAGTAAAGCGGCTGTGGTGCTAGTTTTGGTGGTGGCGGCAGGCGGGTGAGTGGTATCTTGAGAGGTGCCTGAAGCTAAGCTGGAGGAGGATGGTGCGTCAAGGTTCCGAGTGGAGGCTGTACAAGATTGGGTGTCCTGTGTTAGCCAGTCAACTATGTCCTCAGAACTTTTCAAGTTCAGGGTACGTGGCTTCTGAAAACTGGGCATTATTCTAGGGCAAAAGGGAATCACAGCACCACGACCACGACGCCCCTGCGGGGTGGCCTGCCTCTGCCTGTCATTTTTTTGGGGATTAGTGGTACTATGCGTGCAAGCTACTGTGAGACCAGATATGATTGGCAATGTGAACTGTTCTGCAGAGCACACACTGTAGGCCTGACACACCCGCTTGAAGACAAGTAACTGCTATTCAATCTATAACAGTGAAAAACAAATTTTGGTTTTAAAAGCACGCTATAGAGACACCAGATATGATTGGCAATGTGCACTGGAACAGTTTTGCAGAGCACACACTGTAGGCCTGACACACCCGCTTGAAGACAAGTAACTGCTATTCAATCTATAACAGTGAAAAAAAAATTTTGGTTTTAAAAGCACGCTATAGAGACACCAGATATGATTGGCAATGTGCACTGGAACAGTTCTGCAGAGCACACACTGTAGGCCTGACACACCCACTTGAAGACAAGTAACTGCTATTCAATCTATAACAGTGAAAAAAAAAATTGGTTTTTAAAAGCACGCTATAGAGACACCAGATATGATTGGCAATGTGCACTGGAACAGTTCTGGTGAGCACACGCTGAAGGAAGGACTGACAGAGCCGCTTGAAGGACACTGACTGGCTGCTATTAGCTTACACTAGAAACCTTTTTTCTTTGTAAAAGCACGCTAAAGAGACACCAAATATGATTGGCAACTGTCAAAGCACGCTGGAACAGGTCTACAGAGCACACGCTGAAGTAGGCCTGACACCCAGACGCTTGCAGACAACTAACTGCTCTTCTATTACAGTGAAAAAAAATTATTTCTTTTAAATCTAAAGCTTAAGCTATTGTAAAAACAGATATGAGTGGTGGCACTGGGCAAGAGGGCACAGTATCCACTGTGAACCTCACACAGAAGCTGGCAGGCAGGCAACTGCTCTTCTATTACAGTGGAAACAAAATTTTGGTTGTAAAAGCACGCTATAGAGACACCAGATATGAGTGGCAACTGTCAAAGTACGCTGGCAGGGTTGTGCAGGGCACACGCTGAAGGAAGGCCTGACAGAGCCGCTTGAAGGACACTGACTGGCTGCTATTAGCTTACACTGGAAACCTTTTTTCTTTGTAAAAGCACGCTATAGAGACACCAGATATGAGTGGCAATTGTCAAAGTACGCTGGCAGGGTTGTGCAGGGCACACGCTGAAGGAAGGCCTGACAGAGCCGCTTGAAGGACACTGACTGGCTGCTATTAGCTTACACTGGAAACCTTTTTTCTTTGTAAAAGCATGCTAAAGAGACACCAGATATGATTGGCAACTGTCAAAGCACGCTGGCACAGGTCTGCAGAGCACACGCTGAAGTAGGCCTGACACCCAGACGCTTGCAGACAACTAACTGATCTTCTATTACAGTGAAAAAAAAATGATTTCTTTAAAATCTAAAGCTGAAGCTATTGTTAAAACAGATATGAGTGGTGGCACTGACTGTGCAAATGGGCAAGGCATCCAACCTGACACAGAAGCTGGCAGGCAGGCAACTGCTCTTCTATTACAGTGAAAAAAAATGATTTCTTTAAAATCTAAAGCTTAAGCTATTGTTAAAACAGATATGAGTGGTCGCACTGACTGTGCAAATGGGCAAGGCATCCAACCTGACACAGAAGCTGGCAGGCAGGCAACTGCTCTTCTATTACAGTGAAAACTAATTATTTATTTAAAATCTAAAGCTTAACCAATTGTTAAAACAGATATGAGTGGTGGCACTGACTGTGCAAATGGGCAAGGCATCCAACCTGACACAGAAGCTGGCAGGCAGGCAACTGCTCTTCTATTACAGTGAAAACAAATTATTTATTTTAAATCTAAAGCTTAACCAATTGTTAAAACAGATATGAGTGGTGGCACTGGGCAAGTAGGCACAGTATCCAATGTGAACCTCACACAGAAGCTGGCAGGCAGGCACCTGCAATTACATTACACAGGAAAAAAAAAAAAAAGCAGCCTGATGTTATAGCCCTAAAAAGGGCTTTTTGGGGTGCTGTCCTTACAGCAGAGATCAGATGAGTCCTTCAGGATTGTAGTGGACACTGAATACCCTAGCCTAGCTATCAATTTCCCTATCTAATCAGCAGCAGCTAAACTTTCCCTCCTCTCACTAAGCATGCAGCTTCAGAATGAATCGAAAATGGATGCTGGGAGGGAGGTTGGAGGGTGTGGAAGGGAGGGAGTGCTGCTGATTGGCTGGAATGTGTCTGCTGACCGAGAGGCACAGGGTCAAAGTTTGCCCAATGATGACGAATAGGGGGCGGATCGAACCGCCCATGTGTTCGCCCGCGGCGGCGAACGCGAACACGCTAAGTTCGCCGGGAACTGTTCGCCGGCGGACAGTTCGGTACATCACTACTTCAGGGTTGCCATCAACGGAGTAAGGGAAGTCATTGGATTTTAAAGCGATAACATGATGTCATCTGCAAAAAGGCCTATTTTATGTTCCTTACCCCCTACTACAATACCTTTGATACTGCGCTGCAGCATATAATTTTTTAATTTTGGCCAGGGGCTTCATTGCCAGCACAAACAGGAGTGGGAACAATGGACACCCCTGTCTAGTCCCATTGGACAATGAAAAGTTTTCGGAAACAAAACCGATACTCTGGCAGTTGGTTGACAATATAGTGCAAACACAACCCTGATGAAGGGGTCTGGAATGTTAAAGCGTGACAGAACGTCCCTCAGGTAATCCCAATGGATCCTATCGAACTCCTTCTCCACATCCAAAGAGAGGAGCAAAGAAGGCGTGCGAGTAGATTTAAGATGATTAATCAAATTGATGAAACGCCTGGTACCATCCGGAGCCTGATGATTCAGTATGAAACCCACATGGTCTTTTTCAAATAGGGAGAGAAAAAGTCGATTAAGTCTATTGGCTAAACTTCTTGAATAAATATTTGTGTCATTGTTAATTAATGAAATGGGGCGAAACTTTTAGCAGACATTAGGTGTCTTACCAGGTTTAGGTAGCTTGATTATTTGTGCGCACAAAGCCTCCCCTGCATTCTACCTGTATTCCAATAATGATTGAATAGACAAGTTAAATGCGGCGTAAGAATGCCAGAGAAAGACTTATAGTACGTAATGTTAAAACTGTCAGGCCCCAGGACTTTTCCTTGTGGGATCATATTAATGGTGTCTATAATTTCGTTTGTGGTGATGGAAGAATTTGAAATATCCAATTTATCAGTAGGTAATTGTTTTAACGAGACCCTGTCCAGAAGAGAGCGTATTGTATCTGGAATGTTAATTTTAACCTTAACTTCAGAAATATTTGCAGCAAGGGGTAAGGAAGGGCCAATATTGTTTGCCTGATTCAATTCATACAATTATTTTTCTAATTCTCTCAAGTTTTTGGACCAAATTTTTTTCAGATAGGAAGCTCGTTGTATGAAGTGACCCCTGAGAACCGCTTTATGAGCATTCCACAACAAGGTATCCTGTAAATATTGGGCCGAATTTTCCCTGAAGTAATTGTTAATCACTGATTCAGACAAAGCTTTATTCTCAAGCTCAGTGACCAAATTGTCACTAAGTCTCCATGGTCTGTTTAGGTGCGACTCAAAAGACTCCGCTATACACATCATTATGGGGGCATGAGCAGACCAAGTAATGTCCAAAATATCAGAACATGTAACAAGAACCTGTCGATCCGAGAGTACATGTTAAAAACTGCTGAGTGATAAGTGTAGTCTTTCTCTCCGTCATGCTGTACACGCCAACAGTCAAATAAGCCCTGAGAAAAAAATTAATTTGGAACCAAACTCAGCCAATTTTTTCACTGTTATTTTTTTTAGCTGCACTATTTACATCTCAGACAATATCATATTCACAATCCATAACAAAATTGGCATCACCATCCAAAATCAGTCTACCTCTGACCTCATCTGAAACCTTGCTAATGATCGATTTCAAAAAACTAAATTGCCCAGAGTTAGGGGAGTATAGATTTACCAGAGTATACCCAACATTATTTACTGTACCTTTCCAGATTAGATATCTGCCGTCTGGATCCAAAGTCACATCCTCTGTATGACAAACCACATTTTTGCTGAAAAATATACAGACGCCCCTAGATTTTTTTTTACAAAATGTAGAGTGATACTGGGTGGGGTAGTCTTTCTTCAGAATATTAGGTACATTATCTTTTTTTAAAATAAGTCTCCTGAATGAATAAAACCCTTGGCCCATTACGCTTCACCTCTTTGAATAAAAGTCTTTGTTTGTTCGGAGTGTTCAGTCCCCTCACATTGAATGATGAAAACTTTAAAACCATACTCATTGCTCAAAAAGAGCGAATAAGAATGAAAGAAAACAATGGTGAAGGAATCTGAACACCGCACAACTCGAAATATGTTTTACAATTTATCAATCCCATTTAAGTAAGTGGGATCCACCTGACCGATGTTTGTTTAGCTCCATGTATCCCTGATTTATTTATCAAAAATATGACATGAGAGAATAAAGTGTGGTTGACATTATATATATTTTTTTACTAATAAGGGGAAAAATAAAAAAATAAAAATAAAATATTTACAAAAAAACAATTCCTTGAGAGGGAAATGTAAAATTATCCCCATCTCAAAAATATACAAGCCTCTGTTGGGGGTAAGGAGATTGTGGTCAAAGGGCTATATATATATATATATATATATATATATATGTTAAGACCTGCAGGGGAGATGTTACTGCGGTCCCTTGTTCCTTTTCCAGCTGCTGAGTATAAGTGATCATAGCTCCAGCAGGGGGTAGAGATGAATACAGCTTCACGACAATCCTTCCCAGTAGTTAGAGTATCCTTTCCCCAAACATGAGCCAAGACTTCATGAAGGGTGTAACAGAACTAAAGCTTTATTGAAACAGGCTGGCTTTTAGGGGATCCTCATGCAAGAGGACCTCCCAAAACAAACAAACATATCACCAATCACTGTACAGTATTTTCTTACTACACGCCCCTTCCTCTGCCTGGAAGATAGTGAGATAAGTTAAAGGTTAAATCAATTATCTCCAGGCAGAGGGCACACATTTTACCCAAACATTGGAACACCCCTTTCCCCACAAGGTATCCCCACAAAATACATATCCCCTGATAGCCCCGATCTGGGAGGCAAACATATCCAAATTTCACCCAGATCGGTTCAGGGGTTCTTAAAAAGTGTGGAAGTCTTAGTTTACCGACCACACACGAGGCTCCTGCCCAAAACAGTTCCACGAATTCAGTGTGTGGGGTCGGTCAATTGGGGAAAAAGGCGAAAACTGTCAAAAGTACCGAAAATACCCTCCTGGCTCATAGGAGCGATTGTTCCCCTGGTCCATACGGATATAACTACCGAATGCCGCTCTTCTGGGTGTTCGGCAAGTGGGAGAACCGGCCGTCCGGTAGTTTTCAGCGGTACTTCGCACGGTCGAGTGTCCGATTTTAGTTCCAGACACTCGACGACCAAGTCCCGCTGACTCGCCTCGTGCGAACAAGATGGCCGCCGTTTTCTTTTCCTCGTGGCGTGCGGCTATACAAACAAAGGCCACCCAGGGAACACTTAATTGTCGGTGCTCAGATCACAACAAGCAAGGAGGGAGGTCGTGGTTCGGTAGATGCAAACTGCCGAACGGATAAGCTACTATAGGCAGAAAAAGGGAAATTAAACACAAAACATAGAAGAAAAGGTTAGCTGAGGTCTCTTTTCTTCACATTACTCCCCCTTAGTTCCATGGGTCGGCATACCCGCCTAGACCCTGCCGGGTTGGCTAGGGGATGTCCGGGTGGTAGCATTAAGAGTCCAAGTCTGTCTGACGGGAAAGTCCATCCGCATTACCGTTCTGTTTGCCCGGACGGTACTGCAGTGTAAAATTGTATGGTTGCAACGCTAAACTCCAGCGTAACAACCGGGGATTGTCTCCCGAGACTCGGTTGAGCCAAATGAGAGGGTTGTGATCAGTTAGTAACGTAAAAGCTCGGCCGTAGAGGTAGGGTTGAAGCTTCTTTAAGGCCCATACCAACGCCAAGCATTCCTTTTCTACGGTGGCATAGCTGACCTCCCGAGGTAGTAACTTCCGACTGAGGTATGCCACCGGGTGTTCCATGCCATCTTCCCCCACCTGGCTCAGCACGGCTCCCAGCCCAAACATAGAGGCATCTGTGTGAACGAGAAATGTCTTATTAGGGTCTGGGGCCGCCAATACTGGAGCTTTGCTCAGAGCTGCTTTGAGACTTTGAAACGCTGCTGCACACTCCGGGGACCACAATACCTGCTTGGGTAGGGCTTTTTTGGTTAGATCGGTGAGGGGCTTGGCTAGAGTGCTATACTCGGGGACAAACTTGCGATAGTACCCTGCTGTGCCTAAGAAAGCTAGGACCTGAGTCTTAGTGCGGGGTTGGGGCCAATTTGCTATGGCCTCTATTTTGGCGGGCTCGGGCCTCTGTTTACCCGAACCTACCCGATGCCCCAAATACTGGACTTCTGCCATGCCCACATGGCACTTCTCGGGTTTCAGGGTAAGGCCGGCTTCCTGTAATTTGTTGAATACCAAAGCCAAGTGTCCCAGGTGAGCTTCCCATGTGCCGCTGTAGATGGCGATGTCATCCAAGTAAGCACATGCGAAGTCCTGCATTCCTTCCAGAAGTCGGTCCGCCATCCGCTGAAAGGTAGCCGGGGCATTCTTCATCCCAAACGGCATAACCTTAAATTGGTATAGCCCGAATGGGGTGACGAAGGCTGACTTAGGGATGGCAGCCGGGTCTAGGGGAATTTGCCAATAGCCTTTACACAGATCTAAGGTAGTCAGGAAGTGTCCACTAGCCATGTGATCGAGCAATTCGTCGATCCGCGGCATAGGGTAGGCATCCGTGATTGTCCTGTCATTTAGTTTCCGGTAGTCAATACAGAAGCGAGTGGTGCCGTCTCGCTTTGGTACTAACACTACCGGAGACGCCCAGGGACTTTGGGAAGCCTCAATAACCCCTAGTTCGAGCATTTCCTGGAGTTCCTTCCACATGCTCGTGCGTACTGCTGCTGGTATACGATAGGGCTGTTGTCTCAAGGGGTTTTCCCCCTGGGTCTCTACCCGGTGTACTGCGGCGGACGTGTATCCGGGTAGAGAGGAGAATAGCCCACCGTATTCCTGGAGCAGGTGCTTAGCGTCTGCCTGCTGAGGGGGGTCTAGCTTGTCTCCTAACCCAACTTGTTCTACCGTCCCGGGGTTAGCCGCTAGTAGGTCTGGTAAGGGGAGTCCCTCACTGTCGTCCGTGGATGGGGCGCATATGGCAGCCACATCTTCCGAGCGTCCGTGATAGGGCTTCAACATGTTGACATGAAAGGCCCGTCTTACTCTTTCATCTGAACATTTGGCCACGATATACGTGGTGGCACTAATCTTCTCGACTATTTTAAATAGCCCCTGCCAGGCTGCCTGGAGCTTGTTCTTTTTGGATGGTCTGAGGGCTAACACCCTTTGTCCTATGTCCAGGTTCCTATCTCTTGCCCCGTGGTCATACCATTGTTTCTGGCGCTTCTGGGCCGCCCGCAAGTTCTCCCGAACGGACTCGGTGAGAGCTTGCAGGCGGTCCCGAAACTTCAGCACGTATGGCAGGACTGGGACTCCCTCCTCTCCTGTGTTGCCCTCCCAGTGCTCTCGTATGAGGTTCAGGGGTCCCCGAACTTTTCTCCCGTAGAGGAGTTCGAAGGGGGAGAACCCAGTGGACGCCTGAGGCACTTCCCGGTAGGCAAACAGGAGGTGAGGTAGAAACTTCTCCCATTGACCGTAGGACTCCGTGAACGCCGTGAGCATTTGCTTAAGCGTGCCGTTAAATCGTTCACAGAGACCATTGGTCTGTGGGTGATAGGGGGAGCTGAATAAGGGTTTAACCCCGCAGCTCTGCCACAACTGTTGCGTTACAGTTGCCGTGAACTGGGTCCCTTGGTCGGAAAGTATTTCCCGGGGGAACCCTACTCGGGAAAAGATCTTAACTAGGGCCTCTGCCACCGTCTCCGCCTCAATGTTGGAGAGCGCCACCGCCTCAGGGTATCTGGTGGCATAGTCCACCACCGTGAGTATGTAGCGCTTTCCGGAGGAGCTGGGTTTGCTGAGAGGCCCCACCAGGTCTACTGCTACCCGGTAGAATGGCTCGTCAATTATAGGTAGGGGTCTTAATTTGACCCTAGGGTGATCCCCCCTTTTCCCTATTCGTTGACAGGTATCACAGGTTCTACAGTAAGACTGCACATCGGTGGATATTCCTGGCCAGAAGAACGTCTGGGTAAGGTGGTCCTTAGTTTTCTTGATACCCAGATGTCCGGCTAGCGGGATATCATGGCTGAGCCTTAGAAGCTCCGCCCTGTATTTCCGGGGTACTACCAGCTGCCTTTTTATCACTTGTGCTGCCCCCCTCCCCACTCCCCCGGTAACCCTATACAGCAACCCCTTATCCCATTGGAATCCCTCGTGGTTATTCCCTTCTCTGGGTGTCCCTACTGCCTTCCTGTAACCGGCTAAGGTGGGGTCTGTTTGTTGGGTTTGGCCAAAATCTTGGGGGGTACCCCAGAATGGGATAGGGTTAGGGGCGACTACGGGGTTTTCAGTTCCTACCTGTGGTTCCTCGGAGTGTGTTGGTCCAGCTCGGCGGGCTTGCGCCCTAGTGGTCACTGCGCAGGCTCCAGCAGGTTCGGATTGTACCAGCTTTGAAGTTAGGCACCCTAAATCATTCCCCAACAAAACGTCGGCTGGTAGTCCCGCCATAATGCCTACTTCCATCGGCCTGTCACCATGGCCCCAATTCAGCTGTACCCGAGCAGTGGGTATCTTGTGGATGGCACCCCCGGCCACCCGTACTGCTACAGTCTTGTTGGTGCGAGCCTTGGCAGCTACGGTATGTGGTTGTACCAGTGTAAGGGTGGCGCCCGTGTCTCGGAGCCCCTCTGCTTCTTGACCGTCTACGGTGACCAACTGTCGGTGGTGGACTCGATTGTCTATTTCAGCTTGGGCTAGGTCTACCTCATGTAGGACAGCCCACTGTTCGGAGTCGGGTGCTGGCTCGCCCACCTGGGTGTGCTGATAGTGGTGAGCGGCCGCCCTCGGGGTTTGTGGGGGCCGTTCCCAGCTGGTTCGGCTCCGCTGAGGACAATGGATCTTGAAGTGCCTGGGCTGATTGCACTGGTGACATACCGGTGGAGGTTTCCGGACAAAACCAGGTTGGGGTGTGGGTGGTCTGGGGTTGGTCACAGGTCCTGGTGGTGGAGCACTGGACCTTACCAGAGGACGGTTCCCACCAGCTTCCCCCTTTCGGCCTTCATGATGCTCGTCCGCCAGCTTGGCTGCGGCTTCGATGGTAGCCGGCTTTCGGTCTCTGACCCAATCCCTGGTGTCTGTCGGGGTGTGCTCAAAAAAATGTTCAAGTAAGAAGAGCTGTAGTACCTCTTCCAATGTGGTGGCTAGGCAGCCTTGTATCCAGTTTTGGGCTGCTCGATACAGCCTAAAAGCCCACTCAGTGTAGGAGTCTCGGCCCCCTTTCCGTAAGGCCCGAAATTTCTTTCTGTAAGTCTCTGGGGTCACAGCATATCTAGCTAGCAGAATTTCCTTTACCTTGGCATAGTCATGTATGGCTGTGTCAGGAACTGCTCTGTAGGCCTCGGCTGCACGGCCCGTGAGCTTGCTGCTTAAGATCGATGCCCATTGCTCTGATTCCAGACCCTCCAAAGCGCATTGACGTTCGAAATCCTGCAGATATGCGTCAATCTCTGTTTCTCCGTCCGCAAAGCTTTTAAATGCAGCATAGTTAATTTTCTTTCGCTGTCCTCCATTTATAGATCCTGTTAGTGATGCGTTGTCTGCTTGGTTCAAGCTGGCCTGTAGGGCACTGCGTTCTGCATTCACTTGTGCCAGGATTTGCGTTATCGCCTCCGGTGGTGGGTTCGGCCCATATAAATTTAGCCTCCACATCACCTTCCGCTGGAACTCCGCTTCCTCTCGGCTGACGTCCGTCACGCTGCTGGTTTGGTCGCCCTCCATTAGTTCTGCTATGAGGGTAGCTTTTCTCTTGTTGCTTGCCACCTGGCCTCGGGCTTCCAGTAGATCTTGTAGCGTCGTCTTTTTTAGTTTCTTGTACTGCTGGGCCATTCATCAGTTGTCTTTCTGCGTTCCATTCAATCCCGTCGCTTGCCACCAGTTGTTAAGACCTGCAGGGGAGATGTTACTGCGGTCCCTTGTTCCTTTTCCAGCTGCTGAGTATAAGTGATCATAGCTCCAGCAGGGGGTAGAGATGAATACAGCTTCACGACAATCCTTCCCAGTAGTTAGAGTATCCTTTCCCCAAACATGAGCCAAGACTTCATGAAGGGTGTAACAGAACTAAAGCTTTATTGAAACAGGCTGGCTTTTATGGGGATCCTCATGCAAGAGGACCTCCCAAAACAAACAAACATATCACCAATCACTGTACAGTATTTTCTTACTACACGCCCCTTCCTCTGCCTGGAAGATAGTGAGATAAGTTAAAGGTTAAATCAATTATCTCCAGGCAGAGGGCACACATTTTACCCAAACATTGGAACACCCCTTTCCCCACAAGGTATCCCCACAAAATACATATCCCCTGATAGCCCCGATCTGGGAGGCAAACATATCCAAATTTCACCCAGATCGGTTCAGGGGTTCTTAAAAAGTGTGGAAGTCTTAGTTTACCGACCACACACGAGGCTCCTGCCCAAAACAGTTCCACGAATTCAGTGTGTGGGGTCGGTCAATTGGGGAAAAAGGCGAAAACTGTCAAAAGTACCGAAAATACCCTCCTGGCTCATAGGAGCGATTGTTCCCCTGGTCCATACGGATATAACTACCGAATGCCGCTCTTCTGGGTGTTCGGGAAGTGGGAGAACCGGCCGTCCGGTAGTTTTCAGCGGTACTTCGCACGGTCGAGTGTCCGATTTTAGTTCCAGACACTCGACGACCAAGTCCCGCTGACTCGCCTCATGCGAACAAGATGGCCGCCGTTTTCTTTTCCTCGTGGCGTGCGGCTATACAAACAAAGGCCACCCAGGGAACACTTAATTGTCGGTGCTCAGATCACAACAAGCAAGGAGGGAGGTCGTGGTTCGGTAGATGCAAACTGCCGAACGGATAAGCTACTATAGGCAGAAAAAGGGAAATTAAACACAAAACATAGAAGAAAAGGTTAGCTGAGGTCTCTTTTCTTCACAATATATATATATATATATATATATATATATATAAAAATATATATATATATATATATATATATATATATATATATTGAGAGAAAAGGAGAAACCAAAAATGAATACAAAAATTGAGAGAAGAGAAGAAAAAAGGAAGAGGGGAAAAAAAACAAGAAAATTTTAAAATTTTAAAATTTAAAAACAAAAACAAGGGCACAAAAAAAGAAAAAAAAATCAAAAACGGATAAATTAAAATTTAAAAAAGAGAGAAATACGTTTTTTTCCGTCATCAAAGTATTATTTAAATGTCTAAAACTCTACCTAAGTAGATCAACATCAAGAATTGTTAAACCAATAACCAAAAAATCAAGAGTTAAAAATCCAGTGACCACATTTGAATCTCCAGAGTGAGTAGCCCAGAATCTTCAGAAGAATCACCGTAGGCTTAAATCTGGAACCAGGAACCATTGTAGCAGATCCATACAGTAGGAACGTGAAGCTGTGAACCAGAAATCCGAAGCTTTATTTCCATACATCCACGAGTAGTATGTTTATATGGAAGCATAGAGGTAGCGAACAGGAACCAAAAGAGAGACGTAGATTTTGGACAAAAACACGACCAATAGTCAAAACAGGCAAACAGTGGTAAAGAAAGTTATTTTGTGATCAGCGGTGAGACATTGCATCTCTTCGTTTTATCTTCCTGGGGTGTAGAGGAGTTAATGGATATCTATGTGCTGGGATTACAGGATCAAAGCCTCATAAAGTGTGAATAACCTCCAGCCACTATGCTTGCTGGCAAAGCCATGCCCCTGAATTCATTTTTCTATAATTCATTATAATATTCCAGCAGCTTAGAGGTTAAGAAACATGATGTGAGCAGCAAGCAATATACTTTAACTTCTAATTGCATCAGCTGCAAAAGTGAATAAAGTCATATCAAGTTTCAATTTTGGCAATGTCTACATGCCAAGTTACGTTTGTGTGTTGCCAAAAACAATTTTCCAGCAGATGCTTTTGTACCTGTAAGATATGAATATTTTGATGCTGATCAAAGCAAAGGCTCTCATTTTAGAATATTGTATATGGAAATATATAGTGCAAAGCAAACAGGCTTTAATTCTTTATATGCAGTCTGAGAAAATTTACTGTGCACTTACTGGAACTGGTGATGTGTTGGAGAATGTAAAGAGCTGGAATCAGTTTTTTATAGCCAGCACTGTGGGAAAACATAGCAAATGGTAAATAAAGCAGTAAAACCTAAAAATGATTTGCAGAGACTCAAGTGAAATATTTTTGTTCAAATGAATTTAAAATTAGCTGAGGCATCACCATTTCTATGATCTTCTCTAGTGATATATTCTTTTTGACACTCTATGATAAAAGAAACAGGGAGTAAAATACTTACCAGCCTTAAAATGAAAGCTGCAGAAATGTAGTTTATTCAAAGATGTTAAAAATGAACATTCCAAGCACAACCACCACTACACGCTGACTTCAATGGTTATGGTGGCAGGAGTGCCCTGGCACAACCCCCATTTGTAAGTAGTCATACCATTTCTGAATCGTTTAAATTCTTATTTGCAGTCTGATGGCTGCCACTTCTAATGCCCGAGAACCAAAAGCAGCTCACCTGAGTTAATCACTGTAGTGGCGGGCTTAGCTGAGAGTGGTCAGACAATAAACGTTTATAAATCTGTATAAATGTGAAACAAAATGTATATTTGATTTAGTTGATATATTTTTTGAGCAGATATTTTTTTTTTTTTGTGCACAGCCACTCCGATTTTTAATCCATGGCCCATTGATATAATAAATGGGTTCTCCTTAAAATGTATCTGTGCTATTGGCGATTGCATTGGTTATTATACTATTATGGCATTTTGCTATTTATTATTGTTACACCTAAGTCGCCTGTTCTGTGCTTGGCCAGAATAGGGATCATAGGGCTAACAGTAATAAATGACAACGTTTTGATCCGGGGCTATTCATCAACCTACTCAGAGTTCTAGTCTGTATTGGCTAGTAAAAAAATAAGGCACTGGAAGCTTGATTTTTCATTTCTTATTCAATAATACACAAATTGATTATTTAATCCCCTAAAATATACAATTGAATTCCAGACAGATTCTGATTATTGCATTCTTCATCATACATCTCGAAGTTATTCTTCAATTCAATTCAATTTGACACAGGTATTGCTCTTTCTATATTGATTTATTTTCATTGATATAGTCCTTTAGTTCTGGAACAGTAAATAGACTGCACATTCAGATTCCTAAATGTGAGATGCTTAGAAGGAAGGTTTATCAGCATGCTGATACAATGTCAGCCCTTTATTTCCATGGAAAGCAGACAGCATTAATCTATAAAGCCCACATATCTTGCAATGCCATGACCCCTGGAGAGGTGTAATATATAGTGTTAGTAGACGGGACGTTTAAGTTCTATTACAAAAAAATGTGCACAGACAATACATTTTAATGTACAATAAATTATGGCCACTCTCAGGGCCGGCCTTAGGCATTTAGATGCCCTGTGCGAAAAATCTTCACAGCGCGCCCCCCCCCCCCCGTCATCCATGTATGCTGTTATGTTTGTGTTGTCTGTGTATGTAATAGTATGTGTGATGACTGTGTGTGATATGTATGCTATGTGTGATATTTGTAATGGGTATATTAACAGTGTGTGATATGCGTGTATTGGTTGTATGTGACACACACACACACACACAGAGTCAGACGGCCATACACACACAGGAAGACATCCATACACACACAAGCAGACAGTCATACACACACACACACAGGCAGAATGTCACACACACACACACACACACACACACACACAGGCAGACAGTCACACACACACACACACACACACAGGCAGACAGTCAGTCATACACACAGACACACACACACACAGAGACACACACAGGCAGACAGTCATACACACAGACATACATAGGCAGACAGTCATATACACACACACACACACACATACACACACACACACACACACAGAGGCAGACAGTCATACACACAGACACACACACAGTCATACACACAGAGGCAGACAGTCATACACACAGACATACAGAGGCAGACAGTCATACACACACACACACACACACACACAGATGCAGACAGTCATACACACAGACATACAGAGGCAGACAGTCATATACACACACACACACACACAGAGGCAGACAGTCATACACACACACACACAGAGGCAGACAGTCATACACACAGACACACAGAGGCAGACAGTCATACACACAGGCAGAGAGTTACACTCACCTGACAATCACACAGTTACCTGTGGAGTTCATTGTTGAGGCAGTGCAGCTCCTGGTGACTGCCCCCGCTGCAAATGTAAAAAAAACAAAAAAAAAACATTTTTTTTTTTAATCGGCTGTGCAGCCGCACGGCGCCCCCTGCTCCATGGCGCCCTGTGCGGCCGCACAGCTCGCACACCCCTAAGGCCGGCCCTGGCCACTCACAATCTATCATTTGATAATTATCTACATGTTAACAGCTGCTGATGAGCCATTAAATATGCTGATGGGATCACAATCACACCTTTCCAATGTTTTTAAGAAAACTCTTTTGTCATTTTCAGTTTTGTAAAACATGTCTTATAATCTATGCTAAACAGCCAAGACTAAGTAATCACTTAGTCTTGGCTGTTTAACATAGATTATAAAACATTTTTTACAAAACTGAAAATGACAAAAGAAAAAGAATATATCACTCTGGATAAGATTTATTGACACATTAACTGAGCCTTTTTTTTTTGCTTATCAGATTCAACAGCCAAAAGGATAAACCATTCACAAAGTTTTTCAACAAATTAACAAATACCCCAACATTTTTCCACATTATCAAGACAAATACTACATACATATAAAATAATTATTTGATAGGTGGAATTTTATATTGCCATCTGCAGCTCCCAAGATGTGTGTGATGCCAGGTTATTTGTAGCTGTCAATAACCTTCAACCTGTGAAATATCAATCTCGAGATTGTGTGATTGATGGCAATGTCATGATTAATGATAATACTGATTTATAAGTAAGATGGCATTACTGTCAGAAAATGGTTATGGCATTTTTTATTTCAATCATGTTGATAACAAACAATCTAAACCTAGTGCATAAACCATCATCAAACAAAAACAAGTTTGGATTGTGAGTGAGGCCATTTCTCTGAGATAACGCAACAGGGGCATCATGTCTATGCATAGTCTCTCAAGAAGGTCAAGTAGACCATAGTCTCTAAAACAAGGTTTTCTACTAGTTTATGGATTGTTGCCCTCCACACAAGACCATAATCACTATTTAAATCTTTGCATGAAACTTCCCTCAGTATTATCCCACCCTACAGATAGCATGGAAGCAAAATGTAATGCACTCATTCATGCAGTGTACTTTGGGTTCTCTGGCTATAGCAAGTTTGACACGCTACCCATTTGTGCTACAATTTATACAGTTATCTAGCAGCTAAGAGTTAGACTATGTCCAGATGCCTCACTTGTAATATTAGCTGAAATTAATAATTGTAAAAAAATTGGGGAGTGGGATCGAATATACACAATGGTTAATTACTATAGAAAAACAACATGCACAACCTGGGATCGAATGACTCCATGATACATCCACCTTTGTGTAACATTACATTTAATACCATATTCTTGTTTTATTTTTCTTTCTAAGCATTAATTGAAATGTGATATGAATTCTCCAGCTGTACAAATAAGTCTCCAAGACTGCAAAAATACTTTCTCATCCTTCTTCCGCACATGGTTAAAGTGCCATGAGTCCCAACACAACAAGGTGAACAGATCAGTTCTAGTCTATGTGCTACAAGTATTGTACTGTTTTACAGTGTCACAATATATCCAACAGTTTGTAACTTGTGGGGATTCTGTCCCACATCACCACTGCGAACAAAGTGACTGGAATTGCTTGTGTAACAGCATATCCTAGGGCAACACCGTTTGAAAGATACTGTGCCTTTAAAACAAAGCTGTCTTTTTACATGTGGTCCTTTGTTCCTTTGCCTGTTACTTCAATGGCAATGACCTTCAAATGGATTAATCTATTTTCTTGAGGAGGGTGGGTCAACTGCTAGCATACAGCTGAAACAATGAATCAATTTATATAAAAACAAAGATGGAGAGATTAACCCTAGGTTTTTCCTTTGAGATTTAACTGATTTGTGGAAGTTTTACTATGAAATGTCACTTCCCAAGCTGAAAAACAGCTGCTTGTTCTGATAGACAATACAACATCTGACTTCAGGTTAAACATATAATGCTTTTAAATATGTGTTGATGATGAGGTCAGGTGCATGATGAAGAAATGGGCAGATCTGCTGGACGGTTTACCACTTTTTCCCCTATAACGCATCATGATTTGATTATATCCGCATGTATAAATAATGTAATTGCAGCACATGAAGACGAAAAAAAGATTGTTTTTTTTTCTGTAATTTCTGTAATGTAAACAAATTACTTGTGTGTTCCTTATTGTGGCTTAATTCAAATCAAATGCCTTTTTGTACTGTGCTAGAGAGAACTTTCTGTACTCGGCAAAATCGACCCTCTTTTTACTTGAAATATTAGGAAGTATACAATAGTGGTATTTTTCAACTTCACTTTTAAGTCAGTGTTTTAATTTCTCTTAACAGGCAACAATCCTGCAACATGCTACTGGTAAAAGTGGTGCTAAAAAGTGACAGCTGTCGTGTAGACAGTTTTGATACTCTCTGCAATGAAGTGATATATTTAGGAAACCTGATAGCATTCAGAGTTCAGAGGGGATGCAGACAGAGATGGCAAAGAAATTTAGAATACTGCAATCTCCTGACCTTTCCATGTCTCGCATTTAAGCCAGACAGTGGGTAACAGATCCAATGAGATTGTCTGTTCTTTTTATTTGCAATAAAATAAATAACTCAAATTCGTAAGAGAGAAGTCAGACATGGGGATGATGGAAAATAAAAACAGTTGATTTGAAAAGCTATGTCTTTTTTGTTGTTATTGTTTATATTTTTTAGTGGCTATGCTGCTCTGGTACACAGAAGTGTCTGTTTACAAATTAGGTCATTTTCAAGATTTTTAGCATTGTTTATACCTTGCCGGTTTGGAAAGTTTAATGGATTTTGTTAACTAGCCATAAAAATTCTTATCGAGTTAATGCCATAATTTTACAAAGGAAATTTGAATTGCAATATTTTTGAAATACAATGCAAATTAAAAAGAAATAAATTAAAAGCAAAATGGTAAATGCATTAAGTTAGAAAAGGACTACTGATTGCTATTCACCCTAAAGTAACCCATCACTAAATTTGCATAGTTTAATTAGTATCAAAGGACAATAAGGAGATAGCAGTACAAATTCAGATGTTCTGGTCAGTATGTTAGTGTTATTTTAGACTTTCGCCCTCTTAGTGCACTCAGTTTGCCAGTAATGCTGTGGCTATGTGATTAAAATTGGCTTCAAAGGATCACTATCCTTCAATAAAATATATTTCTTTGCATGATCAGGCATATTTGTAAAATCAATGCCAACATTTCACAATTTCTGCCAAGGTATGCAAACCTTTGAGCACATCGATAGATAGATAGATAGATAGATAGATAGATAGAGAAATTGGAGGAAGAAATAATTTAAGCAAAGAGGCAGCAATCGCATGTGTTGTTAATACATTTCTGATAATCTCATATAATTATTTTGTGTGATTGGATAGGTAAATCTGTCTCTGATTCATCAATGATTGCAAACAAAGGAGGGATCCACACTCTCATCACTTGTAGATGAGAGTGCACTGTACCTAGGGCTGACAAATGTCCATTCCATATGATGAAGACAATGTAGTCCATACACTCAAGGTCTTTTTCAAACTTCAGTTTTATTGCAAAAGACAGCAACGTTTCGATCCACACTCAGATCTTTGTCAAGATGCAAAGTTTCTCATGTCTCTTCCATAATTAACAAATTGTATACCATATTAAATCATTTTAACAAATCATATTAGTGTTCCGTTATATATCAGGGTGACAAAAGCAAGGTGCTGTAGCTCTAACTGAGTTATTATTATTTATTATTATTTATTATGGTTTCTGTATAGCACCAGCATATTCCGTAGTGATTTACAATATTATCAAAAGGGGGAGATTTAACAATAAATGAGACAATTACAAAATCTTACGGGAACAATAAGTTGAAGAGGACCCTGCTCAAATGAGCTTACAGTCTCTAGGAGGTGGGAGTTGCATTAGCTTAATTGACAGTACTGACAAAGATCCAAGTGTGGATCGAAACATTGCTGTGTTTACCGTGTTTCTCCAATAAAACTGCTATAAGACCCTGAGTGCCTGGACTACATTGTCTTCAGATATATCCATGTGATAAATTGTACATACACCTAATATTTCTTCCATGCCTCTCCACTTAATTTTATAGTAAAACAAGAATATTGCAATATGAATGATATAATCCATTCAGGTCAACCTGGTACCTCAACTCTGAATGTGTTGCAAGTTCCTCAGGTTTCAGTATCACAACAAAACAGAAGTATTTTCAAAGGTCCTTGGAAACTCCTACGGACATAAGTGACAGATGATTGTGATGCTTCTGGCATGCACCAGTAGTCCCATAATGTGCTGCAAAGCTGCTCATGTCTCTTCCATAATTAGCAATCATAATTGTATAACATATTATATCATTTTAACAAATCATATTAGTGTTCTGTTATATATCAGGGTGACAAAAGCAAGGTGCTGTAGCACTAACTGAGTTGCATTAGCATAACTTAATTGACAGTACTGTCCACGAATACATGAATGCTTTGTACATAATGTATAATCTCATTGTAAGTCAGCACCTTTTACAAATACTATAGCTATTATTCAGTTCTTTCTCTTTTACTAGGGCAAATATAATCTGATGATGAATGTTTGCCCATTTTTCTGTGCATCATAAAATAGCAGTGATTGCAAATTCTCTTGTAATTCTTCTATATTCTGTACAGATATGCTCTCCCTACACTTGTAGAATAACAACTGTTTAATATACCAATTTATAAGCAGATACAATACTAAGGAACTGACTTTGCCATCTGACTTTCTAAGAAGTTTTTTTTTTTTTTAATTAGGTTCAAATCAATGATCTCCACCTTTTCCCCAGTCTCTACCTTTTCCACAACTATTCAGACTTAACTAATTTACAGTGCAGTGATGTGTGTTCAAGCAGAACGTCAATTGAATAGGTATTCCCCGCAGGTTTATTTTACGTACCTTACAATACATATGCTAGTAAAAGTCATGTCATGCTTGCCCGGTAGTGCGTGTAATCCAATTTTTTTTATTAAGATATGAAAATGACCAATGCATCATGACTAGAACTGCTTTTAAAAAGCAATGAAAGTAAGTGTCATTGCAAAAGCAAAGCAATAAAAGTAAGTGTCATTGCTTCTTTAAGGCAGCTCTAGTCATGATACAATGGCCATTTATTTATATATAGATATATCTCACCATTTGGTGCACAGATCAAGTGAGAAAAAGTAACGAAAAGAGGGAAAGAAGGAGAACCTCCCTTTTCCCTCTGTTGTTCACTTCTCACTTGGTTGGTGAATAAGATCAATATTTAGTGACTGTCCCCTAGAAATCAAACATCTCTTTGTCCTAGGTGCTATAGTTGGAATTTAGCATCACAAATAAAAACGAGCATGCTTGTCCATTGCCCAAATTCAGATGAATTGCCCTTTGTAAAGAAACTAATCTCTATGTCTAAAGTCCATGTGTAATGAATATGAATGTTTGGCTAACCCCCCCGTCCCCATCTATTTTCAAAAGGACATGTGCCGTAATGTCTACCTAAATCCTATGATCTTTCTTTCTGCTCGATGTTGTTTAAGACCCACGCACACATTTATCTGTGATCGTTATTAACAAGATGGTATATAAGCCACGTCCCACTAGGTACTGTCAAAACTCACTGCGGACCATTATTACCAACATGAAGAGGAACTCTTTATGGATTCATCACCGATAACAAAAGTGTTTGCTCCTCATGGTCGCTGCACTTTTAAACAGAGGGAATCTCCTAATGTGCCACTCATTACTTACAAGAAGAGAATCTCCTTGTAGTCAATTAATTAATGACCAGGGAGAAAATATGTAAGGTTCCATAAACTACTGATCAGTGAGGAAACTTCCCATGACTGACTTGAAATAAAATGAATCATAAGATGTTCACTACAAACAAAATATTTTTTATCATAGGAGAAGTATCAAAAGGCCATTTATTTTTTACAACAGGGGTTGTTTTCTAAATATATCAGACAATAAATATACTGTATGTTTGTCCTAATTTTAGTCTACAAACTAAATCTTTGTGTGCAATGAGAGCACATGAAAAGCAGGTCAAGTACAAACCCTATATTGACTGAATACATTTATTTTTTTAGCAGAAATTTACCAGTATACAAAATATTAATATAGATATTCTTTTCTCGTAAGCCCCCTCACCAATTATAGCTTTCAGGACATACTGCTGCTAAGCATCTAACATATTCTTCAAAAATCCTGCGTTCTCATTAAACCCTGACCTATTTCAGGTATTTGAGGCCTGACATTAATCTTATGTTTGTAAGGGCCATAATTACTGTCTCCACTGATAGACCCATCATATTGTTTATGCCATAACCTTAATTAACAGTGCATACTGTATCATATCATCAGCACTAAATGAGCTGTCATTTTTAAAGTTTTACAGAATGGATGAATTCTAACAATAATCTTTTTTCCGCAGGCGGTAGACACTGATAAGATTTGTTTATTTATTTGAGGATAGAATTGGAAAGCATGTAAGTTCTTTTTGGGGGGAGGGGGGGAACTTCAGCAATATAAAATTATCAAGATGTCCTAATTGCTTTGCTAACTGAAGAGCTACATGTTCTTACTAAAGATAGTACAAATCTGTCCTCTTGCCATTTGCCAGAAAAAAAAGAGTCACATTTGCGTTTTGTGACATTATTTCAGTATCTAGTCATTTTAAAATTGGCTCAGTGCCAGCCACTTGTGTCTTTTCCATATCCCTCCAATCAGTCTTTACATTTCACAGTAACTGTAGTTAAAAACATATATATATATCCAAATAAAACAAAAGTTGCATAAAAAATAAAAAATATAATATATAAGTGTGCATTTTTTTGAGTGTCACTTTGGTTACTAAATAACCTATCCCCATCTGATTTTTATTTTTACTGTAATCTTTAATAATTTGAATAATAGAAAACTGAGTTTGGCTATATATTATTATCTATTTTAATTTTAATGATATGATTATTTTAAAGTAAAGACAATAAGTAGTTCATCACAAGATTTAGGAACCAGAGAACATATTGGGTTCTTGAGAACTGACATAATTCTAATTGAGAGCGATAATAATATGCTGTTGTATCTAGAATTTGCAGCCATAAATTATTTTCACTATATGCACTGGAGAACAACTGATTTCATTTTCCAGATACAGATCACTTTGCATTTAGTTCACCCACTGGTAGGGACACCTTCCAACACTCATTCTAAATTCAACCCCCTCCCTCTTTGCATTCCCATTAGACGTTGGGCAATATAGCAGATGTATTCAACTAGGCATAGATAATAAACTGCATTTAACCCTCTGCTATTTTTCCTCGTAATCTATCCAGCCAAATAAACATCTGTTTACCTGACCCACCAATTAACACTACATAGCGACATTCACAGAAGTAAAAACAAAAAAAACAGCAACATTTTGTGCAAGGTTTATGGAGCAGATGGACATGTAGAGTTGGCACAAAGCACTCATTGGCATGCGTGATATAAAATGTTGTTGGGTACAGTCATATTTGGTTTACATAATGCTGTATTATGTACTATAACATTGTATGAAAATAGGACACAAGTAAATATTTCAGATAAGAAAATATATAAAACAGGGCACACAGGGATCTTAATGATGACAGTAAATTTTATTTCAATTTAATGTAAGGGCAAAACAATGTTTCATGCAAATGACTGAGTATGTAGCTATCTCATCATGTGTAATCTCAGTCTACAAGATTCTGCTCTTTCCTGATTCTCCTCCTCTGCCAGCACTCTTTCAGTGTTTCTTTTTCTGTCTCTTCCTCTTCTCAGCAACCCTTTCTGTGGATGTTCCCAACGATGTCTTTGGTCCCCTATTGTTCTTGATCTATACTGCTTCTATAGGTAAACCCATCAGCTATTTTGGCTTCCAGTATCACTTCTATGTGGATGACATGCAAATCTATCTGTCCTCTTCTGATGTCATGACGTCCCTCTTGACTCGTGTCTCTGACTGCTATTTTTAACTGGATGATTCCTCATTTTCCTAAACTGGACCTTCTCATCATTCCTCCCTAAAGCATTGCTACTCCTATGTCTGTCTCCATTAAATTCACTACCATCAGCTGTACCTTCCAGGCTCACTGCCTAGGTGTTCTCCACCCCTTCATATCTAGTCAATCACCAAATTCTGCCGCTTCCATCTCAAAAAAACATAGAGCTCTCATCCGTCAATATCTAATGCCAGGTGTGGCTAAGGTAATGGTTCATGCCAATATAATTTCTCTTGACTACTGCAAATCACTTCTCAGTGGTCTTATGCATTCCCAGCTTGCCCCATTACAGTCAAGATTATGGAACTGCCTTCCTTAGACTTTCACCTAGTTTCAGTCCCTTCAAAAGATCATTAAAAACGTACTTTGGAAAGAATATCCGTTAAACTGCTAATAGCTTTCCCTCCCACACCTTGGTTACCCACCCTGCTTTCTTTTCCGCATTTGCTGTTTGGCTGAATATCTAACATTTATGCACTCTAAAAACTTTAAAGTAAAAGGTAAGAAGTATAGGAATGAAACAAGAATAACAATTTATATCATAAACACAAAGACATTTCAGATGGAAGGAAAGATTACAGTTAAGGTCATTACATAAAAAAGTCAAAGAACAAGATTATATTATCTGAGTATCCTAGTAGCATGAATATGTGTTCATAACACAAAATCAAACACTATACCTAAGGATAAAAAGCCCTGCAGAACAGAAAAAGAACATTAGCTACATCTTGAATGGCTTGATCAGCAGGTGTCTCCAGAGAGTTTTGTTGTCCTGCAGTTTTTCTTTACATTGGACTTTCATTCAATCACTTTCTACTTTTGTTGTATCCCTTTAGTTATAAAGATTATCTTGCTTTCATTGGTCACACGATGTTCACGTTAATGCAATTTGTACGACATATAAGAAAAATAAGTTGTGTCTCCTAAAACTCTACAAGAAACTTGAAATAGTTCAGAGAGTTTATTCAATCACCAAATCTTTGACTAAATAAAGTTACTCCTAAGTAGGAATCAGTCCAACAAACATCAACATACTTGCTTCTTTAAGAAACAATGACTGCACAACAGATTTGTTTTGACAATTAATGGACCATGGCTTCAGTTTACCAAAGCCAAATTACTTCTTTATATCTATAGGTTAGGTAAAAAACAGATAAAATTCATATCTTGTAATATCTTTTTTATTGGACTAACAGAATTTTGTAATGACAAGCTTTCGGGAGAACCTCCCTGTCTCAAGTCAAAAGCATTTCTAAGCAAAGCTTGCTTAAGGGAGGTTCTCCCCAAAACTTGTCATTAGAAAACTCTGTTAGTCCAATAAAAAAAGTATTACAAGATACAAATTGTATCTGTTTTTTTACATCTGCACTACTGGAGTAATACGGCTGCAATCTCTAATTTATATATATATATATATATATATATATATATATATATACATATATATATATATATATACATATATATATATATATATATATATATATATATATATATATATATATATATATATAGGTTAGATTGAGAGCATCTGTCTTTCTTTCATTGCATTCATCTGGGTTACCAATCAGAGGGTAAAGTTCAAGAGATCATGAATTGTTGGTCATATACCCTGTTAAGGTATGTGAGCTTATTGGGATGTTAAGAAGTGTCTATTCCTCTTTAAGATATGATGCAATGCAAAATAAATGTTTTGCTTTCAATTTTTTTGCAAACATTACTTTAGAAGCTACATTTAACAACGTAAAAAATATAATGATCGTATTTCATCCATAATTTTCAAGAATACTAGTAACAGAAGGTAATTAACATGTCTCACTTATTTGTCAATTTAGACTAATGGAAATGGGACACAAAAGAAATTAGCTGCATACAAATCACCAAAAAAGGAACATATTGTGGAGCATCAAAATACTTGATATTCCTTTTTGTATCAGATATTTAAATTTCATAAAACTGATGCACATTAGTCAGACACATATAAAGAAGCTGAAAATAAGGAATTTCATTAAGGATGACTTAAACAGTAAATACATATTTGAAAAGGTTTGTGAAAAACATTTTCATTAATTTTATATAGTTTATATCTTAGATAGGTGACAGGCAGACTAGAAGAGCCAACTAACTTGAATCTGGCAACAGATCTGTGTTTATGTGTTCCCCATCTCTTAAAACAAGTAAACAACGCCAGGTATTTTTAACATGAACAAATTAAATGAAATAGAGAAAAATGCTGAAAAATAATGTAATTGTAAAGGGGTACTCAAAAACAATCTATGCTTCCTGCATAGCTGATGGTCTAAATTAGTCCCCTGTCTCTGTGTCTCATGTTCCTGGGTTTAAATGAGTATATCGTATGGGCTTTGTTACAGAGGACTAAGTCATAAGAATAAATTACAATGTAGCTAATGTGTATTAAAATAATTGATATTGTTTATGATTTTCAGTATCTAGGGCTTAAAGGAACACTCCAGGCACCAAAACAACTCCATCTAAATGAAGGAGTTATGGTGCCAAGTTGCCCCAGACGCCCTCTTGCCTTCAGGGGTTAAACTAGTTTGAAAATAGTTTACCCCCAAATTTGCCTGTAGTGCCAGTCTCAGCTCCCCCCTGACAGCATCCGGCTTCTTAAATTTCAGATTCAGGAAGCGAGGAATGCCGCTGTGCAGGGGCGCTGCTGATTGACTGAGAACATCAGCTGACTGCTCTCATCCAATCAGCTTTGTCCTTGCCGGGTGGCATTCTGTGGTTCCTGAATCTACCATTTCAGACAATTTAGCTGAAGTTCATGTGGTGCCTATATTGGTCCTTTTAAATACATCTTTGACTGATGAGAAAATATAACGAACTAGCTTTAACATTTATAAAACATTAAAATGTATTTGCCAGTGTCTATAACTTGCTTAACATCATGTGACAATGGCTGCTTTATCCTCCCTAGCTACATCACTTAACATTGTGACAGAGCTACTGTGTTTGCCAAGTGCAATACTCATTGCTTACAGTGTCAGCTCGCTATAATCTTTTGCCATCTCTCATCTAAAGATTTTACTTTCATTGCTCTCATAGTATAACCACAAATCTTTGCAAAGCTCCTTTGAAATTACTATATCTTTAATGTAAAATAAAATATAATATAATATAGTATAATAAATGTATGGTAGAAATGTAATATATATTCGTCCAGCTCAAAACTTTACTTGCTTTATGTGATCAGAAATATATTCTCTGATGGCAGCTTAACACCTGCAAAAACGGACTTAGTGTGCCCAGTTTGCTCTTATATGAGTGTTTCCAGCCAAGCAGTAAAACTGTTTCTATATTTGTAGAATTGTTAATTGTTTCCCCGACTTCATATGCACACGGCATCTGCTGCTGCCTTAGAGCTTTTGCCCATAGTGAAAATTAGTGCAAGGGCCTCCAGCAAGAACAAATTTTATTATTTAATAGTTAAAAAATACTCTTTCAAAATTCTTTTAGAACATTTTTTGGTAGTGATAGGACCACAGTTACATAGTTACATAGGCTGAAAGGAGACACGTGTCCATCAACTTCTGCCTTCCTCACATTTGTTTTTGCTGTTGATCCAAAAGAAGAATTCCCTCTTGACCCCAGAATGGCAGTCATATTTTATCCTTGGATCAAGAGGCTATTAGCCTACATTGAAAAATTATATCCTCGAATATTCTGTTTTTTTTTTTTCAAGTATGCATCTAGTTAAACACCTGTACGGACTCTGATAAAACCACTTCTTTAGGCAAGGAATTCCATATCCTTATTGTTCTAACGGTAAAAAACAACAACTTTCCTTTGCCTTAGACTAAATCTTCTTTCTTCCAGTCTAAACGCATGACCTTATGTCCTATGTAAGGTCCTGTTTGTGAATAGATTTCCACACAATGGTTTGTATTGACCCTGGATATATTTGTATAATGTTATCATATCCTTCTGAGGTGATGTTTTTCAAAACTAAAGAGGTTTAAATTTGTAAATAAGTTCTGCCACTATGCAGAGACACTCACTCTAATTTCTAAAGTAAGAGCTAAAGTCACCCTCCTCAATTTTCCCCATGTCTTTCATCAGTCACAGCTCTGAAGAGCATCCTCACTCCATCCCACCAGGTGATCAAACCAAGCCTCACAGGGAAAGACGCAAGGTACGTGTGTGGGGTAGGAACACAGCTTTTTTTTTGCCACACTCAATGAAATACCATATAGAGAGTGAAACAAAACCTAAATTATACAGATCTGGGCTGTGGAAATCTCATAAGCGAAATACAGAGAATAGTGATTGATACATCAGTGGGCAGCAGCAAACTGTAAAACTCCTCTAAAATTACTTGCATATTTACTAACAAACAATAATTAGGGAATAAATGTTGATTTGCTGTGACAAGTAGTCTTACGATTTACCTGTCAGAGCACTCTGATTGGCTGGCTGAAGCTCTGTGTCAAACTGCACAATGTGGGAAATCTTTATAAGGCCTAACCCACCTCGCAAGCTCAGATGGCGCAGATCCCTTACCGGGTGAAGAGTTATTATTGTGTCATCTGGATTTTTTTTTATTTTTTTGTGATCTGGTCCTTTTTTTATTTTAATAGTTTGATGTGACAATATGGGTTTTTATTTGACCTTTTTGAGGCTGAAAAAAAGAAGATGGAAGAAAAAAGAAGACATCTAATAGTCATAAAATATTTTTTTTTATTTTACTGGTACTTAGTTTATTGCACCCTTTCACTACTATTAGGGTTAGGGGGTTATGTAGGGAATTATTTTTTATTCAGCAGTGGCTAGGGGTATGGGAATACCTTGTCATGTGAGTGGGAGGATATATTACGTATTATTACCCCCCCTTTATTGGATTAGCAACTGGGCAGTCGCTAGTCTTTTCTCATTACCCCGAGCATCCACTGGCTGCTTGCTGTTTATTATATATGCCCCTACTCATGGCACAGTAAGTAGGGGCAGGAGGGAGGATATAACTTCCCTTTTGAAAATATAGGGGTCATACTGACTCGCATAGGATGAGGTGGGGTATGGGGGGGATATAGGAAACTGTGCTCCATGCTTCTTCTATTATTAAATATTGTATGGAGGGATTTACAATCTGGTAGAGCTCACCTTATGATATAAAATGAATGTAAAAACAAATTGTGTGAATTAAATTGTCCAATAACCAATTTGTTCTTTGTTTTGTTCATTGTAATTTGCATTTGTTCATTTGTCTTTCTGAGAATATGAACGATTAGCCTAAATTCAGACAAAAACGTACTGTAATACTGTAAGCGTATATTATGTTCATAAACAAACATTATTTTGTCTTGATGACATTTTTTGTAAGGTAATTTTTCCAAAACTGACAACATATTCCTTACGAACAACCATAATGTTCATTTATCTGTGTTTAATCACACTTAGTGTGTTATTAAAGTTTTATATTGGCTTCATTGCTAATATTTAATTTTCTTCTGACATATATCACTATTAAATAAATCACATGATTTCAAAAACATTTCCCCAAAATCTGTGTATCCCATATGCATACATTGTTATGTTATTTGATGCATAGCTATTAATTCCAGATATTAAAATAAACACCAGTTGACACTATTTTATTTTACTATAAACAGTTTGACAACGGATGGGTGATTAAACACTATTTCATGTGTTTTTGGCTCAAATGCATCTTTTCTGAACAATGGTTAAAGTAGCGACGCGACTCACTTGGAGAAAATCTTTTGCATCTCATTATCATAAAACAGCGAAACACAAATAAAAAATAGCTATATCTAGAAAATGAGTCAATCCTCATTTGTAAACAATAAAAAATAATGATGTGCAAGACCTGCTTACAGAGCTCCTGATCAAGAAATACATAGCATTTCATTTTTACACTGAACAAAATTATAAATGCAACACTTTTGTTTTTGCCCCCATTTTTCATGAGCTGTCGCTGTGGAAAATTACATCACAGAGTTCCGTAGACACTGGAGTCTATGAAACCGCCCTAGTGGACCAAATCTGCATCGGAATAACCGAAACCCTTAAGGATGAACTTGTACGAGTGGGAGTTCCAATCTCCCTGGAAAAATTGATGGTGTTAGCCGCCCAGCTGGATCGCCGGTTCAGAGAAAGAAGGCAGGAGCAATTTGAAACAAACACTCTGCCCGATCAATGCTCTAAACCTGCTGGTGAGACCTATACCCCTATCCCCACCATGGACATAGAGAACCCATGCAGATTGATTAATCTGAATGCCATACTCACGTTAAATGAAAAGGCCAAAAGGAGAGCTGAAGGCCTTTGCTTCTATTGTGGCAAGGGAGGCCACTACATCAACTATTGCCCTGTACATCCACCTCACCCTAAGCATGGCCATGTGGGGACTCTATGTCACCATCCAGCAAGTCCTCCATGGCACTTTTGTTGTTGTTGTTCGACTCTGCATGCTTCCGGACCGGAAAGACCACCTAACCAGACCATTGGCACCATCATGGTCCCAGGTAACCCTGCTCCTGTTCCAGAGCCTCAAAAGGAGGCTGCTGTGGCTACCTTCCAATCCTCAACCTCTGTCTTCCCTAATGTTTCCTGCTCCAACACAGAGACTCTGTCTCCAGACTGTGCAATTGCCTCTAATGAACCACAGACAAGATCTTGTAGATCTTTGAGCAGACTCTTAAGGCCAAAGCTGCAAACTGCTATGTTTACATGTGAAGGGTTAAAACTTCATAGAGCTGAAGTGGTCTGGGTAACTATAGTGTCCCTTTAAGGTTTCATGGTCATCTCTTAGATACATACATATTGTACTTAACATGTCTATGTAGTATCATTTCATGTTTGCTGTTGACAAGCAAATATATTTAACAGTGATAAAAATTATAGACATTCACAAAAATTAAATATAAAATTGCCGAAAGCCATTGAAATAAAGTCAGGTAAACTTGTGAACATGGACATACACAAGTTAACAAGTATAAACCGTCTGTTTCTCTATGCTTACACTGATGGGAGGAGATGTTATACCAGACACTATTTGATCAATTGTAACATGTGGCATTCAAGAATTAGAAAACACAAAAAAAAACTATCTGCAGCACATGAAAACTCCATACGGTTTTCTAATGCAGCATAGAAAAATGGTTCATAATGATGAAGATAGGAAATGCTATTTATCTTGTCCACCCATTCTCATTTCTCAATAAAAATGTATCCTTATTTCTTCATTTAAATAGTCTCATGCATTCTTCATTTCTGGCTTATCACCAATGTCAAGTATAATGACAGTAATGACAGCCATACTCTTAAGATTCAGTATATCCCACTATCCATCCGTCCATCCATCCATCAGCCTATCAGCCTGAAGAAAGCACTCTTTCCTTTGTTGTTGGTAATAGACTTGGGCATTCATCCAACAATTGACGTTTTTATCAGAATTTTGGCTATTTCTCCATTTGTCAGAAAGACGAATGAACAAATACAAATCACAACGAATGTAACAAAGGACAAATAGCTTTTTAGACTAAACTTTTTCAGTGCAATTCATTCTTTTTTTTGTTTAATATTACAAGGAGGAAGCTACCAGCATGTGGCTTCCTCCTTATAATATTTAAAAATAGATGCGGTGGGAAGCAGTGGTAATTTTGCCAACTAACAATTTCAGTCAAATTTTAGTCAACTAAAGTATTTGAGATTTAGGCGACTGAAACAAAAACAGTTTAGATTACTAAAATAGACTAACATTAAAGTGGCATTTTAGTCAAAAGACTGATTAAAACTAAATTGAAATTTGCCACCAAAATTAACACTGGTGGGGAGCTGTGCTACCCTTTACTACCTAAATCCCCCCATGCTTCCCATCACCCTTGGCCTATAGGGGTCAATATAACCCATTTTAGTATAATGGAATATAATTCATCTTTCCTGCCCCTACCTGCCATGAAGTGAGTAGGGACATGTCTATGAAACAGTGAGCAGCTGTCATAACAAAATACTTGTAACTGGACCACTACTGGGGGCTATTAACCTAATTGGGGAAGGGACCTAGTGTCCCAATTCAGCCCTTATAAAACTTTTCCATGCCGTGCAGTTTGACTCAGAGTGCTTTGATTGGATGGCTTAAGCAACCAATCATAGTGCTCTGACAGGTAATTCTTGAGACTTACCTGTCAGTCTCAAGAATTATCTGTCAGTGTGCTCTGAGTTAAATAGAACGGCGTGGGAAAGTAATTTTTCTGCCCTGTGAGCTCGGTTTGCGTGGACCTCTGTGGAGGGGCGCTGGGTAGACACTGTGCCCCTCAAGTTAACAATTTAATTAGATGACCCACTGTGGGGAACCTTTTCCCTCAATAGCTGCCCAGTTGCTAGTTTCTTCTGACTTCGAGCTGCCACTGACTACTCACTGTTTAGTAGACATGCAGCTACTCACTGCTCAGTGAGTAGAGTCAGGAGGGAGCATTTAACCTCCCTTATTTACTAATTCTAAATATTTTTACTTAGTATTAGTTAAGTTGTCTGAAAGACCACAATTATGAATATGAATTCATTTCATAATTTTGGTCTTTCAGATTCTTAGTAGATAGCTCCCTAATCCTTGTGGAATTGTCATAATTATACCAAAATGGAGCTATCTACTAAACAGCTCCATCATTTTGTACTCTTAAATATGGCATTGCCACAAGGCTACCAATTTAGCGAGTTATCTACAAAATGGCTGCAAGATGGCTTTATTTGTTGAAGTGATTTTTTTTCTGTTGATTGTTCATTTTTATGACACATGACTACTTGTAAAATTAATAATTGTATTTTTACCTTTATGTGTCTGGCCCATTTATTTTTTATTGATATTTGATATTGTTTTATATTGTTTCATGTGAGCTATAAGGTGTAAAGAGTGAGGAGTTAGCAGTTTTCTTGATTTTGATTGTTTCCACAAATGTGATAGCGACATGCAGCAACATTTTAGTGACAAGCTTAAAAAGAAGTTAAGTCGTGGTAAATGGAGTGCTGCATCAGAAATTCACCATTTGTTTCACACACTCTCTGCACGGGCATTCAGAACATAATATTAAGAATATTAGCAAACCATTTTGGTCCATAAATCCCCCAGCTCAATAATAACTGGAGCAGGGAGTTTCATGTCACCTGGTCCTAATTCAAAATTTGCACCCTTTATCCTTCCACTGTGGTATTCCGTTCTCTGGTCACAGGTGGCAGTTCCCCTTTCATTTTCCAAATCACTATAAATATTAATTATTGATGTACTTAAATTAAATTGAAAATATTGAGCAAATGTCTTCCCATTTTATTAGTCTAATTCTATGTACACTATTTTCTGAGGTGGATATTCTGAATAGTCTTGTATTGCAATCTTCTGTTGCTCAATAAAATGTTATACAAAACATTAAAAAAGAGAAATCAAATGCGGCACCAAATAATTGCATGAGTTCTGAATTATGCAATTAAAATCCTACATATTTCAATCCAGTTGCCTTGTAATCATCATGCAGATTTCATAGAAACATGGAATGTGACAGCAGATAAGAACCATTCGGCCCATCAAGTATGCCCAATTTTCTAAATACTTTCATTAGTCCCTGGCCTTATCTTATAGCCTTATGCCTATCCCACGCATGATTAAACTCCTTCACTGTGTTAACCTCTACCACTTCAGCTGGAAGGCTATTCCATGCATCCACTGCCCTCTCAGTAAAGTAATACTGATATTGTTAAACCTTTGCCCCTTTAATTTAAGTCTATGTCATCTTGTTGTGGTAGTTTTTCTTCTTTTAAATATAGTCTCCTCCTTTACTGATTCCTGATTTGTTTATTCCCTTTATGTATTTTAATGTTTCTATCATATTCCCCTGTCTTGTCTTTCCTTAAAGCTATACATGTTAAGATCCTTTAACCTCTCCTTGTAAGTTTTATCCTGCAATCCATGATCCAGTTTAGTAGCCCTTCTCTGAACTCTCTCTGAAGTATCAATATCCTTTTAGAGATACGGTCTCCAGTACTGCATACAATACTCCAAGTGAGGTCTCATCAGTGTTCTTTACAATGGCATGAACACTTTTCTCTTTCTACTGCTAATACCTCTCCCTATACCACCAAGCATTCTGCTAGCATTTCCTGCTGCTCTACTACATTGTCTGCCTACCTTTAAGTAATCTGAAATAATTACCCCTAAATCACAACTCTGACCATTTTTCTAGTTTACCTAAATCATTTGCCATTTGACTTATCCCTCCTGGAACATCAACCCAGACATACCTTACCATCAAGACCTTCTGCAATATAACTAATAAAAAATATTAAAGATATAGAGAGGTACCCCACTGGTGACAAGACCATGCTTCGAATATACTCCATTGACTACAACCCTCTACTGCCTGTCACTCAGCCACTACCCATTTAACAATATTGGAATCCAAATTTAAAGATTGCAAATTATTGATAAGCCTTCTATGTGCAACAGTGTCAAAAGCCTTACAGAAATCTAGGTAAGCAATGTCTACTGTAACACCTTGATCTATTAGTTAGTTACTCAATCAAAAAAAGTCAATAAGATTAGTTTGGCATGATCTCCCGGAAGTAAACCCATGTTGTCTCTGATCTTGGAATCCATGTGATTTTAGATGTTCAACAATCCTATCCTTTCACATGGTTTCCATTACTTTCGCCACCACTGAAGTAAGGCTTACTGGCCTATAGTTGGTCGACTCCTCCCTACTACCCTTCTTGTGAATGGGCACAACATTCGCTAACTTCCAATCTTCTGGGACTACTCCTGTTAACAATGATTGGTTAAATAAATCTGTTAATGGTTTTGCTAGTACACCGCTAAGCTCTTTTAATAAATTTGGGTGTATTCCATCAGGTCCCATTGACTTAATGGTCTTTACTTTTGACAGTTAAAATAGAACCTCTTCCTCTGTAAACTCACATGTAACAAATGACTCATTTGTCCTTTTTCCTTCATTTTCATCTGTAAATACTGAACAAAAATATTAATTGAGGTAGTCAGCTAGACTTTTATCCTCTTCTACATACATTCCTTCTGTTTTTAATCAAACTAATCCTTGTTTTACTTTCTGTTTCTCATTTATGTATCTAAAGAATGCTTTGTCCTTTTTTTTTTTTTATTTTTTACCAGCTGTGCTATTTTCTCTTCTGTGTGGGATTGGAAAGCTCTTATGACTCTGCTATATGTACCTCAATTTTATCTCAGCTCATTTAAGAAAAATAGAAACACAACTTATTATAAACTTTCAAAAACATCCAGCAGAATAAAATATGTCAACTACTTCTCCTTTGTCTCAAACCAATAAGTTGTCCATTAGCATGTATTATCCCCTGAGATTTAATTATATATATACCACTTATAACACTAGTATAGTCGACTGGCATGCAAACTCAAAAATGTAAAAATTAAACAATCATGGTGCTGCACAGCACAGAAATATATGGTAAAAACAAATGAGAGCACTCGTTGGATTTTTCAATAACCAAACTCAAAGTTTATTGAAGAACAAAAGGCTCAATCTTTCCACCAACTGGTCTTTATCAAGATTTTTATTGAAACATTGGTCCTTTTTTTCTTCAATACAATTCAACATTCAAAATACACAATCCAGCTCACAATGTATTCAATGTATGCATGTTAAGGTGAGTGCAACCCTCTTGGGGTACAAATATATATATATATATATATATATATATATATATATATACACACACACTTTTATATATATATATATATATATATATATATATATATATATATATATTTATACCAAGAAAGTCATTGTGAGGAAACCCCCCTTCTACTTGAAGTCAGTGAATAGTCAATACATTGTTAAACACACAGGGCCAGATTAACATAGGGCTGGTGGAGCTGCAGCTCCATGCCCATGGAATAGGCCCATTAATTAAAAAAAAAAAAAAAAAGGTTTGTTTTTTACTACTTTTCACATGCTCTTGCTTAAAGGGTCACTATAGTCACCAGAAATACTACAGCTTATTGATTTTGTTCTGGTGAGTAGAATCATTACCTTCAGGTTTTTTGCTGTAAACACTGTCTTTTCAGAGAAAATGCAGTGTTTACATTACAGCCTAGTGATAACTTCACTGGCCACTCCTTAGATGGCTGTTAGAGATCCTTCATGGGGCATAGCTCCCTAAAATGCATCCACACATTCAGTAGCTCCTCCCTCTGCATGCAGACACTGAACTTTCCTCATAGATATTCATTGATTCAATTCATTTCTATGAGGAGATGCTGATTGGCCAGGGCTGTGTTTGAATCATGCTGGCTCCACCTCTGATCTGCCTCTTAGTCAGTCTCAGCCAATCCTATGGGGAAGCATTGTGATTGGATCAGGCCACCACTTCTGATGATGTCAGCAGACTGCTTGTTATTTTTTAGGCAAACAGCATGCAGAACTACAGATTCTGGCTTGAATACAGTAAGATTTGGCTATATTTATGGAGGCATGAGGGGCCCAGGGGGGCTAGATGGTGGTGTTAAAACTATAGGGTCAGGAATACATGTTTGTGTTCCTGACCCTATAGTGATCCTTTAAGTATGGCTTTACACAACTTGATCCAATACAAATACTCATACTATACTTCCATACTTTGCTATTTTTAATTTTAAAAAAATTCTCACCACTTTTGAACAACTGCTAAATATGAATTTCTTAAGTGCTATAATTTGCCTTTTGTACTTCGTGATTGTATAATACATTGCCCGATTTCCCCACTTCAGCCACCATTACTAGTCAGGAACATAGACAAACGGGCAAGGAGGGCTCAAAGCATTATTAGGAAACATTATCCGTATTAATAGTCAATAATGCTCACTGCCGCATGGTATTTCATATGCCTATATATAGACATATATATATTTTTTTATTTTTATTGCATTTTGCAAATCTGTTTTCTAAAACATAACAGAAGATTCACAATAATAACTAGAGTGTAGTCTTGTAATGATATTTATCTTTATAAACTCATTATATGGGACTTGTTTTAATGAACAAGATGAACTGCATGCTGTAAAATACTCTTTATAAATAACATTTTGCTAAAATATGAGCTAGTAAATGAAATTAGAAATAATTTAATTTATATGCCCCCTTGAGCAGCAATCTATGCACAGAATTGCTATTTTGCCCTATTTTCTGTTAGCTAGTTATTCAATTTTAAATAAGCATTATGCTTTATTTTCAAGTCATTTTTTAGAATTAGCTAGGCAGTGAAGAGGTTAATGATCCCGGAGCCTCTCCTTTTATTTATTGAAATCATTGTAATGCAATTTATTTGTGAGGATTACACTGGGTTTATATATAATTGAATCCTAAATCATAAATGATTAAGACCTTCTAGCAGATTTACGTCTTACTCAGAAAGGTGAAAGGCTATTGATATTACATTCAAAATCCATTCCATCCGTTGCTGATATACACAATCAAAGCACAAAAGCCACTTTTATCACTATTACAAAGTGTTATAAAAAATAAAAAGCGAAATGTTTATTCTGCCAAGTCAATGTAGTAGTGCTGTATTTGCATAAGTACTGTATTGGATATAAAATTACTTGAGACTTTAAATAAGCAGAGAGCAGTCATTGTGCAGTCTCTTAGGACAGCACTGTGAAAGCTATTTCATTTTTATTTTAATTACAATGAATTACTGGTTAAAATAAAGTTATTCACAACTTCAATTATAGAAATACACATTTTCTTAAAGGGGAGGCTGTTGCTTCAATAGCAGTTTGTATAAAACATTCAGTATGTATTTTGCTAGCACACAAAATAAAAAAAAAATAAAATAAAAAAAATATATATATATTTGTGTGTGTTTTTTTCCTCCAATATTACATTGACATTTCTCCCATTTTTAGATTTTCCTTGAGACTAATCGTAAATGTTGATGTCTCCATCGAATGATCATGATAAACTGGTGTTGTAAACACCAACGTTGCTAAATGCTACAGCTACCTCTATAGTGTTATACTTCATCATTGACTGCTGTATTTTGACAGTTGGCGTACACTTGCACTGTTCCAGAATGAAAAGTACCCTGCCACTGTGAGCATAGCCCTTAGTGAGTGCTCTTGCTTATTTCGTCTGATGACAAGTGACAAACCATTGTAAACATGGCAATTGATGAAGTCTGCTGCTTCGAATACATGTTGGTAAGTGGTTTTCCTCTTTAAATATGGAAGTTCATGAATGTTGATGCCTATACTGCATTACAATGAGTGAACCGTGAGCATGACAATTGGTGTGAGCCAGTGTAAATGACTGACTGTAATATTAGCAGCTAATAAATGGTATGCAACCTGACACTTGTATTAAAAAAGCTGCTGCTGCTGCTGCATCTGTTATACAATTAAAATGTCGATACAAAATTGGAAGCTGATAAATTGTATTGCAAAAATAGCTGCAGCTGTAAAGCCACCTCTTCATCAAAAACATCACTAGAGGAAGCTGCATTCTTCCTGCACATACAAGTGCTTGTATGCTGTGTTCAAGGAGGGCATATGCATGCCATACACATCATTACCTTCTATGAACGTACTGCTTACTAGGCTTCCATATTGATTTGTCAAAAAAAAAAAAAAAAAATTGTTTCAGATGAGCCAAATTTCAACCATGCTGCATTTCGGTTTCATCCAAAGTTCATCGATGATGGCTTCATCCACGATCGCTTTGGACAAAGCATTAACCCCTTATTGGCGCAAGGTTTAATGTGGCAGCTGGCAAGTGATTTCTCTAGAATCCAACTGGAGGAGCATAGTAAACACACTCTTCATGGGCTTTGGGTGGTGGTATTAAACCAAAAGGTGCGGACATGATACTGCAAACCCATCACTCCCCTACTATTTGGATGGAGATATATTAATGACAAAATGGCAGTGGAATTGCCATTGTCCAACCTTTAAAATTGAAGACCATTTGTTATCCTCTCGAGTGGCAATGGATCCACAAGCCACTAGCCACCCTCCACAATAAAAGTTCTACTTACCCTCTCACCAAATTAGTAAGGGGGCAATACACCAAACACCTGTAAAAATAAAAAATTATATTAATTTCAGAAGTCTTTTTTCTTCTTACGTTGTCAAAAAAAGGGCCAATTAAAATATGACTGTTAAAAATAGAAAAATAATTAAAAAATAAAAAAGGCAAAAAAACAGGGGGGTGGGGAAGGGCTTCATGCTGACCGAGTGTTCAAGATAGGAAAAGTATTAATAAAGAATTTCCCATGCAAGTTTGGTGAAAAACAGGACGTGCTTGTTAAAGCACTCTTACACGGTTGGCTTTCCCCACTGTTAAAGCCTAGTCTGCATAAAGCCTCACAGGACAGTTGGATTATATTTTTTTGTGTCACCTTTTTTATTTTTAGGAGGTTTAGGTTTTCTTTTTTGGGGGTGTGATTGGTAATAATTTTTTTTAATTGTAGCTTTGGGATAGGAGCAGGTAACATCTATGTTTTATATTTTAATGCCAGTTGGAGGGGCCTTATTAATAGCTGCCCAGTGTCTAGTGTTTAATTATACGGAGGCTGCCCACTGTTTAGCAATCATACCCAAACCCACAACATGGCTATGGGGGCTTATTTTCTGGAACATTATCTTCTTTTATTGAAAAGAATAGAATGGCTAAATATGGCTGCAAGCTATCATTTACTTCTTTGTATCAGAACATTTCTCTACAAAAGTCACAAAGCATGGAGATTTTCAGCAAACATAAAAGCCTGAGATTTTATAATCTATTTTAATAAATATATTGTTGTATTCTTGTAATTATTTGCAAGTTTTAATGTATTATTTTTTATTAATACAAGTGGGTTAATTATATCTGGGGATGTATTTTAACACACTGAAAACCTACATTTCTGTGACTATAAATTTACCCAGCCAGAAGAGAGAAAGCACTGAATTCCCAGAACAATTTCCATGCAGTGTGGAGCAGAAGAGGAAAAAGTGGCTGATTGATTTTGAGAAATGTAGCCACATGTGTTATATATAAAGAATGTTGCATCTTTGAGTTCTAACAGTAGGGATTCCTACCCTAAAGCTATTATTGAAGAATGAGCATAAGCCTTTCTAATATGTCCATTTAACCCCTTAAGGACACATGACGGAAATTTCCCGTCATGTTGACCTTTTACTTCTAAAGCTGTGTCCGTAAGGGGTTAAGGTTAGCAATATCAGCTGGACAGACCACGTTTAAGGTCGTATGAGGAAAGAAGAACTTGGAGTGTAGCTTTTCCTCCCATTAAGAAAACATTGCCTAATTTGTTCCTATCAATATATCAGGCTATTAAAAGTATTCTTTAGAAATAATATTAATGACATTTACCAACTTTCCTTAAACATACTGTAGTCTAGTTTAATTTACAAGATCTTCATGTTGTTTCTCTCATCCTCTATTCTCATTTATCTTCATTTCCATTCAGGGAAACAGGAGTTTCTAACATATATTTTGTATGAAAATTAACTTTATATTCTTTTGAAATATCATATTCTATAATATATAATGGTAATGTATAATGTTTGAGACAATTTTGCTCTGAAAGAAATTGATTAGAGATTACTCGAACCCAATTTCTAAAGAAGCAGGAATAAGATTAGTAGGATTTTAAGATGTAATGTCAATAGTTTTGTCTGTCGCTTCCTAGGATGAGTACATCCCAATTCCCATTTCCAATTTACTAGATCTTGGTAATGTCCTCAAGGTAAATGAAACACATCTATATTTCAGAAGTATGAAGTACACCATATATCATGTTGCCACTAGGCCTGTATATAACTAGAGCAGGTGGCATTTCTAACAGGAGGAGGCTGTCATGCAGGTAAATCTCAGTGGCCACCATGACCTGCTAAAATGTTAAGGAACATCTGCAAGCTTTGTACATCATCTTGTCCTCCTAAGAGAAAAGAGATACACAAAGTTGTGACCCATATCGAACTCAGCATGCTTACAACATAATTATGAATACAACTTGAAATTTTATGTTTGAAATAAAAGTTAATTTCAAACACACTTTAAATACGAATTTATATAAACATATGCATATTTTACATTTTTGTGCCATTATTACTTGTTTAGCCATTAGTTTCTTCTAGGAAGAATATGTTTCTGACTAATACTGTTAATGAGAGTGACCTATGTTAAACCATTGCAAAGAGTGACCCTTGTCACAACATTGTTTTTGTTTTTTTTTTCCATACATTGAAGGAGGCAATCAAAATAAGGCTGTAGTTTTATTTTATTGCATGAGAAAACATTTTATTGACATTTTCTAAACAAAGATATTTTTTTAGAAGATTCGTAAACGTTTAAACAAGCTTGTTGAGCATTTTTTGTACATTTAGTTAATTAAAAAAAAATTCTAACTCTTCTTTTTACAATACGTTCAGCAGTTTTTAATGCAATTGTACAATTAACAAGGGTAATAATTTCTATATGTATATACATGTTGTGTGAATCTATATGAGATTGTATCTGCATGTCTGTTTGTACCACTGATATAATGAAAAAAAGGAATAAACATATAAATAAATGTAGTATAAAAAATATTGTGCACATGCAACTTTTATCGAAATGCATATTTAAAATAGACAACATATAACCACAGCAACACATAAAAATGCTTATTAAAAAGTATTTAGTGAAGACTTGCAATCTAACTAAACAAATATCCCTATACCAGTTGGATTTCTGAAAGTAATAAAAGCTAATAATTAAGGAAAAATCAGCACAAAAGTGTTATAAGCTGGATGAGCCACCCCCCTTGACGTCTGGATATCAATGAGGGGTAAAAGATAATGTAGCACATTAGAAACAGTTAATTTAGCTCTTAAAATGCAACAAATCAAGCAATCTATGTGTGCTAATGGAAGAAACACACAGCAATTAATTGCACATAATGCTAGTAACATCTTGTCAGCAGATATACTTAATCAAGACATGCAGTAGTTTCCCTATGGGTTTTTGAATAGCAATATCAGTTGAGCATAAAGTACAGGCAAAGGTGCTGAGAGTAATCAGTGGGTCTATCCATTGGATCATTAAGGGTTAGCAATTAGCAACCATTCTTCACATAATGTTTTCAACCACTGGTCCGTGAATGCCCAAGGCTGCCTTGTAATCCATTTTAACCTTAAAAATCAGCAATGTTTGATGTCTGATGTTATGCATAGATGGCATGAAAGTATGTGTTTGCCAATTTACTCAGTGAGACAGAGCCACACACACACAGACACATGGGGCATAACTGACTAGAAATTATATATGTGCAAGAATTGAAAATGGTTTTCCACCTCCACACTCACCCCATTATTGTGTGTTGGGGCAGTTGGCAAAGTGTGATATGTGTGGGGTTGGATGACAGATATGTGGCTGAATGTGATTTTGTGGGTTTGACTATGGGAGGATATGTGGGGGTAAACTATGGGATGATTTGTGTTTGATGCTCCCCTCTATATTTTCCTATTAATTTAATAAAATAAAAATAAAAAATCTTTTAATTCAATAAACACCGGATAGACAAAATCCAATTAAATATTTACTAAAAATAATTCCATTTGGAATTTGGTGAACCCAACCAAATTTGCACCAATGAGCTAGATGCAGCCGGTATCTGGTTGGAAATCATTGTTTTTCACATCTGAACTTTAGGTGCCCCCTTGGTATTAAATAAATAGTAGGAGACTTTCAATGAAAAGGAGCCACTTCCATGAAGTTCAGCAAGAGCAAGTTAGCAGTAAGGGTACAAGTAGGGCTAGCGCACAAGCAGCTGAGAGAGCACTTCCTGTCAGTCCCGCAGGGTACAGGAAACTGAAGCTCCTATAATGCAGTTCGCTCTACTCAGCCACGCCACATGAACGGTAGGAGACACACCGGGGAGGGGAGAGGAAGGAACACTAAGGGGGGAGGAATGGAAGTGGACCAAAGGGGGGAGAAAGAGGGGCAGTAAGGGACAGGGGAAAGGAACACTAAGGGACAGGAGAGGACCAATAAAAGAGAGGGAGGGGAGAGGAACACTTAGGGAAATAGGGGGGCACTAAGAGACAGGTAACGGGGTGGAAGATGAACACTAAAGGTGTCAGCTCCCCTGGGGAGGGAGGGTAACACTAAGATACTGGGGGGGGAGGGAGGGAAGGGAGAGGAACACTAATGGACTGTGAAGGGAGGGAGGGGAGAGGAACACTAAAGGACTGTGAAGGGAGGGAGGCAGGAGAGAGGAACACTATGGGACTGTGAAGAGAGGGAGGAGAGAGGAACACTAAGGGACTGTGGGGGGGAGGGCAGAGGAACACTAAGGGACTGTGGGGGAGAGGGAGGGGAGCGGAACACTAAGGGACTGTGGAGGAGGGAGGGGAGAGGAGAACTAAGAGACTGTGGAGGGAGGGATGGAGGGAGGAAGGGAGGGAGGGAGAGGAACACTAAGGGACTGATGAGAGGGAGGGAAGGGAGAGGAACACTAAGGGACTGTGGAGGGAGGGAGGGGAGAGGAACACTAAGGGACTGTGAAGGGAGGGAGGGAGGGGAGAGGAACACTAAGGGACTGTGAAGGGAGGGAGGGGAGAGGAACACTAAGGAACTGTGAGGGGAGGGAGGGGAGAGGAACACTAAGGGACTGTGAAGGGAGGGAGGGGAGAGGAACACTAAGGAACTGTGAGGGGAGGGAGGGGAGAGGAACACTAAGGGACTGTGAAGGGAGGAAGGGGAGAGGAAAACTAAGGGACTGTGAAGGGAGAGAGGGCAGAGGAACACTAAGGGACTGAAGGGAGGGAGGAAGGGGAGAGGAACACTAAGGGACTGTGGAGGAAGGGGAGAGGAACACTAAGGGACTGTGGAGGGAGGGAGAAACACTAAGGGATGTGGAGGGAAGAGGACCACTTATGGACTAGAATGGGAGGGGAGAGGACCACTTATGGACATGGAGGGGAGAGTGGCACACAGAGGGACCTGATTGGGGAGAATTACACATAGAGGGGCATGAGGGGGAAGGAAGACACAGATGGGCGTGGGGGTGAGAAAGATGCACAGAGGGGCTGGGGATGAAAGCAACACACAGAAGGGCCTGGGGGCTGGAATACAAAGGGTCTAAGAAGACACACAAAGGGGCTGGGAGGAGTAAGACACACACATGGGGGTTTTAATTGATACACAAGGGAGGTGTAATGCACACAATGGGGAAAATAGGGGGTAAGATACACTAAAGGAGGTAAGACATTTAAAAAAAGGGAATAAGAAATAAAAGGTAGGTTAAGACACACAGGTGAAGATGCTTTTTTTTTTGGGGGGGGGGAGCAAAGAAAAATCATCTTTCCCTGTGTAACCAGAAATCCTTGGAGTGCCCAGGAGAAGTTAATCAGCATAGTGGAGAGAGAGAAGGAAGTACTTATGAATTAGTTAAGAAATGTAAAACGGGCTAGAGCTGTTTAGAGCTTTATATGGAAGGGTTAGTATGTTGAATGGGTTCTTATAAGGTACAGAAATCCAATGGAAGTACAGAAAGCACAGGTGTAAGAGGAGCCTGGCGGCAGCATTCATTACAGACGGTAGCAAGGCTATCGAGCTTGCAAGGATGGGCTGATGCAGATAATATCTTGCAGGGAATAGTAAATCAGATAAAAAAGGCAACCTATGATGGATTCTAGGACAGTGGGGAAGAGATTAGGTGAGGAGTAATATATGTGTGTCATCGGCATACAGGTGGTAGCAGAATCCAAAGGAATTAACAAGTTTGCCAAGAGAGGCAGTATTAAGAGAAAACCAAAGAGGACCAAGAAAAGTGCCTTGGGGAACTACAACTGAGACCGGACAAGTGGGGGAGTTATTAGGAAAGGAGTCTCTGAATTAATGCTGACAGAGATGTGCCCCACAAAAAAAACTGTTTCACAGAGACCAAGGGATTGAAGAGTTTTAAAGGAGAACATGGTCAACAGTTCTAAAGGCAGCAGAGAGTTCTAGAAGAATTAGTATAGGATATAAGCCTTTGGTTTTAGCCATAATTAGATAATTTGATGCTTTAATTCGAGCAGTCTCGGGAGAATGGCAGGAGTGGAAGCTGGATTGAAGAGTCGCAAAGAGAGTTGTATGAGAGATGGGTAAAGACAAGCTGTTCCAGAAGCTTTAATGAGAAAACAATATAAATTTAATAAATATATGATTTTAAATTATATAATATAATTTTTACTGCCCTTTATTCTCACTTGACCTCTGAACCAGTGTACTGCAAACTTTGTACACTATATTAATCTATATTAAACTCGAGTATAAGCCGACCCGAATATAAGCCGAGGCCCCTAATTTTACCCAAAAAAACTGGGAAAACTTATTGACTCGAGTAGAAGACTAGGGTGGGAAATGCAGCAGCTACTGGTAAATTTCTAAATAAAATTAGATCCTAAAAAAATATATTAATTTAATATTTATTTACAGTGTGTGTATAATGAATGCAGTGTGTGTATAATTAATGCAGTGTGTGTATAATGAATGCAGTGTGTGTATAATGAATGAAGTGTGTGTATAATGAATGAAGTGTGTGTATGAGTGCAGCGTGTGTGTATGAGTGCAGCGTGTGTGTATGAGTGCAGTGTGTGTGTATGAATGCAGTGTGTGTGTATGAGTGCAGTGTGTGTGTATGAATGCAGTGTGTGTGTATGAATGCAGTGTGTGTGTATGAGTGCAGTGTGTGTATGTATGAATGCAGTGTGTGTGTACGAGTGCAGTGTGTGTGTATGAATGCAGTGTGTGTATGAATGCAGTGTGTGTATGAATGCAGTGTGTGTGTATGAGTGCAGTGTGTGTATGAATGCAGTGTGTGTATGAATGCAGTGTGTGTGTATGTATGAGTGCAGTGTGTGTGTATGAGTGCAGTGTGTGTATGAATGCAGTGTGTGTATGAGTGCAGTGTGTGTGTATGAGTGCAGTGTGTGTGTGTATGAGTGCAGTGTGTGTGTGTATGAGTGCAGTGTGTGTGTATGAGTGCAGTGTGTGTGTATGAGTGCAGTGTGTGTGTGTATGAGTGCAGTGTGTATGAATGCAGTGTGTGTGTATGAGTGATGTGTGTGTATGAGTGCAGTGTGTGTGTGTGTGTGTGTGTTGCAGAGCCTTGGTGGGGGGTGGGCAATTTTTTGTATTTTTTTAATTTTAATTTTTTTTATTATTATTTATTATTATTTTTTATTTAATTTAATTATTATTATTTTTTTATTATTATTTAATTTAATTATTATTATTAATATATATTTTTTCGTCCCCCCTCCCTGCTTGATATATGGCAGGGAGGGGGGGCTCTCCTTCCCTGGTGGTCCAGTGGCATTGGGGGGGGCTGTGGGGGCTGTCAGAGCTGAAACTTACCTGTCCTGCAGCTCCTGTCAGCTCCCTCCTCCTCCGCGCCGTCCGTTCAGCTCTTCTGTCAGCTCACACTCTAAGTCTTGCGAAAGCCGCGGCTCTCGCGAGACTTACACTGGGAGCTGACCGAGGTGCTGAACGGACGGCGCGGAGGAGGAGGGAGCTGACAGGAGCTGCAGGACAGGTAAGTTACAGCTCTGACAGCCCCCACAACCCCTGTCTGTATTATGGCAATGCAAATTGCCATAATACAGACATTGACTCGAGTATAAGCCAAGTTGGGGTTTTTCAGCACAAAAAATGTGCTGAAAAACTCGGCTTATACTAGAGTACATACGGTATATATTTTTTGCTAATTTTTATTTATAAATTTTCCGTTCTAGACAATATAGAACATTAGTCACAGAATACAAGATCCTATAAAAACAGACACGGGCATGGGAGAACCCCACCCCCATTGCAGGGCGCACTGCAGCACCAATACAAATTTATAATCAGCAAGCAACACTTGATGTACCATATCTCTGAAATGCATCACTGCATATACTCTGGTAAAGGGAAGGGTGCCTCCCTCTCTGAGAAAAAAACGCCAGAGAGAGGGGCATAAAAGATAGTAGATATATATAGAACGAATGCTAAAGAGAAAAAAAATGAATGAGAAGGGAAATAAAGGGAAAAGAGAAAATGAAGAGTGAGAGAGAGAGACAATATTTATATTTTGTATATATTTTGCAGTATACTAATTGGCCCATTTTCACACGATTTTAGTTCATCTGAATTAGATGAAGATTTTGTATGAACAATGTTCCGGTGAGCTAAACCGCCACATGGATAGCTAACCAAAAAAAAACTAAGTTTTCTTTTCAGATGAAGTGGTTTTTGCTCCACCGTGCACAAGTTTAATAACCTGTTCACACAATCAGCATCTCTGATACTGAGCACTCTGACTGTACATAATTTAATGATGTGGACAGGAATGACATTCTGTGCCACTAAATGTTTCTGATGAGGATTCTTTCTAATTGTGAATCTTTTACACACCTTTAAAATTCACAGGACAGAGTGTGTATTCATTCATGTACAATTATATAAAGTCACTATTTGCATTAACAATTAAAATATATGTTTTCTTCATTTAATTCACAGTTGCAATTAGCAAAACTGTAAGGTTTAATATAGTATATATATATATATAAAAAAATAAAAGTTATCGGAGTATTAAAGTGTTTATTTCTACAAATGTTGCCAATGACTATAAATTATTACTGCTTAGGATTATATGTCATGAAACATAAATGTATATAAAGACTAACTTGTTAGAAATGCTTCATAGCTGGAGGATCTGTAAACAGAAATAATAAAAAATATATACACGCTCACACTTTATATTTATATTTTTAGATGGAGCATCAGCAATAATTAAAAGAGTCAACTAAATGCGGTATTTTCTTATCATTCTTTATAACACTTTTCAATCCATTGCTCATGTGTAACGTTTGACAGTGTATTAGGAATACATCTGAAATGTTTATTGGTGTTAGCAGAACTTGAAGAAAAAAAACAGACTGTTAAAATGTATAATCACGTTCCCATTTATTGGCACTACATTTAGTCTGACAGTATCAATAACTGTCTCTCGTGAGACACAGTCGAATGTTCACCGTAAAAAAAAAATGGTTTGGAAGCAATCATAAAATGAATCTTGCAGAGCAGTATGGGAAAATGTGAGTTAAAACTAACATGAGTAAAACAGTAATTTTCTTGATTTTGCTTGATTAAATGTTTTTAACCCCTTGGTGACCAGATCATTTTTTTAATTTTCTTACCGTTAAGGACCAGGGCTGTTTTTAAATTTCTGCAGTGTTTGTGTTTAGCTGTAATTTTCCTTTTACTCATTTACTGTACCCACACATATTATATACTTATATATACTATATATATTTTTCTCGCCATTAAATGCTCTTTCTATAGATACCATTATTTATATCATATCATATAATTTACTAAAAAAATTTGTATAAAATATGGTAAAAGCTATTTAAAATAAAACCCCACATATTTCTAACTTCGACCGCCAAAATCTGTTACGCATCTACAACCACCAAAAAACACCCATGTTAAATAGTTTCTAAAGTTTGTCCTGAGTTTTTAGAAATACCCAATGTTAACATGTTTTTAGCTTTTTTTTGTGTGCAAGTTTTAGGGCGATAAGTACAAGTAGGACATTGCTGTTTCAAAATATATATTTTTAAAATGTATCAATATTGACATTGTAACACTGTTATTTGTCATAAATCTCTGAATGACACATCCCATGTACATATTTTTTTTAAAGTAGACAACCCAGGGTATTCAATATGGGGTATGTCCAGTCTTTTTTAATAGCCACTTAGTCACAAACACTGGCTAAAGTTAGCATTTATATTTGTTTGTGTGTTTAAAATGCAAAACACAATTATGAATGCTAGTTTTGGCCAGTGTTTGTGACTAAGTGGCTACTACAAAAGAGTGAACATACCCCATTTGAATACCTTGGGTTGTCTTCTTTTGAAAATAGTATGCCATCATGGGGTAATTCTCATTCCTGGGCTGCCATATGCTCTCAAAGGCAACATAACCAATTTGGCAAATTTTAATGTGAAAAAATAGAAAATCGAGCCTCGTATTTGACCCTGTAACTTTCAAAAACACTGTACATGGGTGGTACTGTTGTACTGTTGTACATGTGGTACTGTTGTACATGGGTGGTACTGTTGTACTTGGGAGACTTCGCTGAACATATATTAGTGTTTGAAAACAGTAAAACGTATCACAACAATGATATCAATAAAAGTGCCATTTGTGTGTGAAATATGCAAAAAATAAAAAAAGTAACTTTCACTGACATTATCATTGCTGTGACATATTTTACTGTTTTGAAACACTAATATGTGTTCAGCGAAGTCTACCGAGTAAAACAATACCCCCTCATGTACAGGTTTTAAGGTGTCTTGGAAAGTTACAGGGTTAAACATAGTGCTAGCAAATTAAATTCTATGGACTTTCTGCCAGGGTTGTTAGGGAGGTCCCCCAAATTGCAATCAATAAAATTAATTATGTAAAAATATTACATAAATATGCACGTAGAATTTAAGAATATATACATATTTAAATTGAATTATGAAATTATGTAATTATGTATATGGACATATGCATATTTAGAAATATTTATATATATATATATATATATATATATATATATAAAAAGAAAAAAAGAAAAAGAAACCTTGCACTCCAACTTACTCAATTGTAGACCCGGTGCTAGATTGCACTAAATAGATATAGCCAGAGAAAATCAGCACTCCCAGGATTTGTATCAAAAATGAAAATAAGTCTTTATTCCAACGGTCAACGTTTCAGTTCCGCTAGGGAACTTTCATCAGGACAGAATACACACGTTTAAAAAATAGACATTGTTTAAATAAGGAAGGTAATCAGAAAAACTCACAGTTCAGATGTGCAGGGGGCTAATCATCCTTCCAAACGAGCGTCTGGGCGGGTGCAGGAGGCATATGTCTCTCTGTTCGCGCGCTCAGGTTACTTCCTGGTTGCTCGCGTCCTCCATCGCCATGGAGACGTCGGGCGCATGCGCAATAGGTACATCTGCTCTCACTGCAGTCACCCCTCGCTCGGAAGTAGGATATCACGCATCGTGTCAACAGATACATAGTTTCAAAGCCCTCAAACTGCCAGACAGAAACATATTCATTTAGATAATGGCATACAGAAAAACACTATTATTACATATAGATACATGTGATTGCAAAAAGAATAAATAATAAATCGTACTAGTATATATAAATACCATATTCCTTGGCCCAATGCTGCATCAAAGTGAACATTATGTCATTATATCATATGTCTCTCAATTTGAAATATACAATATATATATCGGGAACTGTAATTTATTAAACCTCCTGAGTGTTACTTGGTATGTGTTTATTATTGATATGTGTTACCAATAAAGTGCTATTATTACTGTTTTAGAAAAGGACTATTTGAATCAAATAATCAAACAAACTGATATGGTGCATATCAAAAAGAAAAATATTAGTGCCTAATACAAGTGCTACTTTTGCAAAAATACTCCAAAAACTCCTTTATAAACAGCTACATAAGGATATATAGGTATTAAAACGTAATTTATGTGACGTAATAAGTGCCAAACCTGTCAATGAAATCCTGTATGCCAATACGTCCTGGACTGTGGGAAAAAATTCTTTACATCTAAAAAACTGAAATAGTATGTGAAGCATCACAAACGGGAAATCCTTAACTCCTCCTGCACCATATCCAGAACCATGGTCAAACAAATTACCATAATGATGTATAATGATATATAATCAATACAACTTCATAAGCAGATTTTAGTTTAAAAATTACAAAAAAACACAACTTAAAAATAAAGATAGGCCATAAATGTGTTTTGGACAAGTAACTATACACTTATAGTCAAAGTATTCTATATTATGGCTAGAGACCTCTCCAATCTATACGTCGTTCTAGAATAAAGTGTTTATAGATTTCTCCATAGGTCCGAACTGAGTTGGAATCCATAATACTCCATTTTTAGATTAGAGACTTCTCTTTCACATGTCTCTTTATAGAAAAGAGGTATAGGTCAATTTTTAATTGAGTCCGTCTGGAGCTACTGTTCCCAATTTTTGGATCCACCAATCCTCCTTCTGTAGTAGCTGCTCCCGTCTGTTACCACCTCTTCTAGAAATTGGGAGATGATCTATCGCCACACATTTTAAAGAAGCCAATGGATGGCCTTTTTCCAGAAAGTGTCGTGCCACAGGTTTATCTGACTTATTGTCCCTATAAGCCAACCTAATGCTTGACCTGTGCCCTCTTATCCTTTCACACAAGGCCGTTTCTGTCTTGCCGATGTAATTTAAGCCACAAGGGCATGACAATTTATAGATTACATAATCTGTGCGGCAACTTATCCTGTGTTGAATTTTGAATACTTGGCCCGTGTGTGGATGGTTAAAGCTCTTACAAGAGATGAGGTGTCCACAGGTCACACAGCCTAGACATCTTACGCAGCCATGATTTACTACGTTTTTGCTAGCCGGCATGTAACTTTGAACCGGGTCCGTGTGAACCAGAAGATCCCTCAAATTTCTATTGTTCCTGTAAGAAAACATCGGTTTGCGATGGAGACTCTCCGGCAAGCTCTTGTCATTCTCCATAATATGCCAGTTTCTAATTACTGTCTGACAGATTTTGGTGGTCGCTGTATTGTACATCATTGGAAATTGAATTCTCACATTCTTCTCTCGCGGCTTCCTCTCTGTCTCTGTATTTAGTTCTCTGGCTTTCCTGAGTGCTCTATCCAACACCTTGTTAGTATATCCTCTCTGTGTGAATTTATTGTACATTTCCTGTAGTTGTTTTTCACACTGTAATTCCCTTGAATTATTTCGAATTACCCTCAAAAATTGGGAGAGGGGTAGAGAATTCTTCACATTTTTCGGATGCGCACTCTCGTAGTGGAGCAATGTGTTGCGATCTGTAGGTTTTGTATACAGTTGATATTCAATCCTTCCCTGTTCGATTAGTATCTCCAAATCCAGAAAATGTATCACATGGTTGTTGATATTGGAGGTCACTTTTATTGTTGTAGTTAGTCCATTAATGTCTTCTACAAATTTTGCCGCCTCCTGGGTACTCCCTTTCCACAGGATCAAGATGTCATCGATATATCGAAAATACTTAATGATGCTATCAAGGTACTTTTTAAAGATGTATTCCTTTTCAAATTGGTACATGTAGGCATTAGCATACATGGGGGCCATAGCCGCCCCCATGGATGTCCCTGCCATTTGTAGGTACCACCTTGTCTCGAATCGGAAATAATTGTTTCTCAATGCTAATGATAAGAGATCCAGAGTATATTCAATGGGTGGTCCACTGTATTGTTCCGTCTCGCACAGCAGTTCCCTCATTGCTTCAATACCCCCCTCATGGGGTATCACTGTATATAGACTAGAAACGTCCAGGGTAATTAGTGTAACAGCTCCCTCCAGGGTTTTCAATTGCTTCAATTCTTCTATCAAATGGGCCGTGTCTTTAACACAAGTCGGTATTCCATTGACGGGTGATTTAAACAGAAAATCCAAGTATTTTGCAATAGGCTCTAGTATGCCCCCTACGGCCGAGACAATGGGACGTCCAGGTTTTTTTTTCGGATTCTTATGAATTTTTGGGAGTGTGTAAATAATAGGAGTCCGGGGACTATCTTTATACAGAAATTGAAATAGTTGTAGATCAATATACCCTGCTGTTAGTCCAAACGTAAGGGTATCATGGATTCTTTGAACTATCTCCTTAGTCGGGTCATCTTTTAGAAGTTGGTAGGTATTTCCATCCTCCAATTGTCTGTATATTTCACTTGCGTAGTCCTCATAATTTTGTATCACAATGCCACCACCCTTGTCAGCAGGTCGTATAGTGATTGTGGCATCTTCTGATAGTGCTTGGATAATCTGTTTTTGTCTTTTTTAAATATTAGAATGTTTTAAATGATGTCTTGACATTATATCTTCTGTCTCTGTTTTTACTGACATTAGGAAAGTCTTAATGGAAGGATGGCAAGTAGGCGGATCAAATTTACTGACTGCTTTAAACCTATATTTAGTGCTTTTCTCATTATCCATCATTAAATCTTTTTGGGACTTGTGGAAAAAATCTTTTAACCTAAGATTCCTCCCAAATTTAAAGAGTTCAATGTCCCATTGGAATTTGTTGGGCAGCATCATAGGAATGAAGGAAAGGCCTTTATTCAGAACCTCCATTTCTTCTATAGTCAGAGATCTTTTTGATAGGTTAAACACCGGAATTATCTCCTGAGAGGTGGTTTGTCCTTGAGTCCAGTGGGGATGCCCCCTCTGGCCCCTTCTTGTGACATGTCTCTTTCGTTTCTGCGACTGCTCCTCGTTACTTTGCGTGGAGGGGATAGAGTTTCCATTTGATCGCTGACCCCTAAAAAAGTGACTGATCTACGTGCAGATACTCCTTCACTCTCTGAGGCAGATTCCCCCGAGGTCACGTCTATAGTGGAGACATCCGGTTTTATTATTTTCTTACGAAAGCGTCTGGGTCTTTGTCTTTGATCACCCATTAGCCATTTGTATACACGGTTCTCCCCATAATCCATCCGTACTCTTTCCATCTTTTGTCGCTTAAACTTCACCAATTGGTTCTTATATTTCTAAACCTCTTCATTCAATTTGATGTTAAGATTAATACCTTCCTGGGAGTTTAGTATAACTGCATTTTCACTTTCTACTTGTTGTATCTTTAATCTAATATCTTGTAGATCCTCTCTTACATCCTGGATTATGATGAGCATCAGATCCATAGAGCATTTGTTCATAACCGACACCCAGTTTTTCCTTACTTTGGGTTTCATTCTACCTATCGTGGGTGCATTCTGAACCCTGAAGCCCCTTGGAATTTGTTTAGCCTTGTGATAGTCTGACAAAAAAAGACCATGAAGGTCCAAATCCACCTCTCTTTTCTTTAGCCTCAGTAATTTGAAGTACACATCTTTGGTAGTGACTGTAGTGGGGAGCTCTAAACTTGTAGTGTCCCACAATATGTTCTGAGCTTGCTCCTCTGTAAAGTGTAACATATCCATCTGAGGGAATTCCTCTCCTGTTAGCAGCATACTTTCCTCCATTTTGATTTAATCAGGTATCAATAGATATTACTTCATCCAACAAGTGTATAGTTATCAAGAAAAATAAAACTTCGCTTTTATTATACTTCGTTAAAAAAGAATGTAAAAAAAATCCAAATAAAAAAGTCCAAAAAAATCTTTTAAGCGGCCCCTTTAATATATCATCTTAATCCAATGTTAAGAAGCAGCTAAAGTGTTCCAATCAACTGGATAAACATAAATGACTAACATGCAAATGCAATCCTTATTTCATAATAGGATATCCGGTGATCTTGGGTGTTAAAACATCCTAGAGTCCCATAGGTTTTAGCATTCAAAATATTCAGTAGTAGCACCTCCAAGGGTTAATATAGCAGTAATGGTGCTTTTCACAGGATATCCACTCAATTGAAAAAAACAAAACTTTAGCAAGAAAAAGGTTGTTAAAATCAAAAATACTTCATAATCCTTATCCTTCAAACAATAATCTTCTAAGATCCTTTTTTAATCCCTTTAGGGAAAAAGTGGGTGCATAGGTAGGGAGTAGTGCCAGAACATCCCAACATACAAAAAAGAAAAAGAAACCTTGCACTCCAACTTACTCAATTGTAGACCCGGTGCTAGATTGCACTAAATAGATATAGCCAGAGAAAATCAGCACTCCCAGGATTTGTATCAAAAATGAAAATAAGTCTTTATTCCAACGGTCAACGTTTCAGTTCCGCTAGGGAACTTTCATCAGGACAGAATACACACGTTTAAAAAATAGACATTGATTAAATAAGGAAGGTAATCAGAAAAACTCACAGTTCAGATGTGCAGGGGGCTAATCATCCTTCCAAACGAGCGTCTGGGCGGGTGCAGGAGGCATATGTCTCTCTGTTCGCGCGCTCAGGTTACTTCCTGGTTGCTCGCGTCCTCCATCGCCATGGAGATGTCGGGCGCATGCGCAATAGGTACATCTGCTCTCACTGCAGTCACCCCTCCCTCGGAAGTAGGATATCACGCATCGTGTCAACAGATACATAGTTTCAAAGCCCTCAAACTGCCAGACAGAAACATATTCATTTAGCTAATGGCATACAGAAAAACACTATTATTACATATAGATAAATGTATACATCTAGATAAAATGTGTGGCGATAGATCATCTCCCAATTTCTAGAAGAGGTGGTAACAGACGGGAGCAGCTACTACAGAAGGAGGTTTGGTGGATCCAAAAATTGGGAACAGTAGCTCCAGACGGACTCAATGAAAAATTGACCTATACCTCTTTTCTATAAAGAGACATGTGAAAGAGAAGTCTCTAATCTAAAAATGGAGTATTATGGATTCCAACTCAGTTCGGACCTATGGAGAAATCTATAAACACTTTATTCTAGAACGACGTATAGATTGGAGAGGTCTCTAGCCATAATATAGAATACTTTGACTATAAGTGTATAGTTACTTGTCCAAAACACATTTATGGCCTATCTTTATTTTTAAGTTGTGTTTTTTTGTAATTTTTAAACTAAAATCTGCTTATGAAGTTGTATTGATTATATATCATTATACATCATTATGGTAATTTGTTTGACCATGGTTCTGGATATGGTGCAGGAGGAGTTAAGGATTTCCCGTTTGTGATGCTTCACATACTATTTCAGTTTTTTAGATGTAAAGAATTTTTTCCCACAGTCCAGGACGTATTGGCATACAGGATTTCATTGACAGGTTTGGCACTTATTACGTCACATAAATTACGTTTTAATACCTATATATCCTTATGTAGCTGTTTATAAAGGAGTTTTTGGAGTATTTTTGCAAAAGTAGCACTTGTATTAGGCACTAATATTTTTCTTTTTGATATGCACCATATCAGTTTGTTTGATTATTTGATTCAAATAGTCCTTTTCTAAAACAGTAATAATAGCACTTTATTGGTAACACATATCAATAATAAACACATACCAAGTAACACTCAGGAGGTTTAATAAATTACAGTTCCCTATATATATATTGTATATTTAAAATTGAGAGACATATGATATAATGACATAATGTTCACTTTGATGCAGCATTGGGCCAAGGAATATGGTATTTTTATATACTAGTACGATTTATTATTTATTATTTTTGCAATCACATGTATCTATATGTAATAATAGTGTTTTTCTGTATGCCATTATCTAAATGAATATGTTTCTGTCTGGCAGTTTGAGGGCTTTGAAACTATGTATCTGTTGACACGATGCGTGATATCCTACTTCCGAGCGAGGGGTGACTGCAGTGAGAGCAGATGTACCTATTGCGCATGCGCCCGACGTCTCCATGGCGATGGAGGACGCGAGCAACCAGGAAGTAACCTGAGCGCGCGAACAGAGTGACATATGCCTCCTGCACCCGCCCAGACGCTCGTTTGGAAGGATGATTAGCCCCCTGCACATCTGAACTGTGAGTTTTTCTGATTACCTTCCTTATTTAAACAATGTCTATTTTTTAAACGTGTGTATTCTGTCCTGATGAAAGTTCCCTAGCGGAACTGAAACGTTGACCGTTGGAATAAAGACTTATTTTCATTTTTGATACAAATCCTGGGAGTGCTGATTTTCTCTGGCTATATATATATATATATATATATACACTTCCAGGTCCCAGCACTCGATGTTCCCGGTCTTTTTGTGCTCCGATGCACAATCTCCAACCAAAATATATATACCTAGTAGAGAGAACTCTGGAGTCTTGGTAAAGTAAATTCAAACTGCTGCTTTATTAAGCAAACACAGTGATTAACACAATAGTCGACGTTTCAGTCTATGCAGACTTTTTTCAAGACAATTTACAATGTGAGCTTGTGGATGTTATATACCTAAGAAAAGAGTTTGATTGGAAGTTGTGGTAATGAAAACGAGGTATATATATATATATATATATATATATATATATACACACACGCACACAAGTGATTTTACACTTAGTATGACGTTATATATAAGATATATAATATATGTATGTATATATATATATATATATATATATATAAAGGCTTGGCCTGTAGTTGTGGGAGGGGCTTGGTTTCCCTATAAAATCCACTCTCACATTACCGTCAATGGTCTGGCGAGTCGGAAACGTTATTTCCGGTTCTGACCGCCATCTTGGATTTCGTCTTACCTGTTCCCCGTGGTCTCCTGGTCTCCTGGTCCGGTGCTCTCCTGCGTTGTCCGGGCTCCCCAGGGTCTCTTTTCCCGCCGCTGCTGTCCGCACATTTTTCCGGTACTCGCTGCCGCCGAAAAACCGTAAGTGGGGCCCACCGTAAAGCAAACTGCTTCTTACTCACGGCTTACACGGCGGAGCCCTTTCGCATTTCGGCACTTCTTTCGTTAAATCACTCCGCCGCTCAGTAAAATAATCCATGTCCTTTTAACTTCAAAACGAATATCGCTGCATTCGGCTACACACTTAAAATTTTCTGATTTCAAACTAAACGGTTAATATGTACTGTATTATCACTATTTAAAGTCACACTTTAATAATGAATTTTAACACGATCCGGCACCCACTTCTTAGGTGGAATTTCGCCCCCTACCGGTCAATAACGATACTACACACAAATTATTATTATTTTTTCTCTCCCTCTCTCCCCTCTCTCTTTCTCTTATTATATATACATAAAATTATGCTACACCTTAATTGTGATTTCTGACATCTTCCCACAGGTTTCTTTATCAGAAGTTATATTAAGAATTGGGCACCTGAGTCGGTACCATTTATACTTTATTTATAGGTTGGTAATTTTGTCATATGATTTATGTAATGGCCATATAACATATGATATTAGGTTAAAAATATTATTTACTCTCCTAGGCTTAGTCAGCGGAACGGTAGCTTTTACAAGCAAGATGCCGGTTTCTCTCGGTTATATCTCCTCCGCAGTTATCGGGTAGGTTCTGGTTCTAAGGTCCACGATCTGGCCTAACCACTACCCCAGTTTCAGATATTTATATATCATCTTATACCCACAGGTTAACCAACCGACAAAATCACAGTTACTCTTCAATTGAGAGGTCAAGTCTGACTCACTCTTCAGGTACTACGCCAGATCCCACTATTTCCTAAAATATTATTTGAGGGGTACTGGTCCTAGGTTAGGTGGCCCAATTAGATAAATATTTTCTGGTCTTAATCCATAGACTAGTGGTCCCGCGAGGCCAACATCCCTAACCTCACACTCGGAGGTGATACATCCCTCGGACCAAATCATAGCTAGCTGCCTCGCATCAATGCAAAGAGAGGGCCTCACCTGTCACTCCCAATCTTTCTTATGCTTTAAATGACACCGAGAGGCCAACACCCCGCCACAACGTTCGGTGGCCTCAAACGTCCCCTCGGGCCCACGCATAGATTGTGCCTCTCAAGCCGCTTGGCAACTAGCAGGGCCTCATCTGTCACGTTTCAAAAAAGCTTAATTGTTTCACCGCTTGGTATTTTGCTAGCCCACCAGTACCCACCCACAAAACAATTCATACGACTGACTATATATATTTATAATTTCAGTTACACCCGCTAGGCCTGCCACCCCTGGTCCAAGTACAGACGTGAATAGCCCGGCATCCCTTAGATCATGGACCATACCACGTCTTACAGCTGAACTAAGAAGACGCTGCATCCCTTTCCCAGCTACAGCTAGAAAGGCGGAGTTGTATAGGCTACTGAACACTACCACTGACAACTCCGAGGCAGGGGAAGGCCCTAGTGGGTCTCAAGTACCAGCATTTCATGCAATGATGACGTCCCTTATGACATCCATGGGGAAAATCAGCGACAGGCTGGACAAATTGGAGGCCGGTAGTGCTACTCACTCCACTACAAATACAACGGTCACCACTCAGCCTCTTGCTGATACCTTACCCGGTAATACCCTACCAGCCACGGCTGACATAGAATCTATTGATCCCTCACACATGGTCCCGGCTCACCTTAAAAAGTACATTCTCAAAGGCAAGGACGTTAACCTAGCTTCATTGCTTATTGGCTCCCAGGATGTCCTTGAGAACAGGACCTTTGCTTGTGGGGACATTTCTGTAGTCCTTAAAGCTAGGGACCCTCGCCTGAACAAAAAATTGAATATACCAGAATTTGTGTTAGGTTTTGGCATCTATAGGGATGTATATTGCATGGTATACCCAGGGAAAAGAGCCGAGCTAGATGCGTACATGCACAAGTTGGTGGATTTGGGGCACAAATACGGTGGTACAGCGTTTTACGATTACCACCGTTCCTTCTCTGCAAAGGTGGCCGCAGCTCTGGCTCAGTTCAATTTAAGCATTAAGTGGAACAAGTTGGACACTGAGCTATTCTGTAGGCACTTTGCAGGCCTCAAGCCCCCAACTTGTGCAGTATGCTCATCAGCAACCCACAGCACTAATTTCTGTCCTAATACAGCTGAGGTAGAACAAAACCAAGCAACTACTAACCCCTCAAGGTCAAATAAAGGTTTGAAAGACAAATTAGGAAGAGATATTGTCTTCTTAGGGAAATCCCAAGTATGCAACAATTTTAATGCTGGCAATTGTGGGTTTAGTTCTTGTAGACTAATGCATGTCTGTTCACATTGTTTTAGGGCTCATTCCAAGACAATGTGCCCAAATAAAGCTTTCCCTAAACCCTATCTCACATGCGTGAACCTCAGCTTATTCACCGTTTTGCTACATCTACACCCATCACGACATTTTAGTGACTACCTCATAACAGGTCTATCGGAGGGTTTTCACACAGGGTTGATACATTTACCTACAGGCACACTGGAATGTGACAACTTACTTTCCACACGAGATGACCCACAGCTGGTACATAAACTTATCACAATTGAGGTGAACCAAGGGTTTTTGCTGGGTCCTTTCCACTCACCACCTTTCACTTCTTGGAGAACCAATCCCATTGGGATTTTCACGGGGAAAAACTCACTTAAACCCAGGCTGATCATTGATTTATCCACACCACATTCCTCCACAGTCCCCAGCTTAAATTCCCTCATACCATCGGAAGAGTTTTCACTGCATTACGCCACTATCGACCATGCCATTGGGGCTATCATTAAAGAAGGCACAGGGGCATGGTTAAGTAAAACCGATGTCGTGAACGCCTTCAAATTACTTCCTATGCACCCTACACTTTGGCACCTTCACGGCATTAAATGGGAAGGGTTATACTATTTCTTCACTCGCCTCACTTTTGGCTCTAAAAGCAGCCCGCGTATTTTCGACACATTTGCAGAGGCCTTATGTTGGTTGTTACTCAATGTATGCAAATGTCCCTCAGTGATTCACTATTTAGACTATTTCCTCGCAATTGAGAACAACACACTTCCACCCACAAGTTTAAGACACATGTTGGCATTATTCGAATCACTTTCTATCCCAGTCTCCCCACACAAGACCCTGGGGCCTGACACTCAGATGCAATTTCTGGGGATACAACTAGACACAGTACACATGCAGGCTAGCCTCCCTCATGAGAAAATTGAGCGTATCCTGGCGAGCATTGACCATTACCTACAGCAAGGTTGTTGCACAAAAAAAGATCTACAATCATTGCTGGGATCGCTTAATTTTGCAATGAGAATCATTCCTCAGGGGAGATCATTTATTTCACATTTGCTGTCACTATTTCCACAATTTACCTCAGACACATCTTACATTTCATTAGACAACCACGCAACATCCGATTTGCGCATGTGGAGAATTTTCCTCACTTCTTGGAACGGGCGTGTCATGTTTATACCACCTCACTCAGACACTTCACCTACACTATGGACAGACGCTGCAGCAAACACAGGTTTCGCAGCCATATGGGGAGACCAATGGCTTGGGGGGCCGTGGCCAACTGAGGTCAAAGCACTCACAAAATTCACAGAGACCTCAGCTTTATTTGAGTTGTACCCCATTGTGGCAGCGGCCGTTACCTGGGGCCACCAGTGGTCCGGTCACACGGTTTGGTGCTATTCTGACAATATGGCTACTTGCCATATTGTCAATAAAGGCCGGTCATCATCACTGGTAATTATGAGGCTCTTGAGACGACTCACATGGGTAGCAGCCACTTGTCAATTCTTTCTAACATGTATTCACGTTCCAGGGTGCAAAAACATCAGTGCTGATCACTTGTCTCGATTTCGTTTTCAGGAATTCTTCACGACACTACCCACCGCTTCCAGAGGGGCAACTCCAGCCCCACTTTTCACAGACATGATAATGGATTAAAAGCTTTGTTAAATCACGCACGTCACATTTCTCACCTGGCACTTTCTGTAAATACAAGAAACACTTACGACAGAGCATTTCACATATTCAGGAAATTTATCACTGATTTTCACATTCACGACATGTTCACGATAGAATCAATTTTGGGTTTCACTTCTTTTTGCCACATCAACCTAAAACTATCATTCAACACTATTAAATTATACCTCACGGGAATTCAACACCACATGCTTATTCAACAACTCAAAGCCACCAGTTTCCTGTCCTCATATCAAATCAAGACAGTTCTTAGAGGCATTAAAAAATTAGACACACATGTCCCAGCAAAACGACTACCTATAGATAACCATATATTCCATGCACTAATCAACTTGTTAGATTCCTCCCCGTTTGAGCCCAGGACAAACACGGTCATAAAGACAGCCATATATCTAGCTTTTTATGGATTCCTCCGTCCCAACGAATTCACAACCAGGACTATTACGACCACTGATTACTTAAGAACCATGGACTTAGAGAAACATAACGACCATTACCTACTCATACTTAAACACTCAAAAACCAGCAGCATGGGTCATACCGTTACGATCCCTTTGTACCCTACTCATAACAAATGGTGCCCGGTACAAAATGTTGACAATTATCTGCAATCACTCCACAAACAACCATTACAACCTTTGCTAGAACTGCACGGTAACGTTCTAACTACAGCAAGGTTTATGCTCTATGTAAGACTGCTGTTGACTAGACTCGGCTTGAACCCTAGTCAATTTTCAGGTCATTCTTTTCGAATCGGGGCAGCATCTACAGCCTCTGCTAACCACATACCTCCGCACATCATCAAAACAATGGGACGCTGGAAATCTTCCGCTTATACTCTCTATATACCCAATCCTGTTAAAGAATTAAGACTAGCTTTCTGTGACTTATCTAAATAAAGTTTTGGTCAACGTATTATGTCTTATGGTATTTTATTTTTGCCCACTTTTTACAGGCCTACTGCTCTGTCGGTTTCGGCACACCACAACCGACTAATTCCAACTAATTGGTATTTATGTTATTATATGCTATGATCTCATATACGGCTATATGGCCACGACCACAAATATAAAGGCTTGGCCTGTAGTTGTGGGAGGGGCTTGGTTTCCCTATAAAAGGGCTACCAATCCACTCTCACATTACCGTCAATGGTCTGGCGAGTCACCCCACCCGCCACTCCCTCTATTACAAACACCCTCTAAGGTGGGCCCACTTTTTACAGGCCTACTGCTCTGTCGGTTTCGGCACACCACAACCGACTAATTCCAACTAATTGGTATTTATGTTATTATATGCTATGATCTCATATACAGCTATATGGCCACGACCACAAATATATATATATATATATATATATATATATATATATATATATATTTTTTTTTTTTTTTTAATTTTATTTAACTTTACAAATAAAAAAAAATAAACTTTTTCAAACTTTTTTCATCAGCAGGGGTGAATCGCTCCAGGAAGTGATTGCTCCAGGAGAGCAATCACCCGGCAGCCCGGCAGTCAGGGGAGGTATTGCAGGATACCTCGACATTGAGACATCACTGCAATACCGTTAGCCACTGCAAGAGATCATGATCGCTTTCAGAGCTCAGATGTGCCATGGACATACCAGTTAACGTTAACGACCAGTTTTTGTCGGACATACTTGATACGTCTGTGGTCACTAAGGGGTTAATCCTCCCATTCACTATAATCATAATACAAAATAAACATTAACCAAATATTGCTTTAAAAGTTAGAATAAAAATCACAGAACTTTTGCAGAATGCTTGGTTGTATAGGGAGAGGTATTAGCAGTAGAAAGAGGGAAGTGCTCATGCCATTGTACAGAACACTGGTGAGACCTCACTTGGAGTATTGTACGCAGTACTGGAGACCATATCTCAAGATGGATATTGATACATTAGAGAGAGTTCAGAGAAGGGCTACTAAACTGGTTCATGGATTGCCGGATAAAACTTACACAGTAAGGTTAATGGAACTTAACATGTATAGCCTGGAGGAAAGACGAGACATGGGGGATATGATAGAAACATTTGAATACATAAAGGGAATCAACACAGTATAGGAGGAGACTATATTTAAAAAATACCACAACAAGAGGACATCATCTTAAATTAGAGGGGCAAAGGTTTAAAAATATTATCAGGAAGTATTACTTTACTGAGAGGGTAGTGGATGCATGGAATAGTCTTCCAGCTGAAGTGGTAGAGGTTAACACAGTAAAGGAGTTTAAGCATGCATGTGGTAGGCATAAGGCTATCCTAACTATAAGATAAGGCCAGGGACTAATGAAAGTATTTAGAAAATTGGGCAGACTAGATGGGACGAATGGTTCTTATGTGCCGTCACATTAGATGTTTCTATGTGTCTATCTAACTTCGCATGATCATTTCTACAGGAGAAATATATTATGTTACTCTTCCAGAAAGCAACAATTATTAGTTAAAATAAATTAAAATATATATATTTTTCTTATTGTCCACCAGAGAGTACAAATGTTTACTCTTGATTTATATTAAACGTTTTTTTTTTTTTTTTTGGCATAATGTTCTACAATTCATTTACTAATCAATAGCAGCAGAGTGTTCAATTTACTGCAATTGCAATCTACCTTGTATTAATTAGCAAATAGCTTTTAATAAAGGTCTATCAAATGAAAATTACTCCAGAGCCGTAGGATTTTGTAAAGATAAATTAGGTTCTACTGTGATCTGCATTTTGCTAACTTGTACTGAAAATATACTTTTAAGCCACCATCAATTGGAATCAGTGAAAGGTCCATTTTTATGTGCATGTAAATTCAAATCTATATTTTAAACCCATGTTTCACTTCAAAAAATATGTCCAAAGATAGGGAGGAAACAATTACATTTATATATTTTTCTTATATGTTGTAGCAATCTCCATTGACAAAGTAATTTCCTTTTATGATTCCTCATTAAGCAAGTTAGTACATTCTCTTAATAAAATACATTACATGAATATTCTAAAGCCAAGAAATATTGAATGCTTCAATTATTATATTTTAGGAATTAATTGGAATGACACGGGAGTCATACCCCAACAGGCAGGAAAGAATAAACCCTCAAAAAGTGGAACCAAAAGACATATTACTGAGCCTTAAAATGGCTGTACTTAACGTATTAATACAACAAGAAACAGGGTCAAGATAAATCAAGGTCAGGATTGCAAAAATACTCCAAGTTAAGACAAAGCCAGGTCAGGATACCAGAAATCATGAGTCAAATATGAATCCAGGGTCAGGATACCAGAAATCATGAGTCAAATACGAATCAGAGGTCAAACACAGGAAATCACAAGGGAATCACTAGGAGCACTAAAATAGGATCTAACAGAAACCACAATAGGGCAATGAATGGAGGCTAAAACAAGCCTTAAATAGGCTCAAAAGAGTTCATATTGGTCAACGTCATCTCTGAGAGCCCAAGCAGCATTGGGTCACCCAGATGGCATGGTCCCTTTAAGGTAATGATGTCATGGCTTAAGTTTACATATTTTCTAGGGGCTGCAGTTCTATCCGGATTACAAGTTGATCCAACACGCAGTACTGTGTCACACCTAGGACTAAGGATAATGTAGAACCAGACCTTAGAATGGCCGGACTTAACGTCTCCAAGAATAGTCAAAATCTAGCCAAGATCAGGGACACAGAATCAGACACAAAGATGAGGGAAAGCCAAAAGTCAAGGATACCAGATATCAGGAAAGTCAAAAGAAAAAGCCAAAGTCAAATACCATAAAATCAAGATCAGGAACGCACTCTCGGATAACCATAAGCATGAAACCACAAAAGGGCAATGAGCAAGAGGAGAGTTGGGTTTAAATACCCCTCCTGTGGATCTGATTGGCTGTAACCGGCCTTTGACCCCAAAGGCAATTACCAGGTGTGCATGATTGCTGCTCAGCACAAACCCTCCTGTGGATTTTATTGGCCATGACCGGCCTCTGATCCCAAAATTAATTACCAGGTTTCCATGTGAATGATTGCTGCTCGGCAGAACTTTTCCTGTCAGGACGGTAATGTTGCTCGGCACAACTTTTCCTGTCAGGATAGTAAATGCCATTAACCACATTGTTATGTGCGGATGAATACGTGACAAGTTTGTCCCATGAACCAGCAGAGGGAGTCGTTCGTGGGACTGAATGTAAGCATGGCCACATGGAGCATTCGGGCCGCACGGGATAGGAGTGGCGTGGGCACCGGGTAAAGGTAAGTTTGTGACACTCCTACAATGAAATCCTACTTGAAATTATTTTTGGATAAGCTCTTGAAATAATGTAATATTTTTGGATAAAATTTTTTTTTTTTTTTAAATATTAAAATATAAAAAAAAATTATACAGAAAAATATATATTGACATATTTTACAAATTAGTAATCATTTGAAAATCTTATCCAAAAAAAATAAATAATTGAGGCCCAGATGTGAACCTGAAGACCAAGACTATTATTTATGTACTTCAAGAACTTTCATCTTTTTATTGGATAGGAAAAGTTATTCAGTAGCAGCTAACACCTTACAAATGGATTGTGTTTTAAAGGGAAATATTTATTTGGTAGAACTGCAAAAATGTGCTATGTAAACATTGGCATATTTCACAGATTGAACCTCAAATCCTTACTCGCTCAATCCTACCTTTACTATAATTAAGACGATATAATATCAGGGATATATTACTTAAAAGCAACATGCTTACTTCCATTAAAAATTGAGGTAAATGTTAGGCTTATTAATGTTGATATTTCATTACTTTATAATGGTGGCAATTCAGCTACATCCACAGGATAATTACTTATTTATCTGTAGACAGTAGGTCACTATCTGAAAGGGAATCTGCATGGGAATGAAATTAACTAAAATGTATTCTTTGCACCCTTCGACATTGCTAGGAAGGGCTTACATGGGCTGGAGTAGGGTCCTAAAAAGCCACGGGTCTAATTAAAGTTAATTATACAGCACAGTGTTTAGGGTTGGACTTAGTGCACCAAATAAACCAATGTATGAAGGAGTGAAGGAGGGGCCATAACATTTCCCCTTGGACTGAAGCCCCTGGATGTTTTCTCCCCTAGAAATGCACTTTATGTACCTTATGATTAACACCAAACCTATAGGTGAAAAAACCACCATGTGCTAAGTAAAGAGAACTTGCAATATGTACTGATAAAAAAAGAAAACCTTAGTTCCTGTATTAGTTTGCTTTTATTTGTTTGTTTGTTTGTTTGTTTGTTTTGCGCTATATCTATGCCATGTCCTACCATCTATAGAATCTACCAACTCTGGCTATTAAACATGATTATGTGCCTGATTTTCTGCTGTCTCTTGTAAGTGCGATCTGTGTATTACATTTTCTAGTGAATGACAATATTGCACAGTTTATAGTCTCTCAGTTTATATTACATGAGAGATAGCTGTTGGAAAGAAAACGTCGAAGTTCACATACCCATGTTATGGGAGAAAGGCACTTTAAAATTTTTACACTGTAAATGCAATATATTCCCAGCAGGAATACACTAGTTGTTACTATATTACCCTATGTGTGATTTATGCTATTTTCAGTTATCTTGAGAAGGTTTCTATGTGTCTCAACTGGTTTCTATGTGTCTCAACCAAAGAAAACTAAGATTTTTGACAAGTAAATATTGTAAGTTCTCTTTACTTAGCGTATGGTATTTTTTCACCTATAGGTTCTTTTTTGTGTTTTGTATTTTTTTGTTTCTGGAGGGTTCCTTGGTGAGAGAACTAACAAGAAGAACCTGGTGTTAAATCTTAGGTGTTTTTACTTTAAGTTTTTGTTTTGGTGATACATGATTAAGGCTCATTGGAGCTGAAACTTTGTAGTTTTAGGGCTGCATACCCTTCAACAAATGTAAAGCTTACTATTTGCACTTATAATCACTCTTTGCACCTATTCAGCATTGCCTGTTTTATTCTTGGTTTGCTGTATGGACATTCAGCAGACGTTGCTTGCATGTTTATATATGTGTCCTGTGCCATTTGACTTTGGGTACATTTTCCAGAATTTGTATCTTGTGGTTGCTTACAGTATTTGTCTACCCAGTAGAACTGCAACAGATAACCTCCCTTACTTAGACTTTTCTTTTATATAACAAATTTTAGTTTATTGAATTTCGAAATTTGTATGCAATACCGTTGGTGGTGGTTCATGTTGTTGGAGTGTAATACTCCTAATATGGTGTATTCATAGCTCTCAAGAGTTTTCCTTTAACCAATTTAAAATGAGCTATGTATCAAATGTTGATACAAATTTATAGCAAATAATCAAATAACTATATATTTATTAATTCCTGGCCATATTCATGGCAGCACAACAATGGGTAGCTCCTCTGCATCCCAAAGAAGACAGGCACCTAAATTAAAAAGGTATACAAAAAGACCTCCTACCCTCCGACCTTCAGCCTTTTTGTTCCTGTCCTATCACTGTAGGACATTAGGTAATTTTTACTATTTTTTGTAAAAAGACATTTGGTTTACCTTAGGGTTGTTACTCTCATCCTCAAAGAAGGTCAGCCTCTCTTTTTTGGAAAGCTTCAGGATATGGCCCTGTGCAAATGTGTCTCCCTGAAGGCTCTCATTTAGTAATCAGGGGATACCCTGCAGAGACACTAGAGGTAGCAAGTGTTGGTATGCTCTGTGTTGCAAGATGTTCATTTCTATGTTTCCATTGCTATACAACATCAATAGTTCCTGAGATTTGCTGGGGAAGAAGGATGTTTAAGAGCTCTTTCTCAACTATCTCATAGCAGAGTTAAGAAAAAAGGCATAGTAGTTTATCATTACCTAGAAAATAACAACAACATTCAGGGGACTTTGTCAAGTTATGGTCATCGTTGTATCCAGTTCCTCCAAAAGCTTGGCTAGAAAATCAATTCCACCAAAAGCCTTATATCTCCTTCCCAGTCTTTGAACTACTTGGGATCCCTCTTCAGCACTACACAAGGAACAGATCAACTTTTGTAAGACAGAGGAAAAAGGTTTTGTTCAAAGGTCTTTTAATCCAGCCCTGACTATATCAACATTTCTGTAGTTCTTCCAAAAGAAGGCAAAAGTCCAATTTGAAGCAATCGTGCCACACTGCATTGCAATATTAGAGTATTGCATCACCAAACTGTTAATATGCATTACTACTATTATTTCTTTTAACATTCCACGCTCCCAAAAAGCATGCAGATGTCTTTAAAAATCTTTGTAAAATAACCTCCATTAACAGATTATTTTAGATCACTATGCTTAGCCATAGGACAAATCTCATTTGATCAAGTTTTAATGGGTATTTTGTACAGTTCTTTTAGACGACAGGTTATCTAGAGAGCTGTTCAATCCAAAAACAAATATTTTATTTAACAATTAGATTGTTGAATTTTATTTTGTATTATACAATTACAAGTTTGCATCATGATTTTTAAAATAATTAGATAAAAACATCTATATTTCTTTTGGACATGTAAAGACCTTTAACCCCTTAAGGACCAAGCTTCTGGAATAAAAGGGAATCATGACATGTCACACATGGCATGTGTCCTTAAGGGGTTAAATTTCTATTTTTGTTTAATACATTACAGTGATGCAATGCTTTAAAAAAATAATTGCACAAATTCTACTTTGTCTATTGGGGCACCATTAATTAAATTGGGGGATGGTGATCAAAATAGCTGTATAAGCTTCTTATATCACACCACCACTGTGCAAGCATTTAATCAAGCTATGTATGAGCATTTTTAATGTTAATACACCCACATGATAAATAACAACATAAAATGTAAAAGGAATTAATGCATCAGTGTGAATGTCTATATACAATTTCTGCTAACTAATAAGCAGAATATGACAGACAGTCTGACTAGTTAGAAGGTACCATGCGGTGCTATCAGCAGGGGACAAGTAAAATGTTCCTAACAACCTATTCATATTAAACCGTGGTAATCAATGTGTGATTGAACTGACGAACATTGCCCCAGTATGTGTTTTGCTTCTATTAGGGGAAAAAAAGCTTATAAAGCACTGACTTATTACAGATTCTATCAAAAGTATTGGGACACATTTTTAAGTAGATTTTATACTTTCTAATAGCATTTTAATAGCATTATTTCATGTGGCCACCAACACAATTTATGTCAGCGAGCTTATCTGATATGATGCTGCATTTTCACATAATTATACAAACATTTCTTAAAAAGACTGTTACCAAAAAATAGAAACCATTACATTTGCATGCAGTCAGGACCTCCACCACAGTTGTAACTGACTAGTTAGTAGTGTTGGATTTGCTTTTAGTTGTTTATGTCCTAAGATCCTAAATTGGAAAAATTATCTAATAGAAGAAAAGAGAATTGCACTCCTCGCTGCTTTTTGGTTGAAACGTGTTAGTGCAATTACCTATTTTCTTTTAGATATTTATCTGCTCTAGTTGGGATTTTACTTTATTCTTATTTAATAAAGCTGGAATTACTTTTAAAAGAGCTTCTGGATCACTCATTGTTTGGAAAGCAGAGTTTAGGGAGTCCAATCTTGCCAATAACCATGTCAATGTTTAGACTGAGTCAGTTTTATTAACTCAGCAGTATGTGAATGTATATTACACAGTTTATACATATAAATGTGAACCTCTACATACTACATTGAGTGTTTTTTAATTTTTACAGCTTCTGTTTTATTATGTTCCAAGAGCTGGTATAAGTATTTAGAATTGCATGACATATTGGTATAAATACACTTACACTTATTTTTAAGTTTTGTACTGTATGTTTATTGGTGTTGGAGTGACATCACAGTAAGTATTTTTTGCACTACATTAGCACTCTCCACCTCTGCACGTTTGGGTTGTATTATCAAAACAACTTGAATTTAATTAAGTTGTTTTGGTGTATAGATCATACCTTTGTAGTCTCACAGCTCAATTCTTAACAGGTAAAATATTGTTAATGCAGCACTAGCCACACGTCCCCTGGCTGAGACTCACAAAGTCTCCCTACACACTTTCTGAAAAGAGCGATCTAATTTTTAAACTTTATTGCACAGTGCGTTTAGTTTAGAATTTTTATCTACTGCCCTATTAATAGTCTGCTAGAGCCTGCAGGAGTAGCATGTGTTATTAAAGTTAAATCTGCAAAGCAGGAGATAATAACTTATTGTAAACACAATGCGCTGTAAGATCTGATTGAAAATTAAACAATGTTTTTCATGAAGGCTGTATGCGTCACAACCAGGAGAGGTATGACTAGGGCAGAAAGAAAAGTGATTTATCTCCTAAGTGACAAAGAATTGTGCAGTTAGACTGCATGGGGTATGATGTATACACCAAACTGTTTCATAAAGCTAATGTTTTGGTGCTCAGAGTATCCCTTTTAATTTGAAATTCACTTTGAATTCTCAACAATTCTCACTGTAGGGAATAACCATATAAGAAATTAATGATAAAACCAAAAGGCAGCACTTTCAAACACCATATCTGGTGATCTGCTTGTTGGGGTATAAACACTAAATTATGGATTTTCAATAGAACTTTTCTTTGGTTAAATTCCCTTGAGCTCCGCAGAAAAAAAACCCTTGGAGATATTATTCTGTATCATCTGAATTAAAACTAAAATGAAGAAAATGGATTCTAGCTATTATCAAATGGGTCTCATTGCAGCATTGAGATAGAAATGAAAATAGCGCAACTGGAATTGCAACTGTATTGTAAAGAAACAACAGCTACATTTCTCCCACAACAAGAAAAAAAAAAATAGAAAAGATGTTCAAAACAGTTGACCGATTAGCATAGATTGATTTTTTTCCTTGTGCAACACCAATTAATATTAGAGATTGGGGTGGTGATTAATTGAGAGTGCTAAGCTGATGCTCTCAGACAATCACTGACTGCTACTCCTAGTATGTCAATCCTTTGAAGTGGTTAAGGTTCCTACAGTATTCCTTTAAGTGTATAGGTGCAATTTCCCTGGTATATTTAAAATAACTGAATGAGATTTGGTAGTAATTAAGCTTTTTTTCTTTATACCCAAATTAGCAAATATATAGTTATTTGGCTGATCTTGACAGCTAACGGCCCCTTAATAGAAAGGCAGATATGGCTGAAATAATTTAATTTGCGTTTTGTAAACAGCCAAATGAGTTTCACTTAAATCTTTGATTAAACAGCCATTGTAGGACAACCAATTGCCATTCATGTGCTGTTTATCACTTAATTAATTGACCTCTATATCTGTACATCACAGCTTGTGTCATCTGGACTAGATTCTGTTCTTGCTGCAGTGTGGTGCACTTCCAAGTGGCTAATTTAAAGCCAAGCTAAGCTATATTGTCTCTGTGCTGACTGACTGGGGGGATTTAATTACTTGTCTGACATCTGGATTCTGTCACCTTGTTAGTTTGTTAGATAACCCCGACCCTTCCTCCAGAAACTGTCAGATAATTACTGTTCCTTCCTTGGTTTCTGTTTTTTTGCTACTCTTTTTGTATCTGCAATAAATTTAGTTCATTAATAATGAAGAAATAGTAGTGATTTCCCCTTCCAGATTCATAAGATAAGCCATGAAATTGCTAATCAAGTACATAGTTATCTCAAAGGGTATCCCAAACCAGATCAGCTGTTACTGACAGGGCCTTCGTGAGATTATTTTAAAATGGATGAACATATTTGCAGAGCTTGCACAACATGGACATAGAACACATTTTGCTGACAGCTACAAAGAGAAAGATAAAGCTAAAGCTAGATTAAGGTTGCCAACAGCCCTTAGCAGGGTGCCATATTAGTGTCCACTCCTAGAGCCCCTGGCTCTTTTTCTGTTAATGACGTTTGAGTATATTGACTGTGTGTTGTGTAAGCGACAGCGTGTTGTTGTGTGGAGGAGGGTGAAAGCTGTATGGTGAGCGGCTGAGAGTGACTGTATGTGTTGTTTGTGGCAACAACATTTTGTTTGTGTGTTGAGAAGATCTCCTGAGGAGAGATCCCCTTTGGGGTACAAAATTGTAAATAAGCTGTGATAAAAAATACAACATATAACAATAAATGAGGAAGAAATACCATATAGTGTTGGTTGGTCTGTTATGGCATACAATCTCTCAATTATAAACCGATATTATATTAGTCCATTTTCAAATAAGCCATCAGGATATCTGGTCTGGATCAACCTTAGATTAATGGGCTTCAATTGAACCAAAAAAATGGAAAAGAATGGTAAAAGGGGAGAGATCCACTAAGGTGTTGACTTGTCCTTGTAAGGTAAGAGGTTGAGATTATAAAGGAATAAAATGCATAAGGCTCTAAGGCAAAACCTAAGCAATATGAGGTAATCGGGCAGTCAACCAATTCAAGCAGTTGGATATCTTGAATGTAACTATAGTGGTCTAGTAATAGAGTGAATGTAAAAAGAGGAGACCCTTGAGACAAGGGGATCCTAAATAGTAGCTCTGAACACAGAAATGAAAAATAACCGGATAGTTCAGGGAACGTGGAGAGAGACAAAAAAATTAGTAGCACAATTACGCTAGGTGGTAAAGGTAGAGAACCCCAGCAAATGTCCCGGGTAGATTATGTGAAAAGCCCCCCTGCTACCTGTAGAGACTCAAACTGAATAGGTTGAGTCTAGCTGCTCACATAAAGGGAGGAGGAGCCCCCATACCAGCGACAAAAATTGATAATGCCTGTCTGTCAATGTAGTAGAGTCATCCAGGGTGGATAAACCTAGCCCCAAAGATAAACCCAGAGTATCCCACAGGACTTGAGCTGAAAATACTTGAAGCGCCAATTGCCTAGTGACAAAAAATTGTAAAATAGCCATCAATGCATCTCTATGAGGAAAATTCAGCCTCCCCAGAGCGTGGGGATGCTGAAAGGCAGGACTGCTTACTGTGCAGTCCTGAGCCAGAAAGCCCCTCCAGTGGCCATCTAAGGAGTGGCCACTTGGAGGTGTCCCTAGGGGCAATGTAAACACTGCCTATTCTATGAAAAATCAGTGTTTGCATGAAAATGCCTGAAGGGAGCTATTACACTCACCAGAACAACTACATTAAGCTGTAGTTGTTCTGGTGACTACAGTGTCCCTTTAATCACAGATTAAAAATGCAAGACTTAAAAAGCCAAAAGAAATTGATTATGATAAACAACAGTTACAAAATATTATAGCTTCTCTGGGGCTGCACCATTCCTGTAGAACTCCCTTCTCTGCTCTGTTAGACTCTCACCCAGTCTCCATTCCTTCACAAAATCATTGAAAACTCACTTCTTTAGGAACGCATATAAATGAAATTGATGATAAATGTCCCTCCCCGTACTTTAGTTTCCCACATGCCCACCCGTCCTGCATCTGTGTTATGCAAATAAAAAACAAGCCTTCATTATAACCTATTCTAGAAACCTTAAAGCCACATTCCTGGCACTATATACTTTTTTTTTTTTTTTTTAATTGCGTCGGTTATTATTGTTTTTTATTTGTCCTTTTTTGGGGCTGAAAAAAGAAGATTTCAGAAGAAAGAAAACATCCAATGGTAAGTGTTTTTTCTTTTTCTTTACAGGTTCTTAGTTAAAGGTGTCCCCCCTCATTATTTTTAGGGTGAGGGGGGTAGGTAGGGGGATACTTTTTTGGGGGGAGGGGTAACTAGGGGTTTGGGGACCCCTAGTCACCCTGGGGTAGACATTTTGTTTAGGGCCCCCATCCGCCGCTCAGGGGTGGGGCCCAGGGGGGAGGACAATAGCCCCCCCCTATTGGTATTTAGGGCCCCCACCCACCGCTCAGGGGTGGGGACCAGGGGGGAGGACATTAGGTCCCCCCCTTTTTTAGTATTTAGGGCCCCCACCCGCCGCTCAGGGGTGGGGGCCAGGTGGGAGGACATTAGGTCCCCCCTATTGGTATTTAGGGCCCCCACCCACCACTCAGTGGTGGGGACCAGGGGGGAAGACCTTAGGTCCCCCCTTTTTTTAGTATTTAGGGCCCCCACCCGCCGCTCAGGGGTGGGGGCCAGGGGGGAGGTTATAGTGTAATACAGGGATACTGTGTGTAATATAGAGATACTGAGTGTAATACAGGGATACTGTGTGTAATATAGAGATACTGTGTGAAATACAGATATACTGGGTGTAATAGAGGGATACAGTGTGTAATACAGGGATACAGTGTGTAATACAGAGATACTGAGTGTAATACAGGGATACTGTGTTCAATACAGAGATACTGAGTGTAATACAGGGATACTGTGTGTAATATAGAGATACTGAGTGTAATACAGGGATACTGTGTGTAATATAGCGATACTGAGTGTAATACAGGGATACTGTGTGTAATATAGAGATACTGAGTGTAATACAGGGATACTGTGTGTAATATAGAGATACTGAGTGTAATACAGGGATACTGAGTGTAATTTAGAGATACTGAGTGTAATATAGAGATACTGAGTGTAATATAGAGATACTGAGTGTAATACAGGGATACTGTGTGTAATATAGCGATACTGAGTGTAATACAGGGATACTGTGTGTAATATAGAGATACTGAGTGTAATACAGGGATACTGTGTGTAATATAGAGATACTGAGTGTAATACATGGATACTGAGTGTAATATAGAGATACTGAGTGTAATACAGAGATACTGAGTGTAATACAGGGATACTGTGTGTAATATAGAGATACTGTGTATAATACAGAGATACTGAGTGTAAAACAGGGATACTGCGTGTAATATAGAGATACTGAGTGTAATTCAAAGATACTGTGTGTAATATAGAGATACTGTGTGTAATACAGAGATAGTGAGTGTACTACAGGGACACAGTGTGTAATACAGGTATACTGTGTGTAATATAGAGATACTGAGTGTAATACAGGGATACTGTGTGTAATATAGAGATACTGAGTGTAATACAGGGATACAGTTTGTAATATAGAGATACTGAGTGTAATACAGGGATACAGTGTGTAATACAGGGATACAGTGTGTAATACAGGGATACAGTGTGTAATACAGAGATACTGAGTGTAATACAGGGATACTGAGTGTAATACAGGGATACTGTGTGTAATATAGAGATACTGAGTGTAATACAGGGATACTGTGTGTAATACAGAGATACTGAGTGTACTATAGAGATACTGTGTGTAATGCAGAGATACATGCCACAGTCCAGGTGTTAGTCCCCTTGAAACAACTTTTCCATCACTATTGTGGCCAGAAAGAGTCCCTGTGGGTTTTAAAATGTGCCTGCCTATTAAAGTCTATGGCGGTTCGCCAGGCTCGCCCGTTCGCGAACATTTGCGGAAATTCGCGAACCGAAAATGTTATGTTCGCGACATCACTATTGATTATTTTAATGTTATTTTAGGCTAACTTAAAGATGAGTAATCCTAACCTAAGGTATTGTATTTTCCTCAATTTGTGCAAATTACCAAGATTTAAGCTTTATTTCTAAAATTGGAATGCTATAGTGTCTTGACATTGTTTTAGCTTTCATGCTTTGGGTCCTAAAAACGTACATCATGCATACTTTTCAGATGCTGACTAATTAACTGAATGAGCATATCTAAGTTTCTTTAACAGCTCCCTTGTGACTTGTTAGTGTGTAAAGCTATAAAAAAGGTTTGATATTATAACTCAGCACCTGCACAAGATGCTTTGGTACAGCTACAACACTACCCATTAGACACTGAAAAGAATGAATGAGTGAGTGATTGTGATGTTCTGCTAAGGTTTGCTGTTGTAAAATCAAGAATCGTCTTAATAATGTACACACGTATTTGACAACTTGTAAGTGTGAACAAGTTAATTACTTAAAAGTGTTTTTAGACTAATTATAGCCTAACTCTAAATCTAACCGTAACTCTGAACCCTAAATTTATTAGTCCTTGCCCTAATTCTAATCCTACTCCACCTGCATCTTTTATCCCATGAAGATGCTCTCTCTATCTAACACAACCATAATAAATTACATCAAAATGAACATTGCTGACAAGCAAAACCAGAGAAATACCCTGGCACACTTTGTACAGGAAGCATGTAAAATTCCAATTTGATGCTTGGTCTTTATCTACTGTCAGAGTTATTTTTAAAGTTGTAAAAATAATTGTCCTTAAGTTATCCAACACAACTGCCAAGATAGTGGACTACAATGTGTGTGCGATATGTTTAAGACAATAATTCAACATAATTTTTTTTGCATTAATCATGCATTTCTCTTTAAAATAAACCCATAACATATACTATTGCATTAAGCAAGAAATTATATATTTTAAAAGTAAACTATATTCTGCATCACTTAACTATTACCTAATACACATTCTTTTAAGAAGTATTGTAGTCACCATGCTGGTTTGTGGGTGTTACGCTAGCTATAACTCCATCCTATCAATCACAGGAAATAATCACAGCAACTACATTGTTTCACAAATACTCTGTATTTGCTATAAAGGCAAGCATGAAATCCACCTGTGGGAAGAATCTCCTGCTCCACACATGTAAATCAATCTTTGATAGACATAGACATAATGGTCTATTAGTTTGCCATGTTACTGTACTGTAAATACAGATTTGATTGACATGTGGACAAGATTATCTTTTATATTCAAATTAGAAAAAAAAAATCTATAAAGCTGCAGGCAATTCTTCTAGCAAACTGTATAGATCAAATTTTTTGTTCTTTAATATTAGTTCATTAAGTTGTATGCACCATGACAGGCACACTTTAATATCAATAAAGGAACATATAAGAATAATAATCAATAATACATTTGATTCACTACTTTGATTCACTTTTCTTTAATACACACATAAACACATAGAAAAAGACTTACATCCATTTAATTACCCTTCCATTTCTTTATTTACAGCACTTCTAAGACCTTGGGAGTCTGAATTCTTGTTTTGGACATGATTAATTTACCCAATAGAGCTTTCATGTGGATATCAATCATTAGTTTCCAGACACAATTGGGTTACAAACAATTGTACAGAACAGGCAGAATATTTTACTCATTAAACTTTGTGTTGGACATACTGTACTATAATAATAGGAATAATAAAAAATAAAAATAATAATAATAAAATAATAAAAAAAAAATATTTAACCTTGAAATATCTTGTTTTGCACAGATAATGTTTTCTGTGATTGTTTTCATATACAGTGAGGGAAAAAAAGAATTTGACCCCTGCTGATCTTGAATGTTTGTCCACTGACAAAGAAATTATCAGTCTATAATTTTAACGGTAGGTGTATTTTAACAAGTGAGAGACAGAATAACGAAAAAAGAAATCCAGAAAAACCCATGTCAAAAAAGTTATAAATTGATTTGCATGTCAATGAGTGAAATAAGTATTTTTTTTTTTTAATTCTTTATTTTTGTTGTGCAGATGAACATAATATAACAACAAAACGCCACAACAGCGTATTAGAGGTTTCATAAAAGTTAGACAGTGGCATAGTAATTCGCACAATTTTTATGTTTTACATGCTTAACTAAACAGGAGGTTAGCAGAGTAGGATTAAATATAACAAAAAAAATAAATAAAGATGTTCGTTGCTTACCATTGCTAGATCACCTATGCTAGAGAAGGTATGGTATGAACGCGTTTTGTAGCAGAGCTGTATCTAGTTATAAGCAGTGTGGCTTATCATTGCTTAGATATTTTCACGTTATGACATGACATTTTTATAAAGTTGACCATCAGATTTGAGAGGAAGGTTGAGAGTTAGACTAGCTTACGCTTGCATTATGTTAGGTGCGCCATCACAGACAATATATGAATGTATTGATCCAGGCTAACGCTTACATTGTCGCTTAATAAAAAGACTAAACCCTTAAGGCTGGCCAGGACATTTTGTATGTATTGGTCCTAACTTAGTTGATTATAAAAGTACAGAATGGCCCGCTAAACTATGCTTAAACCAGCAATGTTGTGTCCTTAATAAGCAGAGTGGGGAGAGGTGCCTAGATATATATATTCCTAAAAGCATATGACAGTAGTCTGGCTTATAGGCGTTGCTAACGGTTATGGAGAGAATAGCTATTGCAGATTGGAACAGGAAACCTTACAGTTAAACAGGAGGACCATGTTAAAACAGGTGTAGGGAACATGTTAAATGTAGACACATTTCAATCGTAGGTTCCTAGTAATTATCGGCACATATTAAGCAGTCATTGGCACATATCAATTATGGGCATATAAAGGATGTAGCTGGGGTACTGTTGCCTCCGTCCTTATGGAGAGAGAGTCTCTGCTCCGTAGGCAAGGTTGCGAGCTGCAGTCCGGGTTGCATCAGACGATGCCCGTTCTGGATGCTTTGAGTGCGTTCCCTGGAAGGTGATTCAGGTGTTCCTGTGGGTCCAGTACGTGATGACAGGTGGATTCAGCGTCACCTCTATGCTGCGATTCAGAGCCTCCAACGGGTGTCAGTGTGGTCACGCTCACCTTGATCCGGTAGGTGGCTGCAACTGCAGAGGGGCCCTGAGTGCCGCGCTGGGCTCTGATTCTCTGGCTCAGTGTGGGTCTCGCTTGTGGGGCCTGCGCGGCACTTAGGTACCTGAGTGGGTGAGGTTGAGTGTTTGCGCCCGTATGCCCAGGTAATGTTTCCTGCTTTATTGGATGTTTGCGGCTGTTGTTCTGGGGGCCCTCGGCATGGCGTCGTAATGGCGCCGTCTAGTGGCCGGGCACAACCACGCGTTCACTGCTCTCATTGCTTGAACTTGTGTGGCTCCATTGTTGCGGAGTATTGCCCAAAAGCTTTTGCAGAGCCGATCTAGCATTGCCATGGGCTGGGGTGATGGCTGGGTGTCTGTGCCTTTCGGCTGGGGCCTGTAATGGGCCGCCATCTTGGCCTTGCCTTGGCTGTGTTGCACCTCTACAGTCTGCTCAGCCCGTCCCGTGAAATAAGTATTTGATCCTCTATCAATTAGCAAAATTTCTGTCTCCCAGGTGTCTTTTATACAGGTAATGAGATGAGATTAGGAATATTCACTTAAAGCTTGTTACCTGTAGAAATGACACCTGTCCACAGAAGCAATCAATCAGATTCCAAACGCTCCACCATGGCAAAGACCAAAGAGCGGTCTAAGGATGTCAGGGACAAGATTGTAGACCTACACAAGGCTGGAATGGGCTACAAGACCATTGTCAAGCAGCTCGGTGAGAAGGTGACAACAGTTGGTGCGATTATTCGCAAATGGAAGAAACACAAAATAACTGGTCAGTCTCCCTCGGTCTGGTGCTCCATGCAAGATCTCACCTCATGGAGTTTCAATGATCAGGAGAGCAGTGTTAATTATATCAAGGCAGGTGGGACCATAGTCACAAAGAAAACAAGTGGTAACACACTACGCCGTGATGGACTGAAATCCTGTAGCGCCAGCAAGGTGCCCCTGCTTAACAAAGCACATGTACAGGCATGTCTGAAGTTTGCCAATGAACATCTGAATGATTCAGAGGAGAACTGGGTGGAAGTGTTGTGGACAGATGAGACCAAAATCGAGCTCTTTGGCATCAACTCAACTCACCGTGTTTGGAGGAGGAGGAATGCTGCCTATGGCCCCAAGAACACCATTCCCACCGTCAAACATGGAGGTGGAAATATTATGCTCTGGCAGTGTTTTTCTGCTAAGGGGACAGGACAACTGCACCATCAAATCTTGGGTGAGAACCTCCTTCCCTCAGCCAGAGCATTGAAAATAGGTTGTGAATGGATATTCCAGCATGACAATGGCACAAAACACACAGCCAAGGTAACAAAGGAGTGGCTCAAGTAGAAGCACATTAAGGTCCTGGAGTGGCCTAGCCAGTCTCCAGACCTTAGTCCCATAGAAAATCTGTGGAGGGAGCTGAACGTTTGAGTTGCCAAACGTCAGCTTCAAAACCTTAATGACTTGGAGAGGATCTGCAAAGAGGAGTGGGACAAAATTGTGTGCAAACCTGGAGACCAACTACAAGAAATGTTTGACCTCTGTGATTGTCAACAAGGGTTTTGCCACCAAGTATTAGTCGATGGGGTCAAATACTTATTTCACTCATTGACATGCAAATCAATTTAGAACTTTTTTGATATGTGGTTTTCTGGATTTTTTTTGTTATTCTGAAACTCACTGTTAAAATAAAATTACAATTAAAATTATAGACTGGTCATTTCTTTGTCAGTGGACTGTATATGACTAAATACACAATATTTTGTAATGTAACCACAAGTCACGGTTGCAGTTGCTGGATATATGTTTGTATTTTTAGCTTAATTAGCCTTTTATATTTTAGTCCTTGACAAGATAACTAATAAAGTTAATGATATATGCACTTGATTGAGAATAATGGATATACATTATAGAACGAAATGTGAAGTAAACAAATTGGATGCCGGAAGTCAAGGCACTTCAAATTTAATGACTTTCTCAAGAATTATTTAAAAAGTTACCAAAGTTCAAATGTTTAGGTTTCTGGTTCTCTTCGTTTACATCCATCCATTTCAATTCCTTTATATACCCGGTCATGCTTCCATTCAATGGGTGGCCTGGGGTGGCTGGAGGGGGGTAAGGCTCTATTTAACCCTAAATTACTATACTAGCCATATATATATATTTATACCCTGCATCCATATCTATTTTTATGCTGGTCTTTGTTGTTGTTTTTTTTACATCTACCATATATACTCGAGTATAAGCCGAGTTTTTCAGCACATTTTTTGTGCTGAAAAACCCAACTCGACTTATACTCGAGTCAGTGTCTGTATTATGGCAATTTGCATTGCCATAATACAGACAATGGGGCTGTCAGAGAGCTCTTACCTCTCCTGCAGCTCCTGTCAGCTCCCTTCTCCTCCACGCCGGTCCGGTCAGCACCTCTGTCAGCTCCCACTGTAAGTCTCGCGAGAGCCGCAGGGTCATAGTGCGGCTCTCGCGAGACTTACAGTGTGAGCTGACAGAGGAGCTGCACGGACCGGCGCGGAGGAGGAGGGAGCTGACAGGAGCTGCATGAAAGGTAAGTAAGAGCTCTGCCAGCCCCCTCCTACACAGTGCCCATCCACTGGACCACCAGGGAGTGAGAGCCCCCCTCCCTGCCATGTATCAAGCAGGGAGGGGGGACGAAAAAAAATAAAAATAATAATATTAAAAAAAAATAATAATTAAAAAAATAATAATATAACAAAAAACTATTAATATTAAAATAATAAAAAAACAATAAAAATGCCCACCCCCCCACCAAGGCTCTGCAACACACACACACACACACTGCACTCATAAACACTGCATTCATACACACACACTGCATTCATACACACACTGCACTCATACACACACACTGCATTCATACACACACACTGCACTCATACACACACACTGCACTCATACACACACACTGCACTCATACACATACACTGCACTTATACACATACACTGCATTCATACACACACTGCACTCATATACACACACTGCACTCACTCATATACACACACTGCATTCATTATATACACACACTGTAAATAAATATTCAATTAATATAATTTTTTTAGGATCTAATTTTATTTAGAAATTTACCAGTAGCTGCTGCATTTCCCACCCTAGTCTTATACTCGAGTCAATAAGTTTTCCCAGTTTTTTGGGGTAAAATTAGGGGCCTCGGCTTATATTCGGGTCGGCTTATACTCGAGTATATACGGTAATTACCTTTTGGAGATTTACTTTGAAATACTTTGTTTTAAAATGCTAATTGAGAGTATGGCCAAATGCCTGGATTTGTTTGATCTAAGCTCATCTGGCCCTCTGTTATTGGTAGATTTGTATTTTTTATTCTGATTAAATTACCAAAATCTAAAATTTTGGTCCCCTTGCCATTGTTAAGAATATGAATGCACATCTCTAATTACTACTATTCACTGTACAAAAAAAAAGGAAATACATATTTGCATACTTGTGGTTAATTAGTAAACACCATATATGCAGAAACTGAGTGATTACTGGCTGTGGAATATGGTAAATAATTGTCTTCATGTATTGTAGTGATACTACTATTGACTAATCAATACTAGGGCATTTAAGATGAGTTTGATTATAATTATTTAATTAGTGCATTCCTGTGGGGGGAAGGAGACATCACATGTTCGGTTAAGACTCTGCTCCTACTTCATATTAAAATAATATCACATTTCAGACCAAGCTGGAAAAAAAACACATCTGGGCAATGCTCACTTCAAGATTCCAGTTCTAAATGTATCTGTTCTTCTACCTATGAATTATTCTTCCCAAGACCAATATTCTATTAAACATAATTCCAAATTTAGCTGAAAGCACGACGCCTACACATGTCACGATTAATTCAGTAGTATCCAGAATGTTATACAAATAAAATTGCCCAAAAGAAACAACCTCGTGTGAAGATGGCTTTTTACAATGAGATTAGGATAATTTAATATAGATTTTTTTTATCATCATCAGAATGCATTTAGAGAATGAATAGTGTGGATTTTCATATACACCTTTCTGTTTTTTACATCTTCACCCAGTTTAAACATTATTAGAAGTTGTGTTTTTTGTAATAAAAGATGAAAGATGTTTGTAGAACAGAATTCCCAATGATTCTCTACAGGACAGATGCATGCGTTAAGGACTATTCCATATATCAGCATGAGATAAAAGCTCTGTCTCTACAAACAGGGTCAGTTATACATCACAGCAGTACTACATGTCCGAGACACTCATCTTCAAAATGAGTATACGCCTTTGAAAAAGTTGTTAGTTTGTTAGAATAGTGTTTAGTTTTTTCCATAATTTATTGAAATGAAAAATATTACTTTTGAGCTCAGCCATTTTAATGTAAGGTATTTTTGTCCTCAAATGTGCTATTTGTTTGTCTGTTTAAAAAAAAAAAAAAAAAAAAACAGAATAAACTCAATTGCTATAGAAGAACGAAAAATACTATTTAAATGTAACCCACAGATTAAGATAATTAAAAAAAAAAAAAAAAAAAAGGTTTTGTGGTAATGAATGTTTTACTTAAATCTGTTTTGTATGCAGTCTGGACAATAGAATTTTGGAGCTTGTGTTTTCTCCACATAGAAATGTCTCTACGTTAAATAATACAGTTTGCTTTCTGTATGAGAAAACAGACAATGTGCATAACAATTCTCACAAAACATCAGTGAGCAAATTTGTCCGGATTGCCTCTACAGGTAGAATTATAATCACGTTTCATTGTCAAAAATGCAGAAAATTATTCAGAAAAGCAAATTTTCTACTTGTTTAACATGTTTTCCCAATTCTCTCTCCAAATTAAAGCAAGTTTGCAAATAAGCTGATTTTAGGTGGTTTTACATAATTTTGCCTTGAAAATGAAAGTTGCATTTTTGCATTTTAATGCGACTTTGCATTAAATTTGTTCAACCCTAGCCTGATCACATAGTAATTGGGCAACTGGATAGTAATTTTAGATTATCAGATCTTTCATTTTACTATAATAATTTCATTTACATAAAAATAATTAACTTTGGGGGATTTAGTAGATTACTCTTCATCATGGCAATCTAGCTTACAAAGAGTGTGTTTCATTGGCCCACTTCATCTTGGCAGCTCTATCGAGACAAACTGCCACCAGATGACTAGGACATCCCATGGTGGAATGTCATCTTAAAGAACCAGATTGATATTTTCATTCCTGGTCTGTAACAGTGAATACAATGATCCAAGAAGCTTCTTTGAACTACTTAAAATGTATTCTGAATTTAGAAGTCTGATTTAAACTGTACACCCACAGCCCATAATGGCACAATAAAAAAAGCACAACGTAGAAGTAATGATTATTAAAAAGTAATCTCCTCGGATGTATTTGAAACAGATGATTACATTTTAGCAATTATGTATTGTTAGTATGTTAACATTTGTTTGTCATAGGCTGCATTAGTCTTCCAAGTTAACCTGTTTATTACGACTTTTACTGTAACATACTGAAACAAGGTATATTTAAATCTGCTAATTAGTCTCTAATTAACACAGTAAGGTTTCAAGAAAGATTAAACAGCATTATTTCCCTTCCATTAATAACCTGTTTCTATTAATTGTTCCTTGGTACTCTTTTGTCAATTTATATAAAATACACATTGTCATTGTCAATTGTAGCGTTTGACAATTTAATTATTTTAAACTCAAATCTGTCAATAAACCTTAATTTTGCCATGGGCTCCGATGATTGCTGTGATTTATTTAATTCACTTTATTTTTCAATTTTACTTTCCTAGTCAAAGGCTATTTAACAGGAGTCAAATAAATACAGGTAAATGCTCACAGTTGGATTCCTTTGATGCCGGATCACATGAAGTCCTTACAATAATCTATGGAAGTGCTCTTTTAAGCTCTAAAGTCCTTTAATATTCAATTCTCAATAATGTTTTTCTTCTGTCCAGTGAAAGAGACTTTAACATCAATCAATATATGTTAATGTTATCTTGGAAGTATCCCCGATGTCTGTCAAAGAGGTTCTAAGGTATTAATGTGGTATAGTCTGTGACAAGTCATTCAATAGTGCTTAAATTGTGTGAATATGAAGCCCTCTTTTAAAAGCATGTCAAACGTTTCATTTTAGACATATTGGATTCATCATACATGATGTCATTTTTGAAATCTTGAAAATTTGAACAATGAACTAGTTTAGGATGACATCACTGTTCATTGAATACAATGCATTATATATGGAGCATATAACAGTTTATGCAGTTTTACCTGTTTGGAAGATAGAAAGTATTCCTTTTTAAAAATCAACTATCTTATCATCTTCTCATTGAGTGCTGTCTTTTTTTTATTTTTCTATTTTATCGTTAAAACACTTCCTCTATCAACATGGAACCACCAGTCCAATAAGACTGGAGGTTTAGTTCATGAGAGTTTTGTCATTCATATGACAATAGTAGACTTAGCCCAGCAATTGTTACTATTGTTTCAAGATTTTTATTCCTGTTACATATCTTATGAAAACAATCAAATAAGAGCTGGTTTGATTAATTGATTGATTGAATGGCCAGCACAAACATAGACTGTTAAGCTTGTGGTAGGCACTATAGGATGGATGTATTACCTATGTTACAAAATAGCAGCAGGTACTATCCAGAAGAAACTGAAAAATATAATAATGCTGGACTGATAGTTAAAAAAGTGCAATAATTATTGTTCATCAAAAAATAAAAGAAGATAATGTAAAGACCCATAATGCAACCTACAAACAGTAGCTTGTACTTTAGCATAACATCAGCTAATGGGCTTAATTTTGAGACTATTTTTGCAAAGTAATAACCTGTTATAAATGTACTACTTGACAATCCATTAAAAAAAAAACTTCTAGATTTAACAGCAAAAACATTTGTGCTTTGATGTACTTGTCTTCCAATGGAAGGAACAACTCTTGTTGTCTTATTATATTTTTAGTTGTCGAATTTGGCCATGTAGTAAGAAAGAAAACCAATATCCGAGCAAGGTTATGTAGTGCCAATAGCAATATAAAACAAATGTACACTGAAATGTAATATAGATGACAACTTGCTGTGGAAGAAATCTGGAGAAGGTGTATAAGGAGCTTTTTTTCCAAAAAGATGCACAATATAATAGACAAAACGTTAGTCAATAGCACACTGTAAATTTACATTGTTTGTGTGCATGAATGTCTAGTTGGACATGTGTAGTAATAATAATAATAATTGTCTGTCTGTCTGCCTTTACATTAGTCTGGCTGCCTTTCTAAGTTCTTGTGACAAGTGTTGTCAATGACAGAAATGGTGCCACAACGGGGCAGGAGAACTAGCTTATCCCTGGTCTACTGCATTAGGGTCTACCAATGAAATGTCAGAAGAGAAGGTTATATACACCTTTCCTACTTCCCTGTCTAGAGATCACCATCCTTTACTAATCATTATCCCCTCTGTCTACTTTCTGCTTCCGTATTCCCTTATTCTTACACATTGTTCATACAGTCACTACCCTTGTAATCACTCACTCACTTACTCACTCACACACACATTAGAAAAAAAAATGTAAATAAAATATAAATATGCGATGTGTATTAAAATAACGTTTGTATGTGAAAAAGCATTCTTTAATGTATCTTTTATGTAACACGCTCCTTTAAACCCCTTGTACTGTGGTATAAAACACTCCTCAGATCCTGATCTAGCTCAATGTTTGCCCCCCAAAACATTTTACAATTAAGACATTCTCTATGTGAAGTGTTTTAACACTGTGTAAGCCATTACCAAGTTCTAAGTTTACACCCTTGCATTTTATTTTATTTAGATAATATACTTAAAGTTCGCTTCTTACAGCTCACACTAAAATTTGTCAACCTTATTTGAATTTCTCATTCAACAGCAAATAGAACTTCCCGAACACTATGTAGTAAAATAAATAAGGAGCAGAACATTTTTTTCACCTACTCTGTTTTTAAAGTATAATATGTTGCATTAAATTAACTCGTTTATTGAACAGGTACCGTGTGTTAATTTTAAAACTCTTGCGTTGAGTGAAAAATATTTTATATATATATGTTGGTCATACTTTAGTATGGGGCACATTTTGCAGAACAGTGAGTTGCATTGAGTTGGCAACTCAGCAGTTATACACTTAAATACTGTGCCTTTATTGTCAGTGTCCCATAACTCACTACTTAGTGAATGCATTCCTAAATATTGATTATTGTTCAGGTACAAATCAGACTCAATTAGAGGAAGAGAAGAAGAAGGAAGGAAGGCAAGTTTAAACAAAAAAAAAAAAAGATTTACTCTTTCAATCACCCGTGGCAAGAGTCTGCTACAGTACAATCGATTTTTAAGTCTTTTGACTCAACGCCCAGTAAAATAGTGCTGAGTCGATGTGTTTTGGTGCTATCTGCCTTGTGTAAACCTCTTTTAGCCTTTCACTTCTCAGCAGTGTCGAGATGGGGCTCCTTTAATGTGAGCTGAATCCTTAGAGAGCTCTCAGTCTCCGATGTGTGCAATCCCCACGCCGCAATCATTGTATGTAAAGTGAATAATGAATAATGAATCATGCATTTACCTATGGCTAAATATTTGGAATACTAATCTTTTCCTCCTATCCTTGCTGATTTGTTATCAGCAAACAGCAACAATTTTTTTTTTTGTTGATAGCATTTTATTCTGTAATATCCACATTCTGAAGCACGGAGATCTGCTTTTCAGAGCATGTTTTTTATTTCATTATAGTTGGTTGAAATTTAAGTATCAGAGTCAGTGAAATATAGTAATACCTTACAAAGTATAAAGGCAGTCTATGAACAGATATCTTACGTACAAGACTTATTGTGCAATAATGATAAACCGCAATGACTCCCATTAAAATAGTTACTGCTATAAACATTTCCCTCTTGCTATATTCATTTTCATTTCTGCATTATCACTGCATTAACAGGGGATTTGCACACACTTTACTGGAATGATCCGCCAACCAATATACCCTGAACAAAATTTAGAACACTTTTGTTTTTGCCCCCATTTTTCATGAACTGAACTCAAAGATCTAAGACTTTTTCTACGTACACAAAAGGCCTATTTCTCTCAAATATTGTTCACAAATCTGTCTAAATCTGTGTTAGTGAGCACTTCTATTTTGCCAAGATAATCCATCCAGGTGTGGCATTTCAAGATGCTGATTATTGCACAGGTGTGCCTTAGGCTGGCCACAATAAAAGGCAACTCGAAAATGTGCAGTTTCCAGTTTTACTGTATTGATAGAGGTCCGGGGGGTCCGAAAACTAGTTAGTGTCTGGTGTGACCACCATTTGCCTCACGCAGTGCAACACATCTCCTTCGCATAGAGTTGATCAGGTTGTTGATTGTGGCCTGTGGAATGTTGGTCCACTCCTCTTCAGTGACTGTGCAAAGTTGCTGGATATTGGCAGGACCTGGAACACGCTGTGATATGCGCTGATCCAGAGCATCCCAGACATTCTCAATGGGTGACATGTCCAATGAGTATGCTGGCCATGCAAGAACTGGGATGCTTTCAGCTTCTAGGAATTGTGTACAGATCCTTGCAACATGGGGCCATGCATTATCATGCTGCAACATGAGGTGATGGTCGTGGATGAATGGCACAACAATGGGCCTCAGGATCTCATCACGATATCTCTCTGCATTCAAAATGCCATCAATAAAATGCACATGTGTTCGTTGCCCATAACATACGCCTGCAAATACCATAACCTCACCGCCACCATGGGCCTCTTGATCCACAACGTTGACATCAGCAAACTGCTCACCCACACAAAGCCATACACGCTGTCTGCCATCAGCCATGTACAGTGAAAACCTGGATCCATCCGTGAAGAGAACACCTCCCCAAAGTGCCAGACACCATCGAATGTGAGCATTTGCCCACTCAAGTCAGTTACGACGATGAACTGCAGTCAGGTCGAGACCCCGATGAGGATGACGAGCATGCAAATTAGCTTCCCTGAAACGGTTTCTGACAGTTTGGTCAGAAATTCTTTGGTTATGCAAACTGATTGTTGCAGCAGCTGTCTGGGTGGCTGGTCTCAGACGATCTTGGAGGTGAAGATGCTGGATGTGGAGGTCCTGGGCTGGTGTGGTCACACGTGGTCTGCGGTTGTGAGGTCGGTTGGATGTACTGCCAAATTCTCTGAAACATCTTTTGAGATGGCTTATGGTAGAGAAATGAACATTCAATTCAAGGGCAACAGCTCTGGTGGACATTCCAGCAGTAGGCATGCCGACTGCACGCTCCCTAAAAAATTACAACATCTTTGGCATTGTGCTGTGTGATAAAACTGCACATTTTAGAGTGGCCTTTTATTGACAATATATTAGAGAACTAGGTATTTTTTGTACATGGAAAAAGCCGTAGATCTTTGAGTTCATCTAATGACAAATAGGAGCAAAAGTGTTGCATTTATAATTTTGTTCAGTGTATATTTTAATTTCAGTTGTTATGTGCAAAGGTATGCCATTCACTTGCCCCTTTTTGACCCCAGCTTTCATTCACTCCCAAATCCACACACACCTTTGTTTCCTTTAACTAAACCTATCAAAGCCTTTTCACATTTTCCTTGAAGCTTGCCATTTGATAAAAACTCAAGTTCACTTACTAAACATGGTAAGTGAACAGGGATGAACTGAGAACTGAATGTGCAAAATACGCACGATTGAAATATAGCAGAATCAGACAACCAATTGTATTATCCAATGTTGTGTTAGCAATGTAAGTGAATTGTTCAGTAATTAGCACAGTGAAGTCTTCAAAGAACAATTGAATAGGGTTTTGATGATCAATTGGGTCCATTTGTCATGCTTGTTGTTCCTTAAGAGGAAAGTCATTGAGGTAGCATATTACAATTCTGAGATCTATGTCTTAAGGGTATTGGAGAGTCAGAATGCCCCTCTAGTGGTGCTTGACCAATTGGGGGTACCTGTCTTTGGCACGTATAATGTGCCTTTTTGAACTTAAACAGGCTAATGAGAAGGAATACGTTTTAGAAGCATTGGTCAGTGTCCTCTGTTGTTCAGTTAGCCTAAATAACCGAGCTGCAGGTACAGTTTTAGAAGCTGTAAAACTCAGTGCTGTCCCAGCTCCTCCACTGACTGTGTGTGGGGCTAGAAAGGAAGAGGAAGGGATCAGTTCTCATCCACCTACTAGTAACCTATCACACAGGAGGAAGCTGTATCTGATACACACTGTATAACCACTCCTCTAGCTCTATCATCTGTCCGACTGATCTACAGAAGACAAAGGAGAGTGAGAACTTAATAACCCTTCAAATTCCATCACTAAAAGCAGAGCAGAAATATTCACATACAGTACTACATACCTTTATACATAAGCAGTTGTCAAAGAAACATATGTGTTTTAGATGTTTTTAGAAATATAGAAACATAGAAACATAGAATGTGACGGCAGTTAAGAACCATTCGGCCCATCTAGTCTGCCCAATTTTCTAAATACTTTCATTAGTCGCTGGCCTTATCTTATAGTTAGGATAGCCTTATGCCTATCCCACTCCTTTACTGTAACTCCTTTACTGTGTTAACCTCTACCACTTCAGCTGGAAGGCTATTCCATGCATCCACTACCCTCTCAGTAAAGTAATACTTCCTGATATTATTTTTAAAACTTTGCCCCTCTAATTTAGACTGTGTCCTCTTGTTGTGGTAGTTTTTCTTCTTTTAAATATAGTCTCCTCCTTTACTGTGTTGATTCCCTTTATGTATTTAAATGTTTATATCATATCCCCCTTGTCTCGTCTTTCCTCCAAGCTATACATGTTAAGATACTTTAACCTTTCTTTGTAAGTTTTATCCTGCAATCATCCATGAACCAGTTTAGTAGCCCTTCTCTGAACGCTCTCTAAAGTATCAATATCCTTCCAGAGATACGGTTTCCAGTACTGCGTACAATACTCCAAGTGAGGTCTCACCAGTGTTCTCTACAATGGCATAAGCACTTCCCTCTTTCTACTGCTTATACCTCTCCCTATACAACCAAGCATTCTGCTAGCATTTCCTGCTACTCAATTACATTGTCTGCCTACCTTTAAGTCATCATAAATATCACCCCTAAATCCCTCTCCTCAGATGTTGAGGTTAGGACTCTATCAAATATTTTGTACTCTGCCCTTGGGTTTTTACGTCCTAGATGCACTATCTTGCACTTATCAACATTAAATGTCAGTTGCCACAACTCTGACCATTTTTAAGTTTCCCTAAATCATTTGCCATTTGGCTTATCCCTCTTGGAACATCAACCCTGTTACATATCTGTTACAAATGGCTATTTGTAACTGGCCCTTTAAATGAAAAATTGCCCTGCTTCCCTGGATTGTGGAGAAGCCTATTTGCCAGCCTCCTGCCTCATGACTATGGCCCCTGGAAGATTGTGCCCCTGAAAATGTATTAACTTTTATTGGTGTGTATGGCCCTTTAAGAAGCGTCTGGGGACATATTGTGACTTTGCTGAACAATGCCCCTTTAAGACTATGTCCCCAGACCTTTAAAATAACTTGTTCCTGGCTTTCCCCCACTTGGTTCAGTAAATAGGGCTTACTGAACCGAGTACCACACAGGCGGACCACCCAGAAGCTAAAGTGTGCAGGAAATTTACCTCCCAGGCTGTGAGGTTACTGCCGGTTAATTGCACGTGGCGGCGGCCATCTTGGTTTCCTCGAATGCGGTCAGCGGTGTATGCTAAAGATTCTGTGGAACTAAAATCGGCTACACATTCTGCCGAACACCGCTGACCCTTACCTTCTCCCATACTGAACTTGCAGCTCCAGAGACTAAGTCCCGTTCGAAATGGGACTTAGTCGTTTTTCCGCATGAAATTGACCGGCCGCACAGCCCAAATCTATGGAACTGTTTTGGGCAGGAAATTGTGCTTGCGGTCGGTCATAAAGGACTTCCAGCTAACTTTTGATCCACTGGAGGGATTTGGCTGATTTTTGGAAGTGTTTATGTTTGATGTATGCTGAGTCGGAATATGCAACTTTTATTGAAATTGGATGTATGGTTTTAAAGTTACAGTGTGTGTGTAAAAACTGTATTTTTACTGTATGTAATAATTGGTTTAACTGTTTATCTGAGGGGAGGAAATGTGTGGGCTGCACCAGATGTGTGATTGGTGATTTTATGCCTCCCCCTGGGAGTGTCCTATTTGCATGTAACCTCAATAAAAGCCAGGCTGGGTGTTCCAGACCTCAGACCTCTTCTGACCCTCTAACTTGCAGCCTCGACTCATGTTTGTAGGGGACAGCTATAATCACTACAGGGATTGCTATGCTCTGCATACTCCCTTAGCTACTGAGCTCTTGTAAGAGCTCTGGTTCCTGATCCTGCTTCGCTCGACAGAAGGAAGAGGTTCGCCTATTGGAACCTGGAGCCTGGTCGTAGGTCCAGGGCGCAGAGCAGACGGCGAGATACCAGCCCAGCAGCGGTGGTTCGTGGAGTTCGCAGTGCTTATGGTGGCTACGGTGCTGATGGTCCTTTGGAAAGCGCTAGGAGCATCCTTTCTACGGTCCAACTTCCAGCCAGCCTGGAGGCAACCGTAACAATATCTTAGTATCATAAGCAAACAGACATACCTTACCATCAAGATCTTCTGCAGTATCACTAATAAAAATATTAAAGAGAATAGGCCCAAGTACAGATCCCTGAGGTACCCCACTGGTGACAAGCCCATGCTTTGATTATACTCCATTGACCTCAACCCTCTGTTGCCTGTCACTCAGCCACTGCTTTACCCATTCAACAATATTGGAATCCAAACTTAAAGATTGCAGTTTATTGATAAGCCTTCTATGTGCAATGTCTACTGCACCACCCTGATCTATTATTTTAGTTACCCAATCAAAAAAATCAATAAGGTTGTCTCTGATCTTGAAATCTGTGTGATTTTAGATCTTCAACAATTCTATCCTTTAACATGGTTTCCATTACTTTCCCCACTACTGAAGTAAGGTTTACTGGCCTATAGTTGCCCGACTCCTCCCTACTACCTTTCTTGTGAATGGGCACAACATTCGCTAACTTCCAATTTTGTAGGACTACTCCTTTTAACAATGATTGGTTAAATAAAACAGTTAATGGTTTTGCTAGTACACCACTAAGCTCTTTTAATAACTTTGGTTGTATTTCATTAGGTCCCATTGACGTATTTGTCTTTATTTTTGACAGTTGAAATAGAACCTCTTCCTCTGTAAACTTACATGTAACAAATGACTCACTTGTTCCTTTTTCTAACTAAGGCCCATTTCCTTCATTTTCATCTGTAAATATTGAACAAAAATATTAATTGAGGCAGTCAGCTAGACCATTATCCTATCTTCCATCTTTTGTTTTTAATCTAACTAATCCTTGTATTACTTTACTTTTCTAATTTTTAGACCTGCAATGTCTACCTAATAAATTATTTATACTTTATCTGCCTTATTTTGGGGAGCAGGGGGTGCCTTGAATCATTGTGCCTTAAACCGTTGTGCCTACGTTACATGTTTTGTATCACCTCGATCAGCCAACTCGCCCTTTGGTTGTGCATATGACTTTGTCAAAAATGTCCATTCACAAAGTAAGATTGTCTTCCGCGTGTTGTGAGAAGGTAGTTGCAGAAGCTTCAATTTCAGTTACCAAGTACCAATCTAAGGTGCAGCCCAAGTGCTTGGAAGCAAGAAATGGGACTGTCCTCTAGTAAAGCTATTTAAAGTAAACATGGGCATCTGGTCTCCTGACTACTTCCTTTCCAAATCGACATGCCAAACAAATACTGCTTTTATGAATTGTTCTTTTCTCAATTTTACATTATTACATTTTAACCCACCCACTGCCTGGCATTCCCTATGCATTGCAAACCCTGGCCTTATTTATTTTTTTGCATGGAGTCTGTGTGAGTCACAACATGATTTTACTCTTAATGACAGAAAACTGAACAATGAGTCTACAGAGGAATAATCTATAAATCATAACCACTTACTTAAGCTAAAGCTGTTTTGGTGGTCCATAAAAATTCCCAGCACCCACTTGAAACAATGCCGGATATTCAAGTGCATGGTGTTCATGTATCAGGTATCTATCATACTGCAATTTATGTTTTTGAAAAATAACACGAATCACCCCGATTTAAAACAAAAGGGAAAAAAAAAAGAACTTTTCAAATTTGCACTGCATCATATTTGGTTGAAAAGATGCACCTTGTATTCCTTACTTTGAAATGAATTACATTTACAAGCTGGTGCTAGGCTCTATAATGATTCACTCCCCTATTTGTCACTCTTAACAGTGCCTTACAAATAAGCAATTTCTGTCAACCCATCATGCCACAAAGAGCTATTTGCGGAAGAAATATTATGGAATAAAATCATTACACACAAGGATGTTCTAGCACAAGTCAGAAAATAGCAGCATTTCACATATATTTTTAACTGCAGAGGGATCAAATTATTAAATTGTTAAACTGAGTTAAATAAGTTATACCGGCTTATTAATTTGAATATATGTGGTTCAATACGAACAGATAAACAACTCTAACAGCCTCCAATATTTATAATATATGACCTAGAATTAGGAGCATTCACTAATACATTTTAAATGCAGTGGATCTCTAACTATTCTGCAGTAGCACAAGACTTGGTCATAAACCTCTTTCAAATACCAAAACATAAAAATCTGTCAGCCTTAATTAGAGCTCCCACTATCTGACATTAATCTTCTACCTGGCTTTTCAGCTCAAGATCGCAAATAATTTTTCTTCAGGCTATTTAGAGCTTTGCCAGCAGACTAGTAAGTGATGTTGAACCCCACTATAATAAGATCTGGTTTTCCAACAAGAGACATTAGCAGAGCAGAAAACTATAATTCACAGAGAAATCTGACAGTGGCCGTTCAAAGTGTGAAGCTATAAATCTATATCGGTCTATAAACCTTTTATCATGAAGCAATTATCTCTTTGCATGACTGAAGACACAATTCTATGCTTACAGTTCTGGTACACGTAGGGTTACACTCACTGTGAAATGTGATTGATAGCATCATTTGTTGGTTTCATGTTGTAATAAATAGGCATAACGCATATGGTAGTGGGATTCAGTATGTAGAGAGTAGTTAAGACCATTTGAGATGTTACTTTATCAATCACTAATTACACCAAGAGAGAGGAGTTGTGTAGACCATGAATAAATTACATCAGCCAAAGAAGACTTGCTAAAATCATGCATGTTCTAAATTATACATTTAGAAATTAAATGAGCAGAGTATAAAAGAAGTAAGGTTGGAAGCATTTTCATTTTTGGTTGATCCAAGCAATTGCTCTTTCTCTTCGTCAATCATTCTGGCAATATCCTAGATGGCAAGTTCGTATGATTGGAGGGTAATCAATTATTTTATTTCCCTGAATGTCAGTTATATTGTCTAAAAATATCTAAGTAATTATTGCACCCTGTATTTTTATCTATGTGTCTGCTTTCACCTATATATATATATTTTTGCTAAAGGAAGAAATATTTTCAACAAACATATACAACACATAAAACCATAACCATTGCTGCCCACTGTAGTAGTTGTGGTGCCATGAATGTCAGGATTCTAGCCCTATGTAACTTGTCAAAGAATTTTAGCAAGATTTGATGCTTTTATGGATTTACCAGGTGCACACGCTGCTTCTAGTATTCTCTGAGTTGCTGGATGTCATTCCAGAGAAGCTATATGTCAGTGTGTTCAATACAAGAACTTTATCAACACATTCAACTCTTACATTGCCATCCAGATTTTCCTCCTTGAGAATGCCAAATGCAGCACTGGCACTCAGAAGATCCTCCATAAGTGTCAGACCACGCTAATTGTTTAGACAGATTATCCTAGGAAGGTGCCATTGCTTCCCATGCACCGTCACCACAACAGCAGGCTGTAATGGTTATTATAGCTGAAGTGTTATTTAAAGTTCTAATGCATATTTCAACTTCAGTACAATTCTATACAAGCAGGAGATCAGGGTGTAATGTTAACAAATAATGTATCTACCGTATATACTAGAGTATAAGCATTTTTTGTGCTGAAAAACCGGAACTCGGCTTATACTCGAGTCAATAGTCTGTATTATGGCAATTTGCATTGCCAACATACAGACTGAGGGAGAGGGGGCTGGCAGAGATCTTACTTACCCGTCCTGCAGCTCCTGTCAGCTCTCTCCTCCTCCGCGCCGTCCGTTCAGCACCTCGGTCAGCTCCCAGTGTAAATCTCGCGAGAGCCGCGGCTCTCGCAAGACTTACAGTGGGAGCTGACAGAAGAGCTGACCGGACGGCGCGGAGGAGGAGGGAGCTGACAGGAGCTGCAGGAGAGGTAAGTTACAGCTCCCTGCCACCCTCCCTCTCCCCCCTACTGAACTGCCAATGCTGGACCACCAGGGAAGGAGCCCCCCTCCCTGCCATGTATCAAGCAGGGAGGGGGGACGAAAATAAAAATAATAATTAAATAAAAAATAATAAGAAATAATAATGAAAAAAATATATTAAAATAATAAAAAATAATAATAAATAAAATAATAAAATTGCCCACCCCCCCACCACTGCAACACACACACACACACACACACTGCACACACACACACACACTGCACTCACACACACACACACACACACTGCACACATACACACACACTGCACTCATACACATACACACACACTGCACTCATACACACACACACTGCATTCATACACACACTGCATTCATACACACACACACTGCACTCATACACACACACTGTACACATACACACACACTGCACACATACACTGCACTCATACACACACACACTGCATTCATACACACACACACACTGCACACATACACACACACTGCACACATACACATACACACACTGCACTCATACACACACTGCACTCATACACACACTGCATTCATACACACGCTGCACTCATACACACGCTGCACTCATACACACACGCTGCACTCATACACACACGCTGCACTCATACACACACTGCATTCATACACACACTGCATTCATACACACACAATGCATTCATTATACACACACTGCATTCATTATACACACACTGTAAATAAATATTCAATTAATATATTTTTTTTAGGATCTAATTTTATTTAGAAATTTACCAGTAGCTGCTGCATTTCCCACCCTAGTCTTATACTCGAGTCAATAAGTTTTCCCAGTTTTTTGGGGTAAAATTAGGGGCCTCGGCTTATATTCGGGTCGGCTTATACTCGAGTATATACGGTAATTAAAATAAAGTAAAACAATAAGAAATGTGAAGTAAAATTTAATAGATTGTACAATCTGACAAAATACATTCTCGGTTGATCTAAGAGGTATAGGGGCTCTCACCTGAGGAACCGAGTCACTGGTTGTGAGGATTGCTAGCTAAGTAAAGCACTTAAGGCAAAAGAATCAACTGGTCCTATAGGCATAGCACTGATCTATGAAGAATAGGTGTACTTATTCAAGTATCAGTGCAGAATCAGCCAGTGGTCATTACTTATTTGAAAGAGAATATTCATTTTATTTAATTTCACATTTCATGTTACTCAACATCAATATGTTTATTCTATAATTCACATATGTTCACTAGGAATATCATACATTTCTCATACTATAGCTTATTAATTCAGCTAAATGCCTTATTCCTAATTATGGAAAATCCTAGACTTCCTTTACTACAGGACTGGATTGCATAGGTTGAATACTTCCTATATATTTTAACACTGTTTTGCATGTTGCTGATCTATAAATAAGACAATATAATACATAATAGTGATTAAAAAGCGAAATACATTAACAAAGTTCACAAACAGGTTCAACCTCAATAGTTGGCACTCCTTGTTTTCATTTGAGGTGTAGTGATGTCCCGAACTGTTCGCCGTGAACCGTTCACTGGCGAACATAGCTTGTTCGTGGCGAACGCGGTGGGCGAACATATGCGATGGTCGGTCCGCCCCCTATTCATCATGGAGGTGGGAGGGTTTGGGAGGGAGGGTCTGCTGCTGATTGGCTGGAATGTGTCTGCTGACTGTGAGGTACAGGGTCAAAGTTTATTCAATGATGATGAATAAAGGGCGGACCGACCATCGCATATGTTCGCCCGCCGCATTCGCCACGAACAAGCTATGTTCGCCGGCGAACGGTTCCCGGCGAACAGTTCAGGACATCACTATTGAGGTGTACACATGGACATCTGAATTGTTCTATACACACTGACCTTCATATATGTCTTCATACATGCATTCACACGTTTAACGTCACATATTTCTTTTGTACAAGTTCATACATAAATATGTCTGATAATCAGAAACCTGAGTGATCGCTCCAATTACCACTTACCAATGTTTGGACCTGGTGTGAGGGTGTGGAGGTGGAGTACAAGACGGAGAAAGTATTGGGTCCTCTGCCTAGGCCTCCTGCCAGCAATTCAAGCAGGTAATAAGAGCTAAGTGACAATGCTTTCAAACTAGCTTTGTATTTTCCTACTAATCAACAAATCATTTCAGCTTCACCCATTTGTTACTTATGCTCTGGTGCCACAACCTTAGCTTAGTTCCTCAGACATGCCCCAGGCATTGCCGGATTTTTTTTTTTATTTCTACAGCATGGTGGAATAGAAATTTCTGTCTTCGGCTGCTTGTGTCAATGTTTATCTAAGTTTAAATAAGTTATTGGGTGACCATATTTGTTGTATGTTACTATTTATTTTAGAGACTGGCTAATTATATTGTAGAAATGTTCTGTTGGTTGATTAATTGTTTGGTTTATATTACATCAAATATGTAATTATGTATATGTGTTAGATTTTTGATCCTACAGCAGGATACCCCAGCTTGTCATTTTCTGCTTTTTTGGGGGTTAAAGAAGAATTTGAGCTTTAATTTTGCTTGAGGCGCTGTTAATTCATACTCACGGAGAGTAACAAGTAAAAACTCAATGAACAATCAAATTTTTTTTTTTTTTCACAGCTTAATACTTTACGGGATATTCCCAGAATCCCTGAGAAGGACGCATGAACAGCTGGATGCAGTGAGTCTGACAGCATCACACCTGCCAGATGGATCCCCTGAACACACTGCCTCTATAAAAAGACCACTTCTGAAATCTCAACAAACGCCAAGCACAGAATGTCCCTTGTGTTGAATACATTTAATTTTGAAAACATTGCTAAAAATATTGCTAAAATGGTCTTGGTCTGCAAATGAATCCATCGAGAGATAATTCACGTTTGCCTCGGAGGATATTCAAGTCTCAATTGCTGCATATCATTAAATAAATTATTTCATCATTGCCTAATGGCAATTAGCTTCCTCGTTACCATTATAAAGAATGACGTCTGTCAAAGACGGATGTCGAATTCGTAACGAAGTCTCTCCATCAATGCCATTTTTTTATGTTCTGTTTCACCTTACCTGGGACCTAGAAGAGGATTAATGCATCCTCTCAAATCTCTGCATATGGGACAAGTTTTTTTTTTTTGTATTACTGTAATTTTTTCTCATTATGCAATGAGAAACAAATGTGAAAATGTTGCTGTGTTATTAAATATAATAGATCAACAATAGAGAATTACATTAATTACACATATACCCTGGTAATCTAAATGTATATGCTTGTGGGGTTATAACCTAAATAGTGAGTTGGGGTGAACTGATGGACTTCAATAATTAAGGCCAAAGCAATTGAATTGTTGTAGCCTAATGTTACATAGTTCCATAGCTGAAAAGAGACTTGCGTCCATCAAGTTCAGCCTTCCTCACATTTGTTTTTGCTGTTGATCCAAAAGAAGGCAAAAAACCCAGTCTGAAGCACTTCCAATTTTGCAACAAACTAGGAAAAAATTCCTTCTTGACCCCAAAATAGCAGTCAGATGTCTCCTTGGATCAAGCAGCTATTACCCCACTAATTAGAAATTATATCCCACTAATTAGAAATAATGGGACAGGCTTTAGCTTATCAGAGTGTATTGTTAATGGCTAATATTAAAACATGCTAGTGAGGTAAGGTCATTCAATGATGGCTACTTGCACATATGACTAGAATACATATACATGTGTAAGTAGAATTTAAAGGTCTCCTCTGCTTTTTAGTCCCTACCCCAGCCACGGGAAGACACATGTGCAGCATTGGTTATGCTTGCCAGTGCTGGTTATTGTTTTTATTTTTCTGAACTTTTATCAATGCCACATTTTTCTTATAATGTTTAGGGGGAGCACATAGGAATTAAATATTCATATTTATTGATACGTAGTAGTACTGAGATTTAATTTTATTTCCTCAGCCTAATCAATGTTATAGAAAAAGCAACTAGAACCATAACATTGGACATCTCCTGGCACTAAATAGGAACAGTGCCTGGGCCCTTTAGTAAATTTATACAGCAGTTGGCTATGGTGGGGTCATGATGATCACATGAATCTTGCTCATTATGTAAATTCCGTACATTACTCCCCTGGCTACCATCTATAAATGGTATTGAGTTAGATTATCTTTGATGTGATGGAAAGGGCATGGTATTGATGAACTCACTCAGAACTCACTGTGGTAGATCTTTTTTGCTTAGGTTGTAAAAGAACAATAGTGTTGCCAAAAACCTTAGCTAAACAACTGTATTAATTTCAATGCATTCAGTTAGGATTCCCTCCATTGGTAGAATAACCCCAGTTAAAATTCCCTCCATCGGTAGAATTACCCCAGTTAGGATTCTCTTCAATCGGTAGAATTACCCCAGTTAGGATTCCCTCCATTGGTAGAATTACCCCAGTTAGGATTCCCTCTATCAGTAGCATTACCTTAGTTAGGATTCCCTCCATCGGTAGAATTACCCCAGTTAGGATTCCCTCCATCGGTAGAATTACAAAAGTTAGGATTCCCTCTATCAGTAGAATTACCTCAGTTAGGATTCCCTCCATCTGTAGAATTACCCCAGTTAGGATTCTCTTCATCGGTAGAATTAACCCAGATAGGATTCCTTCCCTCGGTAGAATTACCCCAGTTTGGATTCCCTCCATCGGTAGAATTACCCCAATTAGGATTCACTCCATTAGTAGAATTACTCCAGTTAGGATTCCCTCCATTGGTAGAATTACCCCAGTTAGGATTCCCTCTATCAGAAGCATTACCTTAGTTAGGATTCCCTCCATCGGTAGAATTACCCCAGTTAGGATTCCCTCCATCGGTAGAATTACAAAAGTTAGGATTCCCTCTATCAGTAGAATTACCTCAGTTAGGATTCTCTTCATTGGTAGAACTACCCCAGTTAGGATTCCCTGTCTTGATTACATGAAAATATTTATATCTCGCACAACAGGAATGTGACTTGTTGAAACAGTGCATCTTCTTGCATGCATGCTAATATATGAAGAAATTAATTACTTTCATTTTAATTTCTAATAAGGCCCAATTGCCTGTTTATGCTGTTAATAACAGTAGGACTATAGCAGATAATGGTCAATCATAAGCAAGGAAAATGAAGGCATAATATCTTCAGAAGATGATATGATCACAGTAAGCAAATACAATTGATCCTTAATGGGACACTATAGGGCTGCAAATTACCCCAGCTATAACTCGCATACCAGTGTCACAAGTTATGCCAGTATTCTCATTGCAACCAAACTAGGAGGTGCCTAAATCATGGACTGTTGGTGTTCCTTGTGGACTGGGTTGGGAAGCACTTATAAAACCAATTAAAACATGTATGCGAAAAATAAAAACCACAAAATAAAAAAACTCACCTTGGAGAATCCTAAAAGAAGAGTAGTTGTATAGATATTTACTGCAGCAGGCATACCCTCCCACTCCAGATGAGCCCTTGCAAATCAGGAGACTCTTCTGGTCTATCTTTTTTATTATCTCATAAAACTCTGTTTAGCAGGAATTTTTGGGATATGTATTTAATCACTCACTTGTCGTTTCATTCAGCACATAGGGCGAGAGGAACATTTCAATAAGCTGGTAGTGATCATATGCTTGATGATCATATACAGAGTATAGTTCTCAGTTTAATAGGCAAATGTTGTGAAATTATCTCAGGATCTGTTGACATGGCGTGTATGTGGTCACAGCATGGACTTTCTTAGAGTCCAACAGGAGAGGAGAGGAGAGGAGAGAGAGATGCTCAGTGCTGGATGGATTTCGGTCAGCTAATAAAGTTGTAACATTTCTCCTCTGATGTCACTTGTCCAGTAGACAGTATAATAGATATTTTTAAAATTTTCTGCTCTCATTCGCATTTGTGTGCAATGACTCTATGACAGGGCAACACTTTGTACCATAAACACATGACAACCATAGATTGGTATCATGTTTAGAGTAACCCTCTTTAACCCTTTAAAGAGTTTAAAAAAAAAATTCAACATTTTAGGATCACTGAAAATATAACTTTTAATTCTGAAAACCATAACAAAAGTAAAACATTTTATTAAAGCATAGACATTTATATGATAAATGAAGAGGTCCTCAGAAGTCCCATGCATAAATGGTATTCGTTCAAAGGAAGATATTGCTTTGATTTTGTTTTAAATGTTTTTTCATTGTTGTACAGATGAAACATTTTGTTTAGCATAGCAGGGAAGTTTTATTCCCAGTACAGTACCTGTTTGTTTACATGCATTCTTTTCATTTCAAAACTCCGATGCTTTCCTTGAGTACTGAAAGTGTCCCTGGGAACTGTTTTAATCTATTCTTTTTATACTGGTAAAAATATATATCGTCACAGAGCTGTGCAAGGCAAGGTTCAAAAGTTACAAAGCAATTTAAATATGTAATCCTTGGATTTTATGAGTTTATCAACATAATGTAAAACTGGTGGCATGGCTTGAACACATGAAAGCCGAACTCCGCTCGGAACAGACCTAATCAATAGGAAGGCGCAACAACCTCAGGGTGAGAGGCCTTCCTGAGGCACCTGACAGAGAACAGGAGAATCTAATAAAAATTCTCACAACCATTTTCAACCGGGTCATAGACAGGCCACAAGACACCATTATCAAATTTCACCGGCAACAGTTAGTTGCCATGCTAACCAATTAGTGGACTGCTGGAGGATCACACCCCCCAAGATAGGGATTTCACCTACTATTCACAGGTAGCACACAGCTACTTTAGATTGGATATGTTCTTTCTGGGACATAGACACCTAAAGATGCTTAGAGATTCCTCAGTTGGTCCCATCACATGGTCTGACCATGCCCCAATATTCCTTATGCTATCCATAACAGGGAGCAGTAAGAACAGCACCACCTCGTGCTTAAACAAATCCCTGTTAGACGACTCGAGAGTGACAGAAGACTTAAATAAATCTCTTCCCCTGTACAAAAATAAAGGGTATGGGAGGCTCACAAGGGCATAGCCTGAGGGATCCTGATCAAATGGGGGGCTCGCATAAAAAAAAGAAGCAGGCAGCGCAGATCCAATCACTTACAAATGCTATTCACACAGAATCGATTCAGAAATCTAATCCCTCAACGGAAGCCTATAAATGCCTAATGGCGCTTAGAGTGGAGCTGCGCAGCCTCCTCATAGTAAAAGTATACAGAGCAGTCCACCTGACTAGAGGGACATACTATGCACACTTAAATAAAAGTGGGGAATTATTGGCCAAAGCACTAAAAGACAAACATCAAAAGACATATGTTGCACAAATTAATACTGCAGATGGTACTCAACATGACAGAGGACATAGCTAGAGCTATGGTGACTTATATAACTTAGGTCCCCCGAAGTACCCCCCTCCCGATATAAAAGACTACTTTACAGCTCATTTAACGAGAACACTAGACTCAGAACAAATCTCTCTCTTAGAAATGCCTATCACGGAGGAGGAACTGCAGACAGCGGTAGCAACCCTACAGAAAGGCAAAGTCCAGGCCCTGACAGACTGACAGCCCGGTACTATCAATCCTTCCAACACATATTGGCACCCCAGTACCTAGAGGTACTTAACAGCTTACTGCTTCATCCTGATCTTCCACCCCGATGTTCAATGCATCAATCACAATATTACCTAAACCAGGTAAAGATCCTACTCTATGCAGCAGTTTTAGGCCCATCTCCCTGATCAACATTGAGCTTAAGATTTTCGCCAAGATATTGGCCAACAGACTCAAATCCCATCTTCAGGAACGAATCCATCCAGATCAGGTGGCATCAGAGGCCAGGTATAATACTACATGAATCATTAATATATTTCATGGCGCAGTATCATCTAAAACCCCAACTCTCCTGCTCTCAGTCAATGCCAAAAAAGCATTTGAAAGAGTAGATTGGGATTACCTCTTACCTAACCTTGAAACACTGGGGCTGGGACCTAACTTCAGGCACTGGGTACAGACACTACATAGGGGACCTATGTCCACTGTTAGGGTTAATGGGCAGAACTTGCCTTTGTTTCAGATTAGCAATGGCACTAGGCAGGGATGCCCTTTGTCACCCCTCCTCTTTGCTCTGGCTCTGGAGCCTTTTCTGAACGCCATCACACCAATGACAACATTCGAGGCTGTGGGACCAGGGGGGAAGGAGATAAATGTATCCGCCTTTGTGGATGACGTGCTCCTCACCTTCACCAACCCAGAGCAATCGGTCACACACATCAAGGCAGAAATAGATAAGTTTAGTGCATGCTCCAATTTGAAAATGAATGCTGACAAATGCGAAATACTGGGGCTAGGAATAGGTTCACTCATGAAATCAAGACTCCAAACGGCATATAACTATAAATGGACAGAGTCCGGCCTGACGTATCTGGGTATTAAACTTACCCGCACTACTAAGGGTCTCTACCGACTTAACTATTTCCCTCTCCTAGCGGACATTGAATACAATTTGAGATTATGGGATAAACCTCACTTTTCACTCTTTGGCAGAGTCAATATTCTTAAGCTGATGATCCAGCCAAGGATCCTTTATTTGTTTCAAGCTCTACCGATAGCTGTGGATAACCTAGTCTTCCATACCCTGAAGAGGTCTTTTCTTTCTTTTGTATGGGGACATAAAAAATCATGGTTGGCATACACGCAAAAGGAAGGGTGGGGGCTTGAGCCTATCCCATAGTTACAAATATTACATCGCAGTCCTCTTCACCAGGATAAGGGAGTGGACAGATGAATAAAAAAAGCATGGCATGACTTGGAACAAAGTTTCTCCACAGCACCACTGGCCACCCTTCCCTGGGAGACCTGCCACTTGCAAAAAATATCACAGGTTTCACACCCCCTTATACACCATATTCTGCAAAAATGGAGATTACACAAAATTACATGGAATTTATGGTATATCCCAGTTATCCCCGCTGGCAAATAACCCGGACCACCTAGGAGGCTGAGGAGCACTTTTGATGAAACTGCTGGGAGTGGTGAACCCACAACTCAGGGACATACTAACAGCAGATGAACCTCCCAAAGTTATTGCTCCTCAGGGGCCTGGAGGGCACCCTTCGCTGAATGACACTCTGAATTGCTCACAATTGAAGCACTTGCTGACGCACTCAGTTATACCCTACTGGACTCCTAGGGCACTGACCCCATTTTAACGACTTTGCAATTTGTTGAGAAAGCGAAATCATTCACTCTCTCAAATATGCCAATTATTACACTTAACCCAGGGCTAACAGGAGGTGCAAACCTTCCAAAGAAATGGAAGCAGGGACTACACATACATATGTCAGCCAGAGATTGGGAACACATTTTTAATAAAACGATGACAGCACCGGTTAGCCTAGACGAGAGTCCTTCTATAAACGCATAATGAGGTGGTACAGAACCCCGCATATACTCCACCAGTTTTGGCCCACAATTAGCGATAGGTGCTGGAGGTGTGAAGGAGACGTGGGGTGTATGGAACACATATGGCGGTCCTGCCCTCACATAAGAGAATACTGGAATAATATAGTAGCCAAACTGACCGACATACTAGAGCTCCCGCATACTTTGACCCCACCCCAGGTTTTGTTGGGATAGCTCCTACTGTTGTTGTTGCTGGGGGAGGTGAATAACCTTTTACCGGTGTACTGGAAAAAAAAAACTTAAGTCCCCACAGTACCCAATGGGTGGACAGGGTGGAAACTATGTAAAATCTGCATTGGTCCTCCTAGGGTAAACAAAATAAATACGTATGTACTTGAGAGCCCTGGTTAAGATACAGGGCACAGGAGAATGGCCAGCCACAACCCACAATTGCATAGACCACATGGTACCCACCATACCCTAACCCCGCCTTCCCCTCAATTACCTGATGGGATATCCATCCCAAACTCCCTCTTTTCTAATATCCCTTATATAATGTTTTATTTGACACTGAAATAGTGACCAAATGAGGTTGGGCAGGATAAGGAGACGCATTATACTTATATGGGATGGGATCCCCATGGTATCACAGGCACAGATGGGTATCTCCCCAACTGAGGAAGCCAGTGTCAACGTACAGGGCTGGGATATATATATCGTTACTTATTGCACTGAAAACTTTATTGTAATACATGATAATGTTCTTCTATGCTGTGTATGTAGATTGTATACGCTTTCCCCCTGAATTACCCTTTCTCCATTCTGTACCCCTATGTTTTTATTCCAAAACAATAAAACTTGAATTAAACACAAAAAACATAATGTATGACTGTAAAGAAGTGGACAACATAGCGTAATTATAATTTTACTAGACAATTTTTTTTTCAATCATAACACTATTTATAACTCTGATAGGGGGGTTAGGGCAAATATAAAGCGGAGCCTGAAAAGGCTGAGTAAATGTTAGCATAGCAGCAATAGGTCAGGGATTCCTGAAGACAAAAGATTGATTCACAGGTAGAAGTCAGGGCAGACAGTAAGTAGAACATTAAGCAATGGAGAGGTTGCAGCAGAAGCAAAAATAAATATTTTCTACAGACGCTAGAACAAGGAAAAAATACTTAAAAGGTTTCTACACATAACTAAAAATAATTTATTTTAAGCAGTATTTAACTGGAAAGAAATTGGGTATAAAAATATATAGTGATGTCCGAACAGTTCGCCGATGTTCGGTCCGCCCCCTATTCGTCATGGAGGTGGGAGGGTCTGGGAGGGAGGGTCTGCTGCTGATTGGCTGGAATGTGTCTGCTGACTGTGAGGTACAGGGTCAAAGTTTACTCAATGATGACGAATAGGGGGCAGACCGAACATTGCGCGTGTTCGCGACCGCGAACACACTATGTTCGCCGGCGAACGGTTCCCGGCGAACAGTTCGGGACATCACTAAAAATATATTATTAACAACATTCTGATAACTTTACAGAGGAAATGTCACTTCTCTACAATTTACACTATTGAATAAAACATTGAAAAGCATCTATAACTTGGGCTATTATTTTTTTCACGAGATGTTCTGTTCTATTTTAAATTTACACAATATATAATAATCCTGTTCAGACAAGGCAAAGCCAGGGCAAACATTGCTTAATTTCTCTTCTTTTTTGAATGCTTTCTCTATGCTGGCTGTCAGGTGAAAAGGACTGAGCTTATAACAATGGTTGGCATCGTGGATTTCTAAATCCAATCTTATTTCTCACACCTCACAAATGCATCTTTCTTAAATATAGAGATAACTAAACATAATATAAAAAATATAGAGATAGTATTGTTCTCTTCAAGTACCTGGCATTCTGTACTCTTCACAGAGCATGTACAACGTGAGGATTAGTTTTCTAACAAGCTAATAGAAAACAAATACTAAAACATGCACTATTAAATGTAATGTCAATTAAATACTTTCTGTCATAGAAATATGTTTTTTTTTTAAATTCTATATTTATCATTTTCTCAGTTTTTTATAGGAGTTGAAAAAAAACGAAATTTGGGATACAGAATGGAAAAAAGTGAAGGGGGTACATAGTTGCATTCACTTTCACATATCGGTACATTGAGGTCTCTGCGCATCATTCCCAATAGTTGCTCTCAAATCTTGCGTTACGTACATTGTGGATGTATTTTCTGATTTCGGAGGCTGCTTTTGGGGTAGCAGAGTGTGGGAGATTGGAGGGTAGGAACATTACGAAAAGTTGGCGAACTTGTTTAACTTCAGGGAAAACCATAGTGTCCCTCTTATGGGTAGTTTCTGTCATGGTTGTTGATGGATGGGGTCCCTAGTCGTGCCCTTCTTGCAGTTTCCCGGATTCGGGTACTAAGAGGGTCGCCAAGTATATCGGTAGGTATTCTGTCTTCTGCCATATCTATAGCGCCGTGAGTTTTTCGGTTTTATGCGTTTTCTGTCTTGGGTATTTCTAATGTTTGTAAGTTCGTGTTGTGGGGGAGGAATGCAAGTGTGGGGGGGGGGGTTGGGATGCTCTTAGTGTAGTGCTTTTCTTTTGTTGGGTGTAGGAGGGACGTGAGGGATTTGAGTAGTGGTGCTAGCGTCTGCGTTATATTTAGTGCATGATGTGTATATGTTGTTCTGGTTTGTAAGTCACTTGTTTTTGTCTGGGTATGTGTTGATTTCTATTAGTGTGGTGGGGTTATTCCAGTGTTGGGCTGAGTTTGAGTAGATAGGGGGTGTATGTAGAGTGTTGAGGTCTTGTGGGGTATGGGGTACGATGGCATGTTAGCAGTGTGGAGGGAGTGGTGAGGGTGTTCTGGTGGGATAGGGCGTGGGGGGAGGGCAAGTCTTGGTGATTTGTGTCCTAGCATGTGTGTAGGATTTTTACTGTTGGGGTATGGATTGGCTGGTACTGGATGAGTCAGGTTTCCTTCTACCCTCGTCGTTCCTAGGTCTGGGCGTTAGTAGTGGGAATTCGTAGAGCCATGGTTCCCATATTTTGTTGTAGGCTGTGGTGGAGTTGTGTATTAATGCGGATAGCTTGTCCATTTTCCTGGTTTCCTCTATTTTGCGTATTACTGTTTGCTGTGTTGGTACTTCAGGTTTACTCCATGCTTCCGCTATGGCCCTCCTTGTTGCTAGAGCGATTTTAGCTATTAGTTTATTGTGACACCTGGGTTTGTTTTCAAGAGGTTTGAAGAGGAGCCATGTCCAGGGGTTTAACCCCTTAAGGACACATGACATGTGTGACATGTCATGATTCCCTTTTATTCCAGAAGTTTGGTCCTTAAGGGGTTAATGGGATAGTGGTGTGTAGTATTTTTGATGTTAGTTGTGTGATTTGTTGCCATAGTGAGTCAATTCGGGTACACTCCCACCATACATGGAGGTACGTGCCTTTTTCCCCACACTGTTTCCAGCACAGGTCAGTGGCCGAGACGCCCATTTGTTTGAGTCAGAGGGGGGTGAGAAACCAGCGCATTAGCGTCTTGTATGCTTGCTCCTTATGATTTACACATATGGAGACCGAGGCTATGGCTTCCCATATTTCTTTCCAGTCGGACGGGGGGGGGGGTTTTGGTGGCCCTAAGTCCCTCTCCCAAGCCGACACATACGTGAGGGAGCCCACTGTGAAGGTTGTGATTACCTGTGTGTAGAGAGTGGATAACTGGCCTTTGTGGATCGGGAGTGTCATGCAGTTTTTTTTTATGTGGTAAGGGTCGTGGTTTTTTGTTTGTTGGAATATTAAGGAAGTTTCGGATTTGAATATAGCGAAAGTGGTCGAAAGTGGTAAACGGCTTTTGTTGGGGTAGATCGAGGAAGGGCAGGAGTGTTCCATTTCGGTAGAATTGGTAGAAGCGGAGGAGGTCATTGTCCTCAAACCTGGAGAAGTGTTGGGGTGTCATGCCCGGGGTGAATTGCGTGTTGCGTAGGATCGGTGTGAGGGGCGAGGGATTCGAGGTTAATTAACTTTTGTGTGCTATCTTATCCCATATTCTGATGGTGTTTGTTAATGCGGGTGTGGTGATGGGTGTTTGTGGTCTAGCTTGTTTGGGTAGCCAAATATAGAGGGACGGGAAGTCCCTTCCAAATATGGTATGTTCCAGGTCTACCCATCTCTTGATGCCGTATGGGGCATGTAAGTGTTGTGCTTGAGCTAATTGCGCGACGTGGTAGTAGTGCATATAGTGGGGGAGGCCTCCTGCTCTATTCGGAACGTAGAGTGTCATTCGTTTGATCCTGGCTTTTTTGTTGGCCCATATCAAGCAGTCAGTTTGGGATTGTAAGGTTTTGAAGTCGGTGACCGTGAGTGGTATCTGAAAGAGATAGAGGAATCTGGGAAGTAGATTCATCTTAACAGACGCTAATCTGCCTAGCCATGATATTGAGAGGCCGGCCCATGACTGTAGGTCTTGAGCCGCTTGTTGTAGTAGCGGGGTGTAGTTGCGTTTGTATGTGTGTGTGAGGTCTTTTAGAATGTGTGTCCCTAGGTAATTTATTTCTGTGTTAGTGAGATCGAATGGGTATGTGTTCGCTAGGCTTTGCAGTTGTTGTGGGTCTATATGGATTGCAAGGGCTTCTGTTTTTTCAATGTTCAATTCATAGAAATATGTTTTAAGTAAGTTATACATACTTTTTTTGATAAAGTTGAGAATGGGATAAAAAACAAGATTTCATAAGCATTTCTGTTAAAAATCTCAGTAGGTTTAGATTTATGTACAGAAAATACATGCATTACATTATAAGCCATGTAATTCTCCTCATGCAGAAAATAGAGTACTGTCAGTACTGGGTTATAAAATAAATATGATGTTTTGATTTTATTCTTAACACACAAGTTTAACAATGCTTCCTGCTTTATACACATTTTTTTTTTAGCATCAGTGGAATAAATATGCATTTAACGTAGCCTTCCTTGTACCCGGTCTGTGCACTGGCTTTTGACACTATGCTGTACTGACAATTTTATTATCAGAGGAAATAAACTTTGACATTTTACTAACCTGCACCGGCCTGGACGTATATTTCCTTTGGGGATCCATTGTTACTTGATTCAACAAAAGGAATGCAATAAAAAATAAATAAACAATTTAATTCAGTCTTCTTTAATAATAAGTGTTTGCAAAAAAGAGAGAGTATAATGCACATACTAAAAAAAGGGAAACTAAATACTTCCTGCAGGGTGCTCCAGAAAGGGAGGGCCCAATCCCTGAAGACATCAAATGGAAAATAAAATATCCAGGCACACCTGAGATTTCTTCTAAAAGGATTTTTATTTAAAACAAGAAAGTGGAGACAATGTTTCAACTCCCCTCAGAGCATTTGTCAAGTCTTTTTTAATAATAAGGTGTGACTTCTGTGTGTGAAAACACTATATTTTAAAAAAATGGAAAAACTTGATACAAGTTACTAAACAAAAACATGGTGGCTGTCAAGTTTGATGTTTGAACCTTTGAAGGCACTTCATTTCAAATATGGTGGCCCCATATTTGTTAGTATTTTAAGGGCCCTGAGGGGTGAATAAAATAAATGGATTTTATAGTTATGGCTGTTCCTGTTTAATTTATGAAAACAATGTGTCAATGTCTCAGTGCCACAATAGTTCTTCGGGAAGAAGGGAAGCAACAAAGGATGACCAAACATCAGTTTGTGTGTCACCACTGCCTTGTAAATTTCATGGAACACTTTTTTCGCTCTCCTTTACTTAGAAAAGACTGTCAGAAAAATACAAGTAACCAATAGTGGTCACACAGGGTTATTCACCAAGCTGTTAATTGTTGGGAATTCAAAGTAAATTAATTGTTAATTTCAAACTATAGATCAACATAGTCGATTTGGTAAATTATTCCAATACAGCTCTGTAGTCGATTTGACTCTTTTGGCCCAAAATGTTAAATTATCTTTGAGTCCACTTTGAATTCCTGACAATACACATTTTAGTAAATAACTTTGTAAATCCCCATGTTATACATGATATTGTCTGATACTTCTTCTTAGATTGTCATAGGAAGAGGCAATGTACCAATGTGTTATCAGAAGGCTAAAAACATTCTTTCATATTCATTAGTGCTGACATTTTTGAGAATAACAAATAATTCATAGCACAAATATTGCACATGTTACTTGGCTTCTAAATAATACAAATTAGCAAGCAATATAAAAACTAACAAAAAAATCTAAAATAAGAGTGCAATTACTAGCCCAAGTGGACATGTGAGTGTATGGGTTTTAGAAGATCCAAATGTTTTTGTGCTGTAAAATCAAAAAAGCATCCCACTTTCAAGATTTCCATGACCATGCCTAAAATATGCATTTATGGGGACTCAAAAGAAAATAACCAAAATAACGACCATACCAACATTTTGCCTTCTATCCGGTTCTTTCTTTGATCCAGGTCAAAAGGCCGACACACTTGGTTTTTTTCTGGATAGTTATAGTTTGTACATAGAGTTTATCTTGCATATGGGATTTTTTTTAGTTAACACTAAAAAGTATGCTGAACATCTGTTTGCCACAATTCATTTAACTTACAATGGGCAGTGGTGACAATAACAAACAGCCATATAGAGTGTAACATACAAACAATATACATCGAATGCTCTGTTGACTCGATCTGCATGTTTCCATCTTTTAACCTACATTGGAGACAGTGGACAATCTAGAATATATTTACATATAAACTTTCACTTAAGGCTACATTTTCTTGAAATCTATCTATCTGCCTTCCTATATATATATATATATTGAAAAGTATAATTGTATTTATAAACTGCGTTCTGCATATAAGGCTGCATGGTTTGATGTGATAAGCTTTGAGTTTGATTAGCACTGATTTATTTATTTAAAACCAAGCAGTTATTTGATTCACTTGAAGATTTGGAAACAGTAACAAAAGTCAAGGCGACCTCTAGGTTTCACAAGCTCTTTTCCAAGTGTTTTAGGTAACATCTCTATACAATGCTCTTTCATTAGCCTGAGAGGAGTTGAAATATATTCAGTGCCAAAAAAAATAGAGTTATAAATGAGAAGTTAATACTATTATCTACACCATTTTGTGATAACATCAAGGTACTTGTCCTACATGCCCCTTTCAAGTAGATCACACCTGTTGACATCAACATGCCAAAAACTACATGAAAAAAAAGACAATCTGCATATTTTATACTTCAGGACTAGTTGGCTGCCAAAATGACAGGTTGCGTTGCAGCTGAATAGTCGAGAGCCATAGGACATCAAATTTATGCAGAGGCTAACATCCAGCATAGCTTAGAGGCAAAGTACTCACTGTGCCCACATCATTAGTAAGATCGTTAGACTTTAATGCTATAGAGTTAAATCGTCATTGTACTAATTAATCTGTAGTATTGAAAACATGATCCGACTATGCAGCTTACCAATATAAGTTAAACACTTAGACAGATCCAACATTTCAGTTAATTTCGGGTATAGAGAAATTACTGATGCACTCTTAAAAAAGACTTATTCCAGCCACCATGACCATTCACTGATCTGATGTAGTCATGGTGGTAGGAGTCTGGATGTGCAGCGTTTCAAGTAGAAATGCTGCACATCCAGAGATATACTTTTTAGCCACCCTTGCACTAGAGGTGGACCCAAAACCATTCCTTGCACCAGGGCCCCCTCTACATTAGTTCCATTACTGCCTACCAGGATTCAGACTGTTCATACAATAAATGTGTAATACTGTTTTTCCAAGCTACTTGTGTTTGCATTTTATTCATAATTTTTCTAGACATCAAGAGCAAGGTTTGGGCCAGCTTTCACACCTATCATTTAAAATCTCCTGTGGTACTCAAAGTGTAAATTCTAGAAGATTTATAATGGGATCTGGAGTGATGATTCATAGGAAATATTTAGTAACTTTTTATATCAGTTAACACCAAGACTCTCATATGAATCACACTATTTATATCGTTCCTGTTTTTAACGTGTAAAAAGAGTGGGATAGGGGACTTTGTGTTTTATTGCTTCCATCAGGAATCTGCATTAATAAATACAACACTCGGGTGATAAAAGGTATCTGTGAGATACATTCTTACACATTTCTAAAGGAGTTTATTGTTGTTAAAAGTTGATTTTATTGCATTATTTTACTACTCAGTTTCTCAACATCCTAAATACAGAAAGTACAAAATGTGATTTGAAATACTGTCACCTAAATAATAATAAACATTTTTCTAGCGTCATCTAGAATACCAGGAGACAGCAGGTATGTTATATAATATATCCTATTTAAATTATATTTAATTTTACCGCCTGGGCAGAGAAACATTTTGTTGTTTCTCTTTATATTTGATGATGGGAACAGAGCAATTTTGTTATATTTCAAAGCTTCCAGCCATAAACATTGATCCTTATAATTTCTGGATACATTGAAGGGCAAATGCTGTCTTGTATGAATATTCACTTCAGTAAGATAATAAATCCAATTAACAGAATTGAAAAACAGATTTAATGTGCTCAACTGGATAGCTCATTTTTTTCATTTTGTACATCCAGATGTTTACATGAAGAGGTGCTGGATTCTGCATAATCTGTAACATTACAAAACTAAGATGCTTTTTAATTTCCCCTGTAAATCTGTTTTTAGCTTCAGTTGCTTCCAAACCTATGACGCATCCTGTGCCAACTCCACAAATGATTCGATTTTTGACTAAATGGAGCTCTATGATGAGAATTGGTGGAGAAGGCAGGCACAAAGAATGGAATGAGACACATAAAAGCTGCAGTGAGGCAGTGCATTATTCCCCCAATCTTGTAAGTGAAATCTTTCCTTACATGCTCTGCTGAAAATAAATTAGGAGTTTGTCAATCCTAATTTAAATTCAGAGAAGTAAATGGATACAAGTTTAGAAAATGTTCAAGAGGGTTAATACTAAAGCTTTGTTGTCTTCACTCTAGGCTCATAGGCAAATCTCTTGAAAGTGTAGCTGCATTTGAATAGGGATTATATCCGGATTTTGTAAAAATGATCTGAGCGTTTAAATAATTCTTCTCCCCTCTGTGAGATTCCTTATCTTTTTTTCAGTTGATTAGATAATTTTTTTTAACGGCTATGATAGGTATTATTTGAACATTTATATACAAAAAATAAAGAATTATATTTTTTTCCCAACAAATTTATGTGCAGTATATTCTAGCAAAAATGTAAAGTACTTTTTTTTAGCTATTACAAAATATAAAGCATTCATCTGATGCAAAACATGCTTAGTAAAAATGGCACAACTAGTCCTAACTAATGAAAAGTTGTGAATTTACCAGTTGTTGTGAGATCAGACTTGGATGAAACAGTGATCTTTCATTTACAGAGGAATTTGGGATGTTGAGCTAGTCTATAATTGCAGCCAAACGGTAAAGCAAATATAGCCAAAAAACAACAACTTTGTTGTGAATAGTAAATGTTTTTCAAAACCTGTCAATTAAAGCAGAATTTGGACTATTGAATGCAGTTTGACTGCTGGATGGCACTCTATATGTTATATGTAGATTGATGTCTATCTATCTGCTCATCAGTCTATTTCTATATTAATCCATCTGCATTTCTGTCAGGGCTTACCTGTTGGATCCTCCGCAATTCCAATTCTGACACTTCCAGGCAGACGGACAAACACCAGGACCCGTCTCTGACTCTGATTCCTCACTAGTGATGTCGCGAACATAAAATTTTCCGTTCGCAAATGGCGAACGCGAACTTCTGCAAATGTTCGCGAACGGCGAACCTGGCGAACCGCCATAGACTTCAATAGGCAGGTGAATTTTAAAACCCACAGGGACTCTTTCTGGCCACAATAGTGATGGAAAAGTTGTTTCAAGGGGACTAATACCTGGACTGTGGCATGCCGGAGGGCGATCCATGGCAAAACTCCCATGGAAAATTACATAGTTGATGCAGAGTCTGGTTTTAATCCATAAAGGGAATAAATCACCTAACATTCCTAAATTGTTTGGAATAACGTGCTTTAAAACATCAGGTATGATGTTGTATCGATCAGGTAGTGTAAGGGTTACGCCCGCTTCACAGTGACAGACCAAACTCCCTGTTTAACGCACCGCAAACAACCGCAAACAGTCCATTTGCACAACCGCAAACTCCCCATTTGCACAAGGTTGGATACCAAGCTAGCCATGTCCCATTCCTTGTCCTCACTCATGTCATTGAAGGTCTCTTCCTCCACCCAGCCACGTACAACACCAAGGGTTCCCGAAAGGTGACAACAAGCCCCCTGTATTTTTTAAATGTACACTACAGTTACACCAGATATGAGTTGCACTGGTGTGACACTGTGCCCTGGCAGGCCCTGAAATGCACACGTGTGAAGGAAACTGACTGCTATTATTTCACAGTCAAATTTCTAGGTTTTGTTTTAATGTACACTACTGTTACACCAGATATGAGTTGCACTGGTGTGACACTGTGCCCTGGCAGGCCCTGAAACGCACACGTGTGAAGGAAACTGACTGCTACTATATTACAGTCAAAAAAGTTTTGTTTTTTTTAAATGCAAGCTATTGTGCCCCCAAAACGTTCGTGTGTGGGGGTGCTGGAATGACGTTGGCCAATGGGAGCCTGAATCAACTTTTGGCTCCCGCTGCCCCTTTAAGAGCGAGCTCGTGACTCGAGCCGTGCTCCTAGTGCCAGGCGGGCCACATGACCGATCACTGCGGTCAGTGCACGCGGCGTCAGAAGAGGAGATCAAGCCGCATGCGGCTTGTGTGGAGGCAGGAGTGATCCAGCCACGCGTGGCTCAAGCCTAGGAGCCAGGTCAGTCCCAGGAAAAGGTAAATACAGCCACAACCACTTATCCCAATCACACACCTTTCCTAACGTCCTATCCCATTAAAAGCATATTACCGCGTATTTAATAAAACAGATAGACCCCCTACTTCATCCAGGTTACCGATCGATGGTTCAATATTCTGAGCCCTCTCTGATTTACTGTACACGACTATTCGATATTCCCACAAATTTATTTTTTTTATAATTCTTTATTTTTGTGTGCAAAGTTTTACAAGCTGGTCGTGTTGCCACAAGAAGTTACGAACATTATAACATCATACATGGTCAAACATGGCATAAAGAGGATTTGCACAGTTTTATGTTATTAGAACGTTTAAGTTTGTGGAGCTCCTATATCATTCACCGAGTGTGTCATCAGATCTAACAATAGGAGCATGAAATAACAAGCATAGTTTGGAGTTATAAGTAGCTTCACTGCAGTTTGTACTACATAGTTTTAAGTGTTTACATTTGTAGGAGCATGCGCGATTTTAAGGTTTTGAGGGTGGCTCGTAAGTCAGAACGTTTAGATAGACATGAATATAGATTAAACCAAGCTTCTCATACTTCAGGCTTGGTCTAAGTCGGCTACACTTCTTCTTAGAGTATGCCGTAGACTAGAGCTACAGTATGTTAGCCTTATTACAGCGATATTAACTAAGCAATGTTAAAGCCTTAGTAAATCTTGGTGAAACAATACCTAAGCATATCGAGTCAGGCGTGGTCGATAAAAACAGGGAGTGAGTTAACTTTGCCTATCTGAGCCACTATTTAGTTCAGGCGTGGATTGGAGCAGATCAGTCCGTGGGAGAGAAGCGCGATGGTGACTGAAATGTCCACGCTGCGCTTTAGTGGCCAATCAACCCATCCCCTGTCTTGGTACCTGGCTTCTTTGGGGTGTGAAAGGTTCAAGGACCTTGATCTTGTCGCGCCGGGTATGTTCCTGCTGCGACTGTAAGCGCAAGTCGGATGTGCCATCCCTTGTGCTCCAGGTTGCGTTGTGGGCCTGAGTCGGTACGCCCAAGACCCGATTCCTCCAGAGGGAGTGTGAGATCATTGCCCCTGTGGGCCGCCTGGGTCTGTGGTGGGTTGCTTGTATCCCCCTGTTCCTGTTCCGTGCGTGAGCTGGGGGGCCCCCGCTACGTCTCAGAGTTTTGCCTGTTGGGATAATGCAAGGGGTGTTGCTTTTCCACCTCTGATTCTTACGGTTCGCCGCCCTCCGCTGGTGCGGCTGGCCCCCCTGGGGTTTTACCTTTGATGCCCTCAGTGTGGCGGGGCCTCGAGTTCGGGGCTTTGTGGTTAGGGGTGCCGCGTCTTCTCGTGGGGGGTTCCCAGGTCTCCCCTCTGCGTGATCCGTGCGCCTTGTAAGCTCTGTGTTGCTTAGCCTAGTTGGCTGTAAGAGTGCCAGCAATTTAGCCCCTAAAATCTTCAAAGATTATATCGATTGGGTCTCTCTCAGCTATGTCTGTGCCCAAGCTAGGTAGTGGTTGCTCATGTCGTTTTGCTAGGTCACTCTCATCCGCCATTTTGGAGGCCCCAAAGCCCGCCTTGCTTGAAAGAGTCGCGGGCGTTGTCAGGAGGTATAGGGCTCGAGGTTCACCGTCTGGGGGGGAAGTGTGTACTCGCGTGTTGCTGGCTGTATTCGGAGGGAAGGCGGCCATCCTTCTCCTCCGCCTCTCTTGGTAGGCCCCAATTTGCCGTAGCGGTGCCCGGTCGTCCCGGGCATCGAGTGCGGCATCATCCGATTCCGTCCGGGTTCCCCCGTGCCGTGGGCCAGGTCCCAGGAGGATTGGGGCTCTTTAGCTTGTTTAATCCGCAGGTTTAGGTTTCGTGTGGCAGGAGCTCTAACAGAGCACGTCCAGCCAGCTCGTTGGTTAGGCTCCGCCCCCTATTCCCACAAATTTTATATAGCATTTTATGTTTGTTTGAGACCACCTTAAAAATATTGGATATCGCTAAAAATCATGATCACTATATACTTTCTCTACAAACCTCTAAAACGAACCAAACTACTCATCCATCCGCTATACCACTTGATCCCACCTAGAACTAGTGCCCAGTTAAAATACTTGACTCTTACTTACCCACACTCAGTCATGCCACACACATTTCACCACTACTCTCACTGAATCCCTCTGACTACGGCTAAATTCATCTTCTACATCAGAACACTACTCATAAGATTGGGTTGTATCCATGTCTCGGGTCTTTCATTTAGAATAGGGGCAGCTTCGGTCTCCTTCAACACTGACACTCCAGTGCATATTATTAAAAGATTGGGCAGATGGAAATCCTCAGTCTACAACCGATATATTCCTCATCCCGAGAAAGAAATGAGGAAAGATTTTAAAAGTTTGGCTTTGTAAATTTGATGCAATAAGTGTGTTTTTCTTTAATACCTTTTCACCCTCTTTGCATGAACCCGATTTACATATATTACTAATATGTTTCTGAACATATATATTATATTATTCACTCACTCACTCTCTGGGCCGGCCTAAGACATCATGCTGCCTAGGTCCAACGATAAATGACTATGGGGGATAATGTATAATAAACACAGGTTACTGGCTATGGGAGGATAATGTATAATAAACACAGGTTACTGGCTATGGGGGGTAATGTATAATAAGTACAGGTTACTGGCTATGGGAGGATAATGTATAATAAACACAGGTTACTGGCTATGGGGTGATAATGTAAAATAAACATAGGTTACTGGCTATGGGAGGGATAATGTATAATAAACATTGGTTACTGGCTATGGGGGGATAATGTATAATAAACACAGGTTACTGGCTATGGGGGGATAATGTATAATAAACACAGGTTACTGGCTATGGGAGGATAATGTATAATAAACACAGGTTACTGGCTATGGGGGGTAATGTATAATAAGTACAGGTTACTGGCTATGGGAGGATAATGTATAATAAACACAGGTTACTGGCTATGGAGGTATAATGTATAATAAACACAGGTTACTTGCTAAGGGAGGATAATGTATAATAAACACAGGTTACTGGCTATGGGAGGATAATGTATAATAAACACATGTTACTGGCTATGGGGAGGATAATGTATAATAAACACAGGTTACTGGCTATGGGAGGGTAATGTATAATAAACACAGGTTACTGGCTATGGGAGGATAATGTATAATAAACACAGGTTACTGGCTATGGGGAGGATAATGTATAATAAACACAGATTACTGGCTATGGAGGATAATGTATAATAAAGACAAAAAAAATGAATGCAGCTTCAGAATTAATCTAAATTGTATGCTGTCTAGGAGGTGGGAGGGTCTGGGAGGGAGGGTCTGCTGCTGATTGGATGGAATGTGTCTGCTGACTGTGAGGTACAGGGTCAAAGTTTACTCAATGATGATGAATAGGGGGCGGACTGAACATCGCATATGTTCGCCATCCGTGGCGAACGCGAACATGCTATGTTCACCGGGAACTATTCTCCAGCGAACCGTTCGGGACATCACTATTCCTCGCGCCTTTATAGGGAAGCCGCGCGAGTTTCAAAACGCTTGGTTATTATTGATGCTTCGTCAAAGAACTTCTGACCGGCTACATAACTTGCTCTACAACTTCTTTCTACGTGTACAGAACCTGGACTGTTTTACCACTGGTTCTTTTCTCCTTACCCTGACCACAGATTGTTTAAAGTTCTTCTATTGCTTCTGAAGAACGAACAGGAATTATATTCCCAGAGATTTCACATTATAGGAAGCTGCAAGCGGAATTGGAACTTGTTCCCCAACAAACCTTAAGTATTACATTACTTCACATTCAGCGGGATTTCATTAATTGTGTCAACCTTCCTTGTAATTCCAATACATTGTTGCTACATTTCGGTTACTATCTCTGCTTTCAGCAACTAAATACCTATTTGGAGTTTACTAATATATTGGACTGTTTTTGTCTTAACCACTTTAATTAACTGCTGCAACTACTACTCTGCTTGAAACACTTCCAGCTATTATTTATCTAACTGGAATGCCCTTAAAGCTACAGGATTTGTTCTAAATGTATCCAAATATATATTTATGTTCCTTCATCTAAGGAAATAGATTGTTTAAGTCATTCTGCAGTTGCGTTCCACTTCAGATCTAACCTTTAGCATAACACTTTCTATTTCTGTATGAATCTATGTATCTATTATTATTATTATTATATTTATATAGCGCCAAAAAATTCCATAGTGCTTTACAATGGATGGACTAACAAACATGTAATTGTAACCAGAAAATTTTGACGCACAGAAACAGAGGGGTTATGGGCCCTGCTCAATTAACTTACATGCTAGAGGGAGTGGGGTAGTAACACAAAAGGTAAGGGAAGTAGATAGGTAGAATAGTATTTAATGAAGACTTAGTGTGGAGTTTTTTTGCAGCCATTAACAGTTTAATTGATATGCTTTTGTGAAAAAGTGAGTTTTAATGATTTTTTGAAAGAGTGGAGGCTGGGTGAGCATCTAATGAAAAAGGGAAGGGAGTTCCATAGGAATGGTGCAACCCTAGAGAAGTCTTGAATGCGAGCATCAGAGGTGGGAGTACTAGCAGAGGATAGACACAGGTCTTTGGCAGAGCATAGGGGCCTAGAAGGGGCATACTTGTGTATTAGGGAGGATAGGTAGATGGGAGTAGCATTATGTAGAGATTTGAAAGCAAGAACCAGAATTTTATATTGAGCCCTATATTTTACTGGAAGCCAATGCAGGGACTGACAGAGGAGTGAAGCGTTGGAGGTACGTGCAGACAGGAAGATAAGCCTTGCTGCTGCATTCATTATAGACTGCAATGTGGCATGGTGGAGGAGGAGCACCAGGAGAGAGCAATATCTCATAGACTGATATTATGGAGGTTGAGAAGAAGCTGTTGCTAATCAACAGTATCAAAAGCAGCGGAAAGGTCAAGGAGAATTAGGATAGAGTAGTGACCATGAGATTTTGCAGCAAGCAGATTCTTTGATACTTTGGTCAAAGCCATTTCCACAGAGTGCTGAGGGCAGAAACCAGACTGAAGTGGGTTGAGCAGAGAATTGGACTCGAGGAAGTCTGTCAATCTCACATACACAAGTCTTTCAAGGATCTTGGATGCAAAAGGCAGTAGCGAGATAGGGGAGTTATGGTCAAGGTTGGGCTTTTTTTTTAGAATCAGGGTTACAGTCGCATGTTGAAGGGTAATGGAAATATGCCAGAGGAGAGGGAGAGATTGAGAATTTTAGTGAGAGGCAAAGCAAGAGAAGGAGACAGAATATGAATGAGATGCAGGGGAATAGGATCAAAGGAGCAAGTGGTGGGATGGGAGGACCAGATCAGATCAGAAACCTCTTCCGCTGTACTGGGTGTGAATGAACATAGAACAGTGAGTAAGGTTGGGGGAAGTATTGTAAGGTGAAGGAGAGAGATGAGAGATCTCTTCCCTGATTGTAGAGATCTTGTCAGGGAAGTGAGTTGGAAAGTTTGTAGAGGTTAAATAAGTAGGAGGAGTAGGAGCAACAGGGCGAAGAGTTAAAAGTGTGAAATAGTAATTTGGGTTGTCGAGAGAGTGTGGTAAAGAGGGTATTGAAGTAATTTACTTTTGCAGAGAAAAGAGCCAAGCTGTATGAGCGCAGCATAAATTTATATGGAGAAAGTCAGATGTGGAGTGAGACTTTCTCCAGCAGCATTCAGCAGTTCTGGAGCATTTTTGGAGGTATCGAGTCAGCTTGGTTTGCCAAGGTTGTAGTTGGGGGTGCTTGCTGCATTTAAGTGTAGGGGGTGCCAATCAGATAGACATTCTACAGTGCATAGTAATAAGTGCCCTAAACACAATCCAAACAAAACGCTCAACGTGAGTTTCGGTGCAGTACAATGTGCACCTTCGCCCTTATGGTAGCCCAGAAATGACAATTACCTCCATGATGGCATACCATTTGCAATAGTAGACAACCCAAGGTATTGCAAATGGGGTATGTCCAGTCTTTTTTAGTGGCCACAGTACCCCCCCATGTACAGGTTTTAGGATGTCTTGGAAAGATACAGGGTTAAATATAGTGCAAGCAAATTAAATTCTCTGTACTCTCTGCCTGGGTTATCAGACAGGTCCCGCAAATTGTGATTAATAAAAGGACTTAATTATGTAAAAATATTACATATATATATATATATATATATATATATATATAAATTTTAATTATCTTTATTTATATATAGGTATATATATACACATATACACATATATATATATATATATATATATATATATATATATAGAGAGAGAGAGAGAGAGAGAGAGAGAGAGAGAGAGAGAGAGAGAGAGAGAGAGAGAGAGAGAGAGAGAGAGAGAGAGAGAGAGAGAGAGAGAGAGAGAGAGTTATAAAACAAATGGTCTGCACTCACGGTCTTTCCATAGAAAAAGGTTTCCTTTATTCCAACATGTAGATCAACGTTTCAGTCCTCTCAGGGACTTTCATCAGGATCACGATCACATGGCCCGAGAGAGCCGAATCGGCAGCAGTGTAGACGAAACATAAGGCTCTTTAATTAAACAACAACATTTACTTCTTTTTTTTTTATCAGCAGTGTTGGTGTTGATTTTTGCAATACTGTTAGGACATGATAACTTTATGTTTTTTTTTCTTTAGAATATTTTGCATAGATCAAAACACATGAGCCCATAAATAAAAGAATACGCTTTGAAAGTGCCCCAGGAGGCTTAAACGAAAAAAATAGTTTTTCCCCTTTTCTCTAATGTGGCAGAAACAGAGAAACTTACAATGCAAAATGTTTTTAGTAACAGAATCCAAGTGATAAAAAGCTCATACTATGGGAATTAATTTTCATTTATGATTATTGTATTGGATATTTTGTAATTTTCACTCTGCGTGTTCTTTTGATCATTTTCCTGTTGTTTAATGTATGGCTTTATTTTCATTATATTTTTATGATGTGAGAAGTTCAGTAAAATGAAACACATACTAAATTTGCACACAGTAGTCTAGGTATGTCCACCCACCCCCTTATAGCTGAAGACAAGCATATAGGGGTTTCTTGTAGTTAAGGTGAGCTCTATTTTAATTTGTTTAATCTTGATTGGTTTTCATTTGAGCTCATTATGCTTTAGGATAACTGTTTGTTTATCAGACCGATATGTTCCTCATTCACCATACTAAAAATGTGTATTTAGCACACCGGGCCCCTTTGGGGCCTTTATGTATTTACTAATTCCAGAGATTTGCAATGAGTTGTTTCCTGGTTACTCACATGGAGAGTTATACTGAGACTTACTATCAGCCTACTCTAATTGGAGCTCTGTACTCTGGCCTGCTGAATTGCCTATAACAGAGGAGAATAGGTTATTTTGAATATATTGTGCCAGTAATAAATTATTATAAAAGAACTCCAAGTAATAATGGTGCCTATTTCTTTAAAAAAATCAAATTCAAATTTAAATAACATATAGCAGCACCTATCAAAGTGCAATAGCTCTTTAAATATACTACAACACACACACATAAAAAAAACACACCTTCATTTTTGTTTAATAAGAAATTATTGTTTAACCCCTTGAGGACGCAGGACGGTTCAGGACCGTCATCGGCATTTTTGCGTTGCCGACCGACGACGGTCCTGAACCGTCCTAAATTTAAAATGTACTTACCCGATCGCCGTCGTTCCCCCGGCGGCGATCGGCGGTGCTCCCGGTGTGGGGAGACTGCCTGCAGCCCAGACAGTCTCCCCATGGCGGTTTAGGACCCCTGGGGCCATGTGATCGCCCAACAGGGCGACCACATGGTCACAATAGGTGTCCTAGACTCTGCCTGCAGGGGGACTGTCTGTGCTGACAGGCAGTCTCCCTGCTGCTGTAAAATCATAAAAAAATTTAAAGTTATAGTTAATAAAAAAAATATATATTATTATATATGTGTATATATATGATATATAGACATATATTATACCTATATAATATATGTCTATATATCATATATATAATGTCATGCTAAGTGTATTTTTATATTAATATGTACATATATTAATATAAAAATACACTTATAATTAATTTGCACACGTATATATATATAATATATATAATAACTATATATATTGTATATATATATTATTATAAAATACGAATAATAAATAATTTAAATTAAATTAAAAAAATTTAAAATAATAATAAAAAATTGAAAAAAAATTATATATCTATACGAAATTTTATTCTAACTGTATTTTGATATTAATATATATATTTATATCAAAATACACTTAGAATGAAATTGTATATATATCTATGTATATTTAAATAAATAAAAAGAATGCAAACTATTCATATGTCGATATACAAAATTACATAAATAATTATATAAATATACACGTAGACTTCAAATATATAAATATGCATATATATTTAAATTCTACGTGCGTATTTAGGTAATATTTTGACATAATTAAGTTATTTTATTGATTGCAATTTAAGGGACCTGCCTGCCAACCCAGGCCGAAAGACCAGAGAATTTAATTTGCTATCACTGTATTTTACCCTGTAACGTTCTACGACACCCTAAAACATGTACATGGGGGGTACTGTTTTACTCGGGAGACTTCGCTGAACACAAATATTAGTGATTCAAAACAGTAAAACATATCACAGCGATGATATTGTCAGTGAAAGTGACTTTTTTTGCATTTTTCACACACAAACAGCACTTTTACTGATGATATAATTGTTGTGATACATTTTCCAGTTTTGAAACACTAATATTTGTGTTTAGCAAAGTCTCCTGAGTAGAACAGGACCCCCCATGTACAGGTTTTATAGCGTTTTTGAAAGTTACAGGGTCAAATATATAGGTCAAATATTTTTACATTGAAAATGGCCAGGTTGGTTACGTTGCCTTTGAGAGCATATGGTAGCCCAGGAATAAGAATTACCCCATGATGGCATACCATTTGCAAAAGAAGACAACCCAAGGTATTGCAAATGGGGTAAGTCCAGCCGTTTTTAGTAACCACTTAGTCACAAACACTGGCCAAAATTAGCGTTCAATTTAGTTTTTTACTTTTTTCACACACAAACAAATATGAACGCTAACTTTGGCCAGTGTTTGCGACTAAGTGGCTACTAAAAAAGTCTGGACATACCCCATATTGAATACCCTGGGTTGTCTACTTTTAAAAAAATATGTACATGTGGGGTGTTATTTAGCAATTTATGACAGATAATAGTGTTACAATGTCACTATTGATACATTTTAAAAATGTATGTTTTGAAACCGCAATATCCTACTTGTACTTATAGCCCTATAACATGCAAAAAAAAAGCAAAAAGCATGTAAACACTGGGTATTTTTGAACTCAGGACAACATTTTGAATCTATTTAGCAGTTTTTTTCATTCGCTTTTGTAGATGAGTAAAAGATTTTTCACATAAAATTCAAAAAACGTGTATTTTTTTAAATTTTTCATCATATTTTTTAATTTTTTTTAAATTAAATTAGATGAGATTATATAAATAATGGTATGTAAAGAAAGCCCCTTTTGTCCTGAAAAAAACAATATATAATTTGTATGGGAACAGTAAATGAGAGAGCGGAAAATTACAGCTAAACACAAACACCACAAAAGTGTCAAAAAGATGCCTGGTCGCAAATGTACAACATCGCAAAAAAAGTCCAGTCCTTAAGGGGTTAATGGTGGATATACACACACGATATCTCACCTTAAAAAAATCTTTTGGTGTAGACTTAGATTATTTGGGTTTCCATGGTAATGCATCCTATGCAACAGGAGGTGATCATTTCCAGGTTGAGGTCAATCTCACTTTCAATCAGGCAGCATGCTGGATCAGCAGTTTGGCACTAAGTGGTGAGTAATGCTTTATGTTTTATTATCTTTTCTATATAGATATATGTGTGTACTTAATTGTATGTAATGTCCTGAAGAAAGTAACTTAGTCTAACGGAAACATTGACAATAAAGTTATAAATTAATTTAAAGGCTGTGGAATGCAGATTGTTTGCAAGGTGGATTATCTGCTTAACTTTGCTATGTCTTGCAATGAAGACATTCTGATAGTCACACTTTAACTCCGAGGCATTAGTGGCACCCAGTATTAATATAGAGAAGTGTCTGTAACTATGTTGCTACTTCTCCCATTTGAGAATGCACTATATGAATGTAACAATGCATCTCTCATAGTGCAGAAAGCTTTAGTGAGTGATATGTTGCTTCAATAAAAATAATCACAGCATAATTAATTGGGTTTTAAAATACAAATAGAATGTGATTGCATTAAGTGAAGACACTCAGCAAAAAATAATTATGCTTATTAATGACATAAGAGATTAAAAGAGAAACCATTTCTGGGTTCATTTTGGCTAATTATGATTTAATGGGCTTATTTTGTTAATGTTTGCATATTTTAACTCTAAAACAATGAAGACTATCATGCTGGAAAAGGGTCCTTCTAATTTTTTTTTTATCTATCAGTAATAAGGTAACGCAGTTCATTTAGTATATTAACATTTAAAAAAAGGAAATTACAGGATTGGATCTATCACAAAAGCAAAGGTTAATAAATCACTTTCTAAAGAAAGATATTGTATTAGCAAACAGATTTTTGACACTTGTTCCATTCTATATCATTTTCATCAAATTTGACAGTTCCATAGCATACTAAAAGGGGCAAAAAGGTCAATATATGTGACCTTCTCACCCGTTTAAGTAATCAGTGATCATGCTCCCATATAATTTATATTCATGCCGAAATGAAATTATTTTCTAGTTTCAAAATTCATACCTGCAACAAGATAGGATTTTTTTTTGTGTTTTAAATTCCGTTTTATTTAAAATAGAAATTAAATTGCCACAATTGTAACTTTCATATTTGTGAATACAAAGTAGCGAAACTACCTAACCTGAAGGAATATTAAATATGTAGGTAGGCAATTACTTACCTCTTTCCTGGGGGGGGCATGTGGGGAGCTGCATGCCGAATACTGCTCTCCAGGTGTTCGGGGATACTGGCGTAGGATGCTTCTTATGCACGATGCATTTGTCATACTTCATTACACAAATTTGCATCATATCTACGCCCCCCCCCCCCCTTCCATTTTAGTGGTGTGGTTTTAAAGCTAAATAGTGCATTTGTGTTTTAGGCATTAAACTGTTGTAGTTCCTATTGTGGTCCCCATAGTGCTTACTGTATACCTCTATGTTATGTATTGGTACTGACTATTCTATCTTCTGTTATCTCTTGACTCAGCTATTGTTCTAACGTTCTTCTTTCCTCTTGCCCACTTGATTCTTGACTACTCTTATTCAGCCACGTGAAGCCCGGCCACTCTAAGATCCAGTAATAAATTGTATATTTATTCAAATAGGGTTACATTTTGCGTGTTGGGGTTTACTACCATGACAGCAGGTAGGGATAGATAGATACATACAGGGCCGGACTGGGAAAAAAGTTTGGCCCGGCCATTTTTTTATCAAGCGGCCGACTGAGAAGTGGGCGGAGCCAGATAGGGTGTGTTTTGTCATCACAAATGACAAGCATGCCCCATCTCAAAGTGAGCATGTTGGTTAGATGCTCTTCCAGGGAAGACCATGTGCAAAGCTCTGCTGAAGAGATCTAGCATGAGAAAAAGGCCCTGTATTTGTTATGCACAGCACAAGCAAATTTAATAACATGCTTGAGCTGTGTTTGCTTGAAACTTGTCTCTGATGTCTCCATAAATGGGATACCAGGAGACAAAAATGCCAGCAAAGAATATTGTGCATGTGTTTGGAGCCTGCTTGTGGGATTGCTTGTGTGTAGAGTGAGCTGATTGTGGTATTGTGTAAATAGGTTGGTTTGAGTCATGTTGTGTTTGTGGTGTAATATAGTGTATGTGTGTCTAGGTGCTGTAGAGAGTGTGTGTGTGTGTGTAAGGGTGCATTGTGTGTTTAGGGAATGTAGTATGTGTTTGCTTACAAAGAATCTAATGTGTGCACAGGGAAAGCAGAATGTGTGTGTGTGTGTGTGTGTAATGTAATGTGTTTAGGGGTGCACGGAGTGTGTGTGAGGGGTTCTTTAGTGTATATATACATATATGTTTGGAAATATTGTGTGTGTGTGTGGGAGGGGTGCTAGTGTGTGTGCATGTGTGATAGGCGTGTGCTGTGTGTGAATATGTTTGGAGGGATTGTGTGTTGGAGGCAGGTTAATGTCAATATATATGTATTTTTTTTGTTTTATAAAAAAAAAAGCAAGCCTTGTATCCCTCCTCCCTTCTTACCCTTTGCCTTGGAGGGGGGGGCATTGCTACAATCCCTAGTGGTCCTAGTGGTGAGTGAACTCTAGCCTGCGGGGCTAGAGTTCACTCACGCAAGAAACAGAGCATTGCCATGGCAACACTCCTGATCTCATGAGAGGAACCTGGCGGAGCTGTAAGATAGAGCACTCCGGGTTCTCTCCTGTCCCACTGCATTTCACTGCCTGTGGGTCAGTGAGGGAGATCTCATGGAGTGCCATCCATGCACATGCCAATGCGGCCCACTGGGTATTTGGTCAGTGTGCCCGATGGTTAGCCCGGGCCTGGATAGATAATCTAAAATTGCAATTGTCAATAGCTAAGCTGGAGAATTTCTCAGATCAGTGTTTATAGCCAAACATTTACTATTTGTATTTTAATTAGATAAACTTTGGATTTAGTGAATAAACCTTGAAAATAAATACATGATTTTGTATATTTATTTTGTTTTTCTATCTGCATCTCATTATAATTTTGTATTTTTTTTTATAAAGAATATGGAAGATGGATTACAAAAAAATAAAGTTAATAAGACACTTTAGGTTTGTAACAATGTTTCAGTAATGGATGCTTAGCATAATCAAAGTTCATCAACATCCCTGCCTGGAGTTTAACTGACAATGTGTAAGCTTGTCTCTAAACTGATATCTATTCATTTTTGTTTAAACCCTTAATTACATTATTGCCCAATTTTCATTTAAAATGGTATTGACTAGCATAACCGCCAAAATACATGGAAAGCGTGTTTGTGTTGGAATTATTTTGTACCAATTTAAAAAGATTATTTGCTGCACCTGTTTGTTACATGTCATGGCTTGGCTTGAAAATCGTTACATGGCAGGCAGTTTAAAGAATTGATCAATGTGTGATGCTCATATACACAGTGTGTGAGAAGAGAAAGGGATTCTTAAATACTACAGGGGTATGCAACACATCTCCCATGCATTCAATATTTTTTTAAACTCTATTTTATGAAAGAATTTAAACAATCCACGGACAGCTTCTAACAATAAAAATTGCATTGTTAAATTATAAGGAAAATATTTGATTTCTGAGTTTGTTTAAAAACAGGATTTAGAATTATATATGCTATATTGTTTTATTTGTGACTATCATTCCTTCTCTGAAGCAGAGGAATGAACAACAGATAAAAGATGTTTTAATACTGCAACTCCCATAATTCTCTGCAGATAATAAGCTTAATGAGTGTTATGAAGTTTATTAGCCTCAATTTGTTCATGGATCTTCACTCGAATACAAGGATTTAGTCTTGTACGGTATTATGCTGAAAAATAAGAATTGAGATAAAGCAGACTTATTTACATCTTAGTGGAAGAGATTTCTGTTAGAATACATGATTTTAAGACCTGATTTTTGAAGAACTTAAAAGGATTAATTGGAGACTTTAACTAATATTGAAATGCCTCTTGCTTGCTTCCCAAAGGAGCCATCTGTGTCACCAAACTTAGACACTATTTCTAAACCTAAGTAAACTCATCGGCACTGTGCAAAGAACTTTAAATTTAAGAAATGGAGGATGAACAGATTACTGTCCACCCTCCTGTCACCACCCTTGACCAGTAGGTGGGAGTATTAAATTAAAAAAGGGGGACATCCAATATGCTCACACCCTTAGTCAACCTAATGTCTCCACCAAAGACCCCACCCATTGATGGCATGTGGTGGCTATTTTACTATAACAGTGGGCCTTATGCCCACCCTTGCCCCCCAATAGGCAGCAGTTGGGGGCCATAATCATTCATGGGTGGTGTATTGGGGTTCTAAATAACCCACAAGGGGGGTGGGTGGACATTTAATTTTCCACTCTGAAAAAATTTCTGATAGACAAAGACTACTTAAATGCATCATTTACTTGCAAAAAAGTAAGTGAACGATAATTTGCAAACATGCATTCTGCTTGATACATTTGCATCTGACTTTGTTTTAAATTGGTGATTTGTGAATATTTCAAATTTTATAATTTGTATAGGGTTGGAATGCAAAAAATACCTGATTTTGGGGCGGGGCCGGGCGGCCATGCCAGCAGGATGCAAGTCGCCTCATCTCCTGAAGAAACCAGCCAATATTGGGCAAATACCCACTAAAAACAGCCTACAACACCCTGGAAATTTGTGGCACAAGCTCCTGGAGTGTCCCAGTGCAGCTAGAGCACCTGATATCGGGTGGATCTGGGTCCCGGTGAGATGCTCTGGGGACTGAGGCCTACCTGGGGGGGGAGTGGAGCAGACGGCCGCTGCCTCGCTTCCCATCCCGGTTACAGTGAACCACAATGCGACTGGGGCCCTCCCGGCCCCGTTTACCCCCCTTTGGACCGGTGAGGGCTATCCCGGTCCCTACCGGGCAGGCAAACACCCTTTAAGGCGATCCAGGGTGACTCGGCGCTGACCGCCAATGACTGCCACGCGGCCTCAACAAAATGGCCGAACGTGCTGCAACTACCCCACAGGCCGCAGAAGACGGACCGCGCAGGCCGCGCCGAAGTCAGGACCACCTACAGAGCTGCTTGCTGTAAATAAACCATGAAATCCCAAACCCCCCTCGGTGGCCCTCAAAAGGGCTCCAATTGCCTCTGACGAAGGCACATTTTGTAGCGCCGAAACGCACGTTAGGTTTTCTCGTTCTCTTTAGATAACCGTCTGGCTCCTCTCTATATTAGGGCACTGACAGCTGTGGGGTCGGGAGCGGGGTGTTGGCTAACCAGGAGCCCTTTTAAAAATTAATTAAAAATAAACGGTCCCACTGCAGCAGCTTCAGCCACCTCAGCTCTCCAGGTCCATGTGATCACTATGGACTCGAAGAGCTGCCAGCAGGGGGACTGTCTGAGCTGTCAGGCAGTACCCCAGGCTGCTAAAAAGTAAAAATAAATAACTAAAATACATATATTATACATATACAGGTGGTCCTCATTTAGCGACCTACTTGTTTTACGACGACTTGCACTTACGACCAGGCGTAAGTGCGAGCCGTTGTGGGGATTCCCTGCTCTGGTGCGCATGTCTAGGTTCGGGGAAATTTCCCCAAACGTAGATTAGAGGGATTCCCTGCTCTGGTGCGTTTGTCTATGTTTGGGGAAGTTTCCCTTAACTCCTCACTTACCGACCAATTCGTTCTATGACCAGGTCGTAGGAACGGAACCCGGTTGGTAAGGGAGGAGTGTCTGTATTATATATGCATAATATATTATAAAATAATAAAAGCAGTTTATAATATATTATACATATATAATATATGTATATGATTTCATTATAAGTGTACTTTGAGATATATACACATATATCTCAAAATACACTTATAATGATATCATATATATGCATTATATATGTATAATATATTATTAAATGCTTTTAATCATAATATATTATACATATATAGAAAATAAGTGCGTGTGTGTGTGTGTGTATATATATATATATATATTACATTTATAAAAAAAAAATAATACAAATGTTTGTGACTAAGTGGCTACTACAAAAGACTGGACATACTCCATTTTGAATACCATGTGTTGTCTACTTTTAGAAATGGTATGCCATGATGGGGTAAGTTTTCATTCCTTGGCTGCTATACGGTCTCAAAGGCAACATAGGTCCAGCAAACCAATCTGGCAAATTTCAATGTGCAAACATGGAAAAGGGGAAAGCCCTACATTTGACCTCTGTAAGTTTGCAAACCCATAAAACCTGTGCATTGGGGGCACTGTTATACTTGGGAGATGTTGCTGAACACATGTTGGGGTGTTCTTTGTCAGTAACACATAACTGGAACTGAGAATCCATGCCTAAAGTACAATGTGAGAGAAAAATAACACAAAACAATGACTACACACAAGTTTGACAAAGACTAGAAATACTCTAGGGTGTCTACTTTTCAAAAAAAGTTGGAAAACTGGAATGCGCACCCTCCAAATAAGGTCTTTTAGCCCCCAGAGAACCCGACACTCTTATACATAGGTGGTATCACTGTACTCAAGAGATGTTGCTGAACACATATTGGGGTGTTCTTTGGCAGTAACCCTTAAAGTTCTCCGTACATGTATTTTTAAATTGCTATGTGTGTCCAAAAAAATTGCCAATTATAATTTATAGATTGGTGGTAAAAATGGTTGCATGAAAAGAGTCAAAATACCCCAAGTTTAACAACCTAGGTTATATTCTTTTAAACAATATATACATGTGGAGGGTTATTCAGGTATTCCTGATAGATATCAGTGTTATAATGTAACTTGAGTTAATAAAAAAAACAAAAAAATGGTTAGTAAATAGCTAAGTTCTACTTGTACTTATTGCCCTATAACTTTCCAAAAAAGCTAAGAACATGTTAACATTGAGTATTTCTAAACTCGGGACAACATTTAGAAACTATTTAGCATGGGTGTTTTTTGGCGGTTGTAGATGCGGAACAGATTTTGGGGGTCAAAGTTTTTTTACATGTTTTATAATTTGTAAAGTAAATTATATGATATGATGAAAATAATGGTATCTTTAGAAAGATAATTTAATGGCAAGAATAACATTATCTAATATGTGTGGGTACAGTAAATGAGTAAGAGGAAAATTACAGCTAAACACAAACACCGCAGAAATGTAAAAAGAGCCCTCGTCCTTAACAGTACGAAAATTGAAAAGCAGTCTGGTCACTAAGGGGTTAATAGTGTACATCTATAAAACTTCAATTCTAGTAATTATATCTAAAATAATGAGGTCATGGATAATTCTGAGTTAGACAAGCTCATGGACAATTCTTACGCAACACTACAAAGTGTTAGATTTATCACAGGTTCAGTGGTGTCAGTTGTGAAGACTATTTGGTTTGAAGTGATGAGAAAATAGCATATTTTAGAGGTGTTGGATTTTCCACATACTGTTTTTTAAGTATTGACATTTCAAATAGTAATGCATAATTAACTCAGTGAAATAATTAAAATATTCAGCATATTTTTTGTTTCAAACTTTCGATACCTTGTTTTGTATAAACAAAGAATTGTACTTCTTTATTTGCAAAAAAAATATTATATTTATATATGCCCTAGGAGGGAGGCAATGAGAACTTCATAGCTTATAGCTGATTTGTATAAATACTAAATACACGTCTGTAAAAAGTAATGGCTTACTTTATAAATACTATACACACAAAATAACTCCTACATTGATACAATGTCTCCATTGATAGCGTAGTAATGATCTAATAAAAGACTGTCCGCCTAGATATATGGGGGTCAGAATGCTCATGAATATGTATGTATCAACCAAAAAAACATTTAAGCATATAATTTAGTATTATTAGTATGCTCCAAACATTCCTGTTCGTGACATTGTCATAGAGCACATTGTTATTATGGCAGTGCAACAGCCATATTTGAGAATTAAGCCATGATTTAATTGCTAAATGATATCTTCTATTGCCTAGAATGTTTGCTATGATTGACCAGTCAAGCCTAATAACATTCAGTTAGCAATACACACTGTGACAATGCAGTGGTCATTTGTTTGCCAGAGTTTTCAAGCTTGTTGAGGTATATTTTTTGTTAGTGAACATTTTTTTTTATTTTTTCAAACTATTGTGTTATCAGTTTATCTAGTTTGATTTACTATTACATTATTATATATCCTTGAATTACTTTGATTATTAGTGAGATTATCCTATTGGTTTGATGAGGTTGCTTGTGAACATCATCAATTCAGGGAAGATGTTTATGGTGTGTGTTCACAAAACGCTACATTTCTCTTTAGGGGATATTATTAATTAATAATTTTAGATAGAAGTGTCTCATCAAGTAATTTTACTGTTAAAAAGGGTACAATGGTTCCACTAGTGTGCCAATAAATCCCTTTCAAAATAATTGTAAAGTAAGAAATCAACCATTGTGTGCCAAAACAATACAACAATACAAAACAAGGGAAATGTGGTGTGAACATTTTTGGATATGTGTGATTCTGATCAATTAAACACCATTAATAGATGTTGATAGTTCGATCAAGGTCCCAATATCCAAAATCTTCTGAAACTTTGCATAAACAGCTTAGAGAAAAAAAAGAAAAGAAAATAAATCACTAAAATGCAAGGGACCTGTAGAAAGTAAAATTTCTTGTTTGAAAATAAAGCGTTGGACTAATGTACATCACACTTTATTTTGTTTGTCACTGACATTATCGTCTCAATACAGACAAATCATAACATGTGATATTTCAATAAATACTGACCTTCACCACACAATGAAAAATTACTCTAAGACTTCAAAGTGTCATCCTCTAAAATACCTGGAACATGTTGGTATTTTAATGATTAGAATCATTTGGATATTTAACAATATAGATACGTAAATTTGAAAAAATAAAATAAAAAGATATGTTTTAAATGTTTACAGATAATACTTTCAAGTAACCTTTCACAAGTTGTTTGCACTTAAACTTTAGAGGGACACTAGTCACTAGAACAACTCCAGCTAAATCTGCATAATAAGCCCCTGCTGGCATTTTAAGAGACAATGCGGTGTTTACTTTACAGCCTAGGGATACCTCCAGTGGCAGTCACTCAGACATTAAGCATCTTTACGCTCTGCATGGAAATGCTGAACGTTCCTCATAGAGATGCATTGATTCGATGCATCTCTATGAGGAGATACTGATTGGTGCAGCTCTGAGTTTTGTGCACATACGCAATATCCACCCAGTGCTTCTAGCGGAGCTCCCTGTACCTCCGCACAGGATTGCTTCCTAGCTGGTACTGGGGAAAACCGTGGCACTTCTGCCCCAGTCACCGTGGTTTTACTGGGATCCTCCTGCAGCCTCTCCATCCTGGAACAGGATAGGGGACTAGCTCTATTCCCTCCCAGGACTGGATGGCCCACAGTCTGGGGATCTTTAGTCCTTATAAAGACTTTCCCCTCTGAATCCTCCACAAGCGGGAACAAGGTGCTGGGTAGTGATTAGCCCTTCCCCCTCCTAATTACTAGACAACACACATATTTCTGGGAGTACAACTGACTTTAATGAGCCAAACTCAACCTTTTATGCACAGACTCCATCATGGTGTTTCTATTGTATTCAATACAAGCCCCTCCCAGGAAACTCTGGGCCTTGGAGATAATTGAATTAAAGTCCCAAATACCCAACACAAAACATAAAAGTTCCCCAAAACATAATAAAAACATACAATAACCCCACATGTCCTATGTCCCAAATAGCCCTGATCTGAGTTCCCAAGTTGTCCAAATAGCACTCAAATGAATGCAGTGTAGGGGAAACGCCACCGTGTCAAAGTTCTGACCATCTGCAAATGTGGTCCCATGCCCAAAATCGTTCCAGCGTGTTTTGTGCCTTGACCGGTCAACATTCAGGAGCTACTGTGGCGGCATTACAGAGTGCCTGGCTATCAAATAGAATTTGTTCCCCCTAGTCTCAGGCACCTTCCATCCAAAAAACTCTTTCCTGGCCAGTTCCAAAGTGGTTCAAAGCCCCGGACCATGTTGTCCTGGAATCACAAGGTCACCTCATGCCAAAAACAGTTCCATAACATTTGCAGTGAAGTACTGCTGAGGTGACCGGGGACCACAAATTCCTCATTCCAAAATTAGTTTAATAGCGGTCGTAGCTGAGTACCGCCATGAAGACCATTCGTGGGTTTGGTTTATGCGAACGGCCACCAGTGAGCTAGCATTCGTTTCCATTCGAATGAAGGGAAAATGCTGAACAAGGTGCACCCAGGGAAAGCTGCTAATGGCAGGGTAACTCACAAACTGTGTCTCAGACCTGGACAGGAGTCAGTGGGCAGAAGGCTAGCTTCCACACTCCTTCAGGAGTTCATGGCAAACGTTTGTGAGTAGGAGTGTTTGTCACAATGCATTCCTGTGGTAAGGCATTGGATTGACTGAGATCATCACATTTGATGGTCTCAGCCAAGGAGGATGAATGGGGCGGAGCCAACAGTGATGTACCCACACAGTGCTAGAATAAAGGTGAGTAGACACCATTCCCTTCACTGACAGGGGGGCCTGGACACCTGAACTAGATTTTCATGTTTGTATTCCTGTCACTATAGTGTTCCTTTTAAACCTTTGGTGATTTTAAAATGCTACAAATATTTAAATGATTAACCTTATTCCAGGTTGTAGAGAATCCATGTTATATCTATATATTGAAGTGCATGTAATAATGTATCTAAATATTATTTATAATAATTGTTCCAATGGTTTCGAATTATCATATTTATTCTGATGGCCAAAATGTTGACCATTCCGTGATATACAGCATTTTTTTTTTTAATTTGTACACAAAAAAAATTATATTAATCATATACTTTTAAATGAAAACAAAAATTTGCAGGTAGGTAGGATGTGCCAGCGTGATTTGTCAGTGATCATGTTATTTTTATTTTAATAACCAACTCTACCATAAACATATTGAAACAAGCTAGCTCATGACAATAACATTGCTACAAACATTTTTTTTTAATGTAATTGAAACAAAAACATTAAAAAATAAAAAAAAATCTGGAGTGACATTCATAAATGTTAACACGTTTCCATTATTATCATTTTTAAGTAAACTATTCTCACTGTCTTTTACAGACATTATCAGCTACAAATTCCCACTCTAATGAATAACCCCCAAAAGAGTTAAAAAAAAAAGTACAGCATCTACAAGAAAGGTATAGATACATTAGATTTTTCTCAATGTTATTCAATTATTCAAATTATTTGACATTTGTAGCGTCTGAAGGTTTCCTCCCAGCAAACATAAGCAAAAGATTTATGTAAAAAAGAGTTGTAGCATTGAAAAGAAAAACGAAGTGAGTTTCACACTGAGACATTGTGTGGGAGGAATGTAAGTGTTTCTACACAGGAAAAAGGCAAGTTTATTCCAGGTCAGTCTGTAAAGAGTCAGAGAAAGCACAAAAGTTCTACCACTAAAAAACAAAACAAAAAAAAAACAGCATGTATGTGCAGAAAGAGCTAAACAGAAATAAAAAAAGAAATGTAGAGACAGAGGGAGATTATGTTTATCAAGGCGTTTCATGAAATTGTGCAGTTGTACATAGAAATAAATAATAATTGAAAGGGTCTTCAAATACTGTACGTCATGCGGAGACATTAAAGTGTTCTGGTTGTTTCAAAATGTCAGTTCTATCTGGGGCAAATTAGAAAAGTAACTTTTGATGTGTGTTTGTAAGGATGCATGCAGTTGATTCAAAAATATAAACTGGATATATATTCTTTTTAGAAATTGGATGGGCACTATATAATTTAAACCTAATAATTAGTTTTACAATCATGGTCAAGGACAAAAGTCTGAAAGTAGTGATTATGATCAAGGGGGTACCTGATAGGAGGAAATCATATAACCAATCCACCATTTTTGTACTCCGTATTCATTTTCCATGTTTAACTGCTCAAAGGTGCCTAAATAATTTAAAAATAAAAGACTGTATTAAAATATATTGTTTCCACCAATAACCTTGGAACAAATGAAGTATCTAGTGAAGAGGATCTTGAGTAATGTAGCAATAGCTGCAATATATTCGATATTGTGCTGGGATATTTTTTTCCCACTTGCCTCATATAGGTGAGGAAGATATTTAAAAGTGTTATTGGAGGGGGCGGAGTCTGACCGCCAAGCTGAACAGACGTGCAGGGAAAGAGCTCCTGTCAAGCGGCTAGAATAAGCGGCAATATCGAAGGCTACTCAGCCCAAAGACACACTGGGGTGCGCTACCCACATCGGGGGTGCACCACAGAATCGACAGATACCCTTCTGGAGCCTGTCGGAGCCCAGAACCCGAAAAGCTGCTTGCGGCCTATAGGAGTTGGTGCCGGGGAGAGGCGGCCGCTCTCCTCGACTCCAGATCCCCCCGAGAAGCGCTCCTGATCTCCCACCCCCCCCCCCCTCTGGACCAGTGGGGGTTATCCCGGTACCCACTAACGAAGCGGACCGACGCAGATAGCGAAGGACCACAGCCACACAGCCAGCAGAGGCACCAGCCTGCCAGGGCACACCCAAGATGGCCACCCAGCAAGGGCCTAAGAGAGGGAACACTGGCGACTGTCTACACGCTCACCATCTGGAAGCTCTGGACCTACTCTGCCTGAGCTTCCACAAAACCTTATGTGCCAGGGGAGTGTCCTGTCTTCAGGCGGCTCGAATGGTGGCGTCGTGGATCCGTCCAGAGACCCGTCGTCGCCATTACGGACTCCCACAACAAACCTTCAGAGCGGCCATCCGGCCAAACATACAGAGGCAACCACAAGGGCGGGAAACCATGGGCGCCAGCACTCGCGCTCCCACACACAAGAACGAGACTTGCCAACATGCACAGCCTACCCCACATACAGCGGCCTCGACAATCTCGGACCAGCAGAGCGCAACCCATCACGGGAGTAACCCGGGTGCCTGCCGCACGAATGACCGGGATGCAGCAAAGCGGGCTACCAGCAAATGGAACATGCAGAGAACCCCGACAAGGATCACCGGAGACAGAGCTTTGAAGGGGCACCGGCCCAACTCTCACCATTGGCGCACCTGGCAAACCGGCATATACCCCCACTACCGGGGATTCCGTTTTCCGCACGTGGGAATCGGCTGACAGGGATCGGGGCACTGCCCACCGCAGCCCCCGGCTAACCGGCAGATCACAAGCCTGGGAGATGACCACTCAGGACGGGAGCCGAGGCGCAGGCAATCTGGTGAACTTGAACTCTGATTCTGCCTAGTTACCCCTTACACGCAGAGACTGTTATAGCTACTCACCTATCTTAAAACAGGGGTCTACTTATTACATGTCTCAATGTTGATACCTAAGTTCCCCCCTTATTTAGGTCTATCATAAGCTGACGTATAATTTATCAAGTTATCCGCATGCATTCACTATTATTTTTCTTTCCACAATTTTGACTTGCTATGGGATACCTTATAGTAGCCCACACAGGTTTACACCATACAGACTAAGCCCCCCTACTATCGTCTACATTGGAATGCTACTCTGGCTTAAATTAACCCCCACTACCTAGTGAGATACCACGCAGCAGTACATTCTCATGGATAGATAGCACAGCGAGACTATTCAATGCACCGAGCAACACTTAGCCAGGTGACCCCTTTATTGTTCTTTTTTTTTTCTTTTCTTTTCTCTTTACTTTAATCACTTTTGAAGAAACTCACTTAGACCTAGCATGTATACACATTGCGCATCCCAGCATAGAATTTCGCTTAACTTCATTTCTACACTTAGCAGATATGCTTTCAGGAACCTGAATACAATAGCGACACACAGTTTACTGTTAACTAAGCTTGTTCCCTACCGTGTTTATGCTCAACTAACTTTCAACATAAAATTTGTGCTAGATATTGCAAGTACCTCTATGTTAAACTGTCTACGTTACGTCGGAGGAATGCCGTTGGGGTACCTCACGACCGACTGCAAAAAGCTTATGCACAACAAAAATAAAGAATTAAAAAAAAAAGTGTTATTGGAAAGCAATCTGCAAAGTGGAGAATGTAGCAGGAGCATTCCTTTTGTTTCCATATTAATTGTCATATTTGCGTTTTTATACATAATGAAAGGATTCCAACTTTGAACTCTGGTAATCACACATCATTTTATGCTACTGTTCTTGAGGTTGTGGATCCTATTACGAATTCATATTTTGACAATTATAATTATTTCTTACATGTCCCATTTCTTTGGATAAAGAATTAAGCAGGTCTGGAAAACATCTTGAGAACTTGTTATGTCCACAAATGCTTCCATAGTTCTCCGCATCTTCAGGACTAATTGACTTATCAATCATGTTTCATCTTATGTTTGCATTTGGGATGAGCTGATCTAACTTTGTTTGCATTAATGCATATCAAAAGTAAGAGACACATATAATCAGCATTCCATCAATGACCACATTTTGTGGTGTATCATTTTACACCAGGCTGCTAGTACCAGGAACAGGAGAACTTGCAGGTCTGCATGCAGCCAATTTGTGCTCTCCTCATATCCCATTAGTTGCAAACAATTTTCTGTTTTACAATTCAGGCATGCAGATGGAAACTTAAAATTTGACAAGCAACAGTGAGGTTTGTGTCATTTAACCAGGCAGCTATAATGCCAGCATTTGAAAGTTTCATATATAGTGCTAATGAACTCCTCCATTCTTTTCTAGGCCTGATTGGATACTATATCATATTTGGAGTAAAATCGAGTGTGTATCATCCTATGGAATAGTGGCAATTTGTCACCCCGTATAAATGTAACCTGGGGAAAAGAACTGTAAATAGTTCCATAATAAAGCACAAGCTGAACTGATTGCCGCTATAGTATATATCATTTTAGAAGAGGTGTCCATTTCAGATGAAGTAAATGCTTTAATGCTGAATATGGAATTAATGGATATGGTAAACGATCATGTCATGTTTATTCCCTAACATTCTGAGAGTTCCAATGAGAACCATTTCGGATATATTGTAAAGTTGATTTCACAAAAGAAGTAGAAGGGAATTTTGTGGTATTGATTTTTCTTCTCATACATGTTATTTAATGCTAAAGGCAACTATGCTACAATTTTATTGCAGCACCAACTCCCAAAGCAAGTGACAGAAATAGGGTACAATTTTTCTGACAAGGAACCAAAGAGCTGAGCCAGAAATATAATATAGAATAGTAGATGGTCATTCCTTTTATATCTATGTTCAGGTTTGAAAAAAAAACCTATATATCTATCTTTATCATCAGATTGATTTTTAAATATATATATATATATATATATATATATATATATATATATATATATATATATATATATATATATATATATATATATCATTACTATTAAACTCTACTACATAGTTTGATATTGTAACATTGAAAGATAGATGTACTTTATTCATTCAACTACATTTGTATAGGACAAACAATGTAATTTGAGCACTTTGCAAGAGGGCTGTGAAGGACATCATCCTGCCTATGGGAAGGGGAAATAGAATGAAAAGAGAAATCATTCCGTACCATGATCTGTAGGTAGGACAAATTAATAACTTGTAAAAGACTTAAAGCAGTGATCCAATCATTTTAATTAGCTGTTTGGACTCTTTGAGCCCTTTACATTTAGAGCCCAAATTACTCAAAAGAAGACTTGTCTGACCTCTTCACTTGTTGCTGAAGGCATTGTCTCTCAACCAGTAGTATTCATACCCAAAGGGGTACGTGCACTAAATGCCGAGGGTACACCAAGAGCTTACCGGCTTGCCACCTCAGCTTCCCAGGAGGTGACTGGCTGTGCACTAAGAGAGAGAAGGCATCTACTTACTTTGTGTCAGTTTCCTCTATGTATATAAATGTGTGTGTGCATGTGTCCTCTGTGTGTACTTACTTTGTATTATATTTTCATTTTGTGACTTTTGTTCTTCAAATTAATAGTTCATACATTCCTTCCTACATACACAATATTAACATTATGTAATTTATTTAAACACTATTTTTACTACCATTAATCAGGCTTGTTCTCCAATATGGGATTAACAAAAATATCTATGTCTACATGTTTTACTTGCTGTTTAAATCAATACAAATTACTTTCTCAAAGTATGGATACCTAGGAATTTTTTTGTTTATTAAAACTGTAGGAGTATTTCTCCGTAAAAGGTTAAGCAACACTGGCCTAAAGGAATCATTGGGGTTACCATTGACCCTCTATTCTGTGAGCCACATTTTCCTGTGTTGTTTAGATCTGGTGGTTGTGGAGACAATTGAAATCACTGATATTCATGTCACTTTAATTTCAAAGTGTGTATAGCACTGTCATCAACATGGAGAAAGCAATTATCATTTTATACCTGATAATTCTCTCTGTATTCCTTGGACATTATACAAGCCTAACATCATTGGATCAGCTTCAGATACCATCATAGATCCCCAACATATTTACTGATCGACAACAGATATTCGGGATTTGGCTTTTTTTTTTTTTACTACAACATTATCTAGATGCAGGTAGTATGATTACTTATCATAATATTAAATAAAACAATGGAGCCAACCTTCTATAACCTTCTCAATAAAGACTTATTTTTGTAAAAAAAAAAATTTTTATTGAATCACTTTTGATTGCGCTCTTTACAATTTGTGTTTTTGTTTTCATGTTGGCTTTTGCTTCACGCTGTTTCCAAATGGCATTCTTGACATGAATTCCAGCTTTTTGAAGCTTGCAAAACACACTTTTTCTTAAGTCTAGATCACAAAGGTGTTCAGTTGGTTATATGTGAATTTTGCAGGATATACTTTTCTATAACTAATAAACTGTCTTGCGTTCATCCATTGATCAGTTTTGTCATGCAACCACTGTTTTTCTGGCTATGCAGGTTATCCATGGGAGGAAATTCATGCCATTCCTTTTGGGACTGTTCCCATTGGCACATTAATTGTGCAGTTTTTACTGATGATGCACCTGCAATCTGGGAACTATTTGGAATTTTTAAAGTGTGATATTTGGGTTTTCAAAGCAACATTATACAAACAATAAAGCACTGATTGTCAGACCTCTTTTGTCACTGACACATACTGCTAATTGTCAAGCAGCAGAATTTAACTTTGGCAACTGCAAATGCAAATGTAATTTTATTTACATTTTAAATTCTTTTATCATAAAATCATATAACATTCTTAAATTTTATTCTATTCCCTGTTGTGTGTGTGTGCGCACGTGAACATTTTTTTTTTGCAAGCATTTGATAATAGTTCATAAAGTATGGAAATAAAAAAGAAAAACACAGTGCAGTACTGCAATCCATACTAGTAACAGATATACAATATTATAACAGAGGTACATAATATATTCAAGCAGCCAGGTGCATATGTAAAACAGATAAATAGTGCAGACTGTAGGATGTAGGAGACTGTAGGAGCGAGCAGGATGCAGAAAAACTGAGCTCCAGAGCTCCAGAACTTTTTTAATTATATTATGGTATTAACGCTGAATTTGGTGATACTATCTACTTTAATCATCTCAGCTGACTCTATAATGGACTTTGTGCCTTTGACTGCTTGGATCCAGAGTCCGGGCAGAAATGTATTCTGGTTTTCATCCCTGTGGACTGAAAGTTGACGCGAGGTGAGTGAAACTGCTGATCTCCCGTTGTTGGGGTCCTGACAGGTCCACTCCACTACCTTTGGACCATGGGGGTTATCCTGGTCCTCTGCTGGTTTGTCTCTAAATTAGCTCCACAATAATGAGCCCAGGCAGCGACTAGAGGCTCTTATGCTGCTATAATCAAGTTAAACATGGGTACAGTTCAAATTAATTTCATAGAAAGCATTTAACTGGCACAATCTGGCATTTTGCTGCCTCCCAATGCTTCCCTATCAGTAGACTGGCTGAGATGACCGAAACTGATCTCACCAGAAAGGACGAGTGCCAGCATTAAGAACTGCACGCCACGGGTTGTAAGGTAAGTAATTCTTACCCTACAACCCTACAATGGGGGGTGGACACATGTTATTTCTAATGCATTAGTGTTTCTTTATACATACTATATGTTGTTTCGTGCTTTGTCTGAACCTCTATTTTGATAAGACTTATCTTTTTTTTTTTTTATTACACCAGAAAATATTTTTTTGAAATATTTCCCATTATGATCGGCGCTGTACATTACCATTACTAATACACTTAGAAGGTATGTTCACTAACTGTGGTAAAGGCCGGCTATTGCCAGTCTTCTCACAAGTTTAGCAATGCAGCAATAGAAACCTCCCAGGTTGCGAAGGCACCAATTTAATGTCAACAAAATTAAAATACCATTGGTAGTAGTGTGAAGTCCAGGCTAGGCTATTGTTAGATATAACAGATAAGAAACATTCAGTAGTAGTGTTGCAGATCCTGGCATCTTATTGCTGTATTAAGGTATCACTGTCACTCTGTGCCCAGTATACCATTAGTAGGCAGGTGGCCAATCCACTCATTCACCACTAAACAGTGTATCATTAGGGTTGGTGTTAGCTAGAATTAGAGTTCGAGTAATGGCAGGAACGGTTTGGGTTATGTATCAGTTAGTGTTATCATCAGCTACAGCTAGGATTAGCAATAGTTATGATTTGACAAGGATTAGATAGGGTTAGGGTTAGATAAAGTTATAAAAAATATTAAAGTGTAATGCTGATCAATATGGTGACAATTAACCCCTTAAGTTGTTAAATGTAGAAAATAATCCAGGCACTCCAACAAATTCCAGAATACAGGCAATTTTATTAGAACCAGGAACTACACAGCAACGTTTTGTCAAAGGCCCTAAAGGGTCGAAACGTTGCTGTGTAGTTCCTGGTTCTAATAAAATTGCCTGTATTCTGGAATTAATTGGAGTGCCTGGATTATTTTCAACATTTAACAACTTTACATTTGGTACATTTTGGTACTGGGACTTGTCCATTGGAGCACCCTGGATTCCATGACGAAGGATTGAGTGCACTTCCATTTTCTATTTATATCTAATTAAACAAGCAAGCAAAAATGCATGTTCAATTTCAGGCATGTCTTCAAGCCATAATAAGTTCCCAAGAAATCTGCAGTATTGCTGTACTTACAAATTTGGTTGCTTTTTTTATAAATGGTATGCTTTAAAGTGGGGCTATTATTTTATCCCAGATGTGGGCTAAGTTGGTCAAAATTGTAAATCTGGGAAATTAAAATTGACACGTCTCTATTTTGATTCTGATATTTCTCAAAAATATAAAAGGTCTCTATGAGGTTATTCCTGCACTTGTGGTGTCTAAAAGGGGTAGGAAATCTTTTCTTACAAGTTCCAAAAAATAATTGAAATCCTAGATGTATTGGACATTTTAACATTCAGGACTAAAAGATTAATCTAATTTGAGTTACTTTTCTTTAGCTGCACTAGCGATGTAGAAAATATTCTAAACAAAAATGGTGAAAATGTGTTCGCTTTTTTATTTTTTCTCTAATTTGTAATAATTTATTCATATTTAATGTTATGTAACATATACAAATAGGGTATTAAAAGAGATCCCCATCTGTTCTTTAAAATAATATCAGTATATATGTATCAAATAGAAGATTCTAAATTCTAGTGCAGGGATAGGCAACCTTCGGCACTCCAGATGTTGTGGACTACATCCCCCATAATGCTCTTACATTCACAACTCTGACAAAGCATTATGGGAGGTGTAGTCCAAAACATCTGGAGTGCCAAAGGTTGCCTATGCCTGTATCTAGTGCAACAAGCAGACTGTAAATGTGTCAAAAAGACCTCAGTCACGAATACAGAGAACTTTGGAAAAGCCTATCTTATAAATATAATTTCATATACGTGTTTTAGATATATACGTGCATCAAACTGAGTTATTAGACATGAATCCTTTCCGTCCCACGGGGATTCTTTCTAATATGTATTTGCAGTGAGCCTTTCTCTGTAGCATTGATTCCAGATGTTAATTTGACATCAAATCTCAAGGATTCTCAAAGAAAGAGCATTTAAAAATGTGCACTTATGGAATTCTATCAAATGAGAACCAAGTTTACTGCTTCCTTCAATTATGGATCTTGATAAGGTTCATGTTTGAATGAAAAGTGTTCAGCAGAAATTTATATTACATTTTCTCCTGCAAATTACATAGAGAAAGGGGGGAGGAAACACTTTAACTCAGTAATCTGAAATTACAAGAGGGCACTTCTATTCCATGGCCAACCTGGCCAATCATTCCAAACCAAACAAAGTGTTATTCTGACTTTTCACCACGTGCACAAATATGATAGACAAACAGACATACAGACAAATTACTGTTTTAGATTGAAATATACTCAGAACTACCTCCCTTTTTTTTTCTTCAATAATTCTTGATTTTTGTTTTCAATTATTAAACAAAATTAATAAACACTAGTGAACAATACAAGTGGAAACCCATGAGAAAACCCCAATGTGATCCTTGCTGATACCATGATCAGAAGGTTAAATGAAGGGTGGAAATGAGTGCATCGAAAGTTTTTCTAACCTCCAGCGTCGCTCAATTCCCCATAGGAAAGCATTGGAAATCTTTTTCAATGCTTTCCTATGGGGAGTGCTAATGCGCATGCGCGGCATTGCCGCGCATGCGCATTAGGTCTCCTCGGCCGGTGGGCGGGATCAGTCTCGCCCACTGGCCGACGGAGTCAGGAGGAGGAGCGGCGCGGAGGAGGAAGCAGCGACGAGAGACATTGTCGCTGCCTCGGGTAAGTGACTGAAGGGGTTTTCACCCCTTCAGAAACTGGTGATTGGGGGGTGGGAACGAGAGGGAACCTGCAGTGCCAGGAAAACGGATTGTTTTCCTGGCACTGGAGTTTTCCTTTAAGCTTTGGAAGCAGGAGAAGAAAATGAGTGATTATTTCTAGCCCACAGATCATGGACATGCACAAGTAAAGGGTTCTTATGTAAATACTGAAGTCAGATATCCAGTAAGCAGGTTCATGGATAGGGTGGTCAAGAATATCAAGTGATCTGTATACGAATGTAATGGAAATGTACAGCGTGGATCTGCAATATGGTAAATCTCTTCATTAGCTATAAAAAGTGATCTTTACATTTTAGGCCTCATTAGCAGAATTGGAAAAAAACCTGCATCTCTGTTCTTTTTAGTTTGACTAATTAAGCCTAAAATTGGAAACTGGCTTTCAATTCCCAACAATTCACAGTTTAATGTAGGCGTGTGCACGGCAAGAAAAGTAATTTCTCCCAAACCATTTTGGGCCATAAGTTGATTGCTTTGGCTCGGCACAATTTCTGAAGTAAGACCCTCACTCAGAAACAAAGCAGGCAAACTAAAAAAAAGAAGTGAACAATGGGCCTATCTGTATACTGCAATAGATATACATAATATAATACTATGTATATATTTTGCTGTACACTCATGGGAGCATTTATCTTGCCATTTTGATAACCGCTCAAAAAGTAGCCCATAGAGGGAGAAACAGGATGACCAATAAAAAAACACTATATTTATAAATAAACATCATTTTTTTTAATGAAATGCTCCTTCTCTTTTTCTTTTTATTGGTCACTGCTCACTTCCTGTTTGAATAAAATAAACTTTCAATGACTATCCCCAGCCAATCAATATTTTTTTTTTTTCCCCATCATTTCTTTTTTGGCACTACAGACAGAATTTAGAATTATGCAATAAAACTGGTGGGGATAATACTACCCAAGCACTTATACTTGAGCAGTGTCCACTGCTCTATTAATGTGAGTAAACTACCATTTGGTCATTTGGTATTAAAACAGTAAGCACTATTTTTGCTTTATGTTTTATTTCCATATATTCTGTGAGACTGACCTATAGAGCTACATTTCCATCAGTGGTAATTGTACCGCTGTATGTGGATTTACTCAAAGCTAGCCAAATTCTCTATTATATGTGCAAGTTATCCCATTATCTCTGCTGTGTGTCTTCAATCAAGCCCCAGACACTCTGCTCAATTATTGGTTATTTTCTGTTTTCTTTCACATATATCTACAAGCACTTTGCAGTCCAGAAGGTTATCTATTAGGAATATTTCAAGCCAACTTTGTACTTTTTTTGAACTCCATTATTGGTGCAACCTGTATTGTGTTTAGTATCAGTATTGTTTCTTTTTCGGTAATGGGTTGAGGATATCCCTAATTTTTATTGTTTGCAGCCTGTACTCTTATAATTTTAGTTGATATTACTAGCACTCATCCTATTTTATGTATTTAGTATATTTTGCCTATCGAGTTTGCCCTAAGTTTACGGACTCCAAAGCTTGCGGCCCCTATGCAGCTGCCCCAGCTGCATCAACAGTAGTTTCACCACTGTTTAAAACAGGTTCCCAAAATTGTACAGCCCATTCAAGGTGTGGTTTTACCATTGATTTTTTAAAGAGGCAAAATTATATTTTCATCCTCGGAATTATTTAACTTTTTTGTGCATGAGAATACCTTATTGGCCTTAGCCATTGCTGATTGACATTGCACATTGTTGCCTAGTTTGACATTCTTCTTGTGTGTTGTCATTCTTAATTCACTACAATTTAGGGTAAGTTGCTTGTGCAGTCTTTCCCTGAAGTTCATAACTTTGCATTCATCAACATTAAATTTCATCTTCCATTTGCGTGCCCACTCCCCCTAAAAAAGTTATTAAAGAGAAAAGAACTTGTGGCATTTGCATAGGTATAGATATATAGATCGTCACACAACAAAATGTTTAGCATTAGACAGTGATAATACCTCCAACAATTTAAATTTGATTTAATAATATACAGTTATTAATTTAGATTATTTTCTTACATTTTGCACATTATCCACCCCCCAATTTACTATTTCCTTTGGCTCCAGCACTAGCTTTCATCATGTTGAGAAACACCTTTTTCTTTCAGGGCTCTATTCTATGTTCTATTACATCTGTAAAAAAGATTTGTTAATCAAAGTCTCCTTCCTCCCACTCTCTACGGCAATGTTTGTAAGGCAAACTTCATGGCTGTATTCAATGCGTTCACAAGATGCTATAAATATTAACTATACAAAAAAATCATTATTAGCTATGAAGTACCAACTGGACTATCTAATGATAATTCTGTGCAAATTTTGATGCACCGAGTCTAATTCATTGGATAAGAGCAGTTAACTAATGTTCACAGATGCGGATGTGTTTAAATATTGAGTTGGTGCAATAAATAAATGTTATACGTTAAAACTACAAAAACTTATTAGCGAAGGAGTAATAAAGATAAAATGCATTATAACCTACCTGAAAAGTACTATTTTATATTTTATTGACTTTAGAAAGATTAGAGCTTGAGTTGACTCTGCCGAGAATTTTTTCCTGCTGTTCCAACATGCACGAGAGTTACTGCAACTGGAGAACTTCAACCACGGAGCTATCTCACTGGCTGATTGAATTGATTCTTCTGTTATCACTGACATCCTGATGTTTAAAACAGCCAAAGGCTGCTCTTCACTGCTGTTGCGGTAATCCTATTTCGCCACTTAAAACAAAACTGAAACAGTGAAGCAGCAATCAAGCAACAATATGACAGGCATGCTTCTATGTTGAAAGGGCATCAAACGTAGGCAAGCAGTTCACAAGCACAATGCATGATAAAACTGCCCTGCTAGATCTGGATTGTTTATAAGGCAGGCTATGTTCTTGCCGAAAGGTCCACTTTTTAAAAAGTGCCGCAAGAGACAATTTAAGGTATCTGATTGATAGCTCTACCCACTATCAGGCTAACTTTTACTTTTATATCTCAAGCCATATGTTTTCATGCATGTTCAGATATTTTCACTTTTATAGATTGGACATTTTTGTTTTAGAAGACCCAAGAGGTCAGGCTAGTTCATAAAACTTCTATCAACACCATAGTCTATGCATATTAAGCGTAACATATTTATTAGAAAGGGAATATTGCTTCTCTGAAAATTACACCACCCGAAAAATAACTAAATCTTTAATTGGCATTAATTTTGTTTTCATGTCAACGATTTAGTAACTGACATCACACTCTGGATTATTCCTGGCACATACATGGCACACATTGCATTGAAGGATAAGAAACCTTGTGTCTGGTTCTCCTCCTCTCTATCTACCCTATGTATGTTTACGTGTTACAAGGATCAATAGTAACCTAGATGGAGGCACCCAGTCTCTCAAAACTGCTAAATACAAGTGTGAGTGTTTCTATAGTAAAAAAATGTTTCAGTCTTCACAAACACAAAACTATTAAATGTAGAGAATAAATAAATATCCCCTTTAAATCTAAAATTTAAATATGCACAAGTGAGAAAAATAGATTATCCCACATGCTCAAAGTGCGCTGATAACAAATGTACCCAAATTTTCATAAATGTGCAAGACAGGAGCCTAAGTTCATACACTGGAAAAAAAACAAAATATTTATGCGTTTAAAAGAATCTTACATGCCATACTACATTTAAGGAAGTAGGAGAGATCTTTAGCAACAAAATTAGGTTAAATTTGTTATAAATCTTAACACATAAAATAGTCTCTCTTCAACTAACATCCTCAAATAGCAACATGTTAGAATATGCAAAAGTGACAAAACACAATAATTTCACATGTTCTGAGAACATTAATACCAAATGTGTGTGAATTTCACATTTTGCTGTCAGTGTACAAAGTAATGTATGGTTAATAAAGCATGTGTTGATCCTGTAAATGTGTGTATTTCTACTAAAGATAAGCAGAGCTAGAGTTGCTGTGAACTCCAAGTTTCATCATGCTCAGCTACTATCAGGCTGAGGTGACATAAGTAGTTTCTCACCATTTTTGAAGAGCTGTGAGCCTCAAGTGATCAGCAATATTACTGATTATACAGAACTTAAAGGGACACTATAGTCACAAGAACAACTACAGCTTAATGTAGGTTTTCTTGTGAGTATAGTCAGTCCCTGCAGGCTTTTTGAAGTAAACAGAAAAATGCAGTGTTTACATTACAGACTAGGGATACCTCCACTGGCCACTCCTCAGATGGCTACTAGAGGTTCTTCCTGAGGCAGTGCTGCACACTCTGACGCCCTCTGCCCTTTACCACCCTCCGCATGGAGACTCTGAGCTTTCCTCTAGAGATGCATGGATTCACTACATCTCTATGAGGAGATGCTGATTGTCCATGGTGGCATTTGACACTGCCCCCCGGCCCATTTCCTTTGCTGAGATCATCAGAATTGACAAACTCGGCCAATCCATTGTTTTCCTATGAGAAAACATTGTGATTGGCTGAGATCATCACTTCTGAATATGTCCACCAAGGAGACAGATCAGTGGCAAAGCCATCACCAGCAGCCTGGAATAAAGATAATATTTTATTATATTTAGGGAGACAGGGGGTCTAGATAGTGTTGTAAACACTATAGGGTCAGAAATGCATGTTTGTGTTCCTTTAAAGCATTTAGGGTGCTCAAGACTGTGAAGATGCAACTCATGATCCCCCCCAAGGTTTCACCCCACAAAATGCATTTACATACACACCCTGAATACACTTGATTATCACCAGAGCAAGGATGTGTATTAGTTTGACCTAATTTGCGTACCTCAATTCTTAGTGTATTTAAACAAACCTTAGTTGGTCATGTTCTCCAGGTGTACATACTATTGTATGTATGTTAACTCCTTCACCTATGATTAGCAGTGAAGCAGTTAAAAGCATAGAGAGTGCACATATATGTTTGAGAAATACCGAAGGACGGATAAACAAAAGCTGTACAGCCTTCTACCAAGGTCAAACAGAGGACTGATTTTTTTTTCTCAAATGTACTATTTTCAGCTCAATGAACTCTGATTAATCTAGACCAACACGTGTTTGTATTTACAAAAACAATAGAAATATATAAGCTGCGGGTCCTTAGACAACAGTTTCCAAGTTCCCCACAGTTGCTGCTACTGTTTCAAGTATAAAGAATTCTCATGTCCCAGCATCCTAGAGAGATTTCTGGTCTGCTATGCCAGTCCTCACTAACCAAGACAAAGCAGCTCTAAGTGTCCATTCAGTAATTAACTGAAGTTTCATTAGTCCATGACATACTGCATCAAACGCTGTGTTTTTCAAACTGCTGGGCTATCAGTGCTGCCTTCTCGTAGCCTTTAAACCATTTTACTTTAAAACCAGGCACTCAGTTTGACAGAAACGGTTCCTGATTGATTTTGACTAGATACACCGTTATTAAAGATGCACAGCTTTATTCTAGAGTACATTACTTTCTCTCCCTCTACGAAGGACAAATTGAAAATGTTACAATACCATAATGAATAAAAACAATGGTTTTCTTTTATCCTACAACATATTTAGATTGTAGGTGCTTCATACATGGGAATAGCAATATTTCAGTCCAAACAAATACAAGGGTGATAGAATGTTGTAGGCTTACATTGAACTTATAAATGGTTGGAAGTACCTGTATTTTTTAAAATGATTAATGATGGATCACAGAACATTGAGTAGGTCATTCATCAGATTCTGTTCTGCTTCTAGAATCCACAAGCTATTTTAACACAGAGTTGCAATGATTACAAAAGGGGTATAGCCATTAGAAGACTCACGCTGTAAATGGTGAGCATCACGTGCATGTTTCATCATCCCCAGACATAACAGGGTACTTGCTATGCTTAGACCATGTAGCTTTTCCTGGATTCATTTGGGCATTGTAACATATTTGTTTTCCAAAATAAATTAATTGGGTGGTTTGAGAGATTGTGAAGTTGTCTGCTGCTGCATTCAATCTATATATAGACAGACGAACAAAAATCTAGCTTGTTAGAGGAAAATTCTTACTCAGATCAAGGACAGCATTACAGGTTTGAGTCTGCAGCCCACTACTGCTAACCAGTGGTCAACAATATAAATATTAAAAAAAATAAAGAATCATTTGTCCAGCAAGAAAACCATATAGAAGAGGTATGCAGAGAATATTACCTATATAATATTTACATTTAGAGATGGAATAACACGTGGGCTGATGACACATAGACAGAGAGACAGGCAGACAAATGCATGGGCAGACACACAGATAAACATTTGTGTTTGTTAGATCAGTATACAAAATATCTACCTGCACATATACCTTTCTAATATATATAGAGATAGATAGATAGATAGATACATTTCTCAGTTCAGCATTCTAAGGCAGCAGCCATTATTATTGAATTATCTAAATCATCTTTGATAGTAGTCGAACACGTGTTTCTATGTTTACTCAGAACGGCAATTGAAGTCATAAATGCAAAATGTTTTACTTGAAAATCACTTTTGCAGTACTCCGTGTCCCTGTTTACAATACAGAAGCTATGTACAGTAAGTTCATACATAAACAATGCACATCAAAATATGTAAAAGGACATTAACAGATGGGCTGTTGCCATTAAAAAAAAAAAAAAAAAAAACCTCCAGTGTAAACCAAGGCAAATGGGAAATTGCAATGTAATACAAATGATTGCCAATTTTGAAATGATGAAACAGCATTGCTTTAAAAATCCTTCTCGTTCTCTGAAAATGGTAAATTGTCAACCTACTATAACAATGCATAGAGGTTCAATAAACTGGTGTCCTCGTGTAGGAATTGCATTTTAGCTAATTTTGACATGATTTTGTTTGATTTTGGCAACATTATGATAAGACTCCCAAAAAGGCCATGTACATAAAACTTACAAAATACTGTACTATGAGTTAAGGAGATACAACATTTTTTTTTTCATTCTAATACTGTGGACTTTTGGCAACAGTTATGTAACTAAGAATACATTTTAGTTTATAAAATATCTAAATAGTTACATATGACTCCAAAATGATAAATTATATTAAATGCAAATCTTAGAACCCATGTTATTTTAATCCTCTGGACTCTCCCTATTTCGTATGATTGCAAAGAAATGTGGAACTACTGGAGGTGCAGTCAGTGCAGGTCAAGGTGCCCACTGTGCTGCCCATCACAAGACATGGGGAGAGGCAGACAGAAAATCACTCCCACCATGTTGGTATTGCCAGTAGTTTCCACCACGCAAGTGAGGGAAGCAGGGCTGCAGGAAGGATTGTTTGGAGTCAGACTCACCAGGGCACCACAGGATGCAGGAAAACACTATGCAGGATGGAAAGTGTATCTACGAATGTATGTGTTTGTGTCTGCACAATATCTGTATGTGTATCAGTGTGTGCATGTACCGCTTGGAGTATATCTGTATGTGTGTGTCTTTGTACATCTGTGTGTGTATATATGTGTGTGTGTATATTTCAGTGTGGCTTTGTATGTGTGTACATATCAGTGTGGCTGTGTATGTGTATATATCTCAGTGTGGCTGTTTATGTATATATCTGTGTGGCTGTGTATGTGTGTGAATCTTTGGCAGTGTGCATCTGTACGTATGTTTTACAATGTATGCATAAATGTGAACATACATACAAACACCAACACTACACACACACACACACACCCTGCAATAAAACAGCAACACTGCACACTAACACACACACTTGCAATCAAACATTAGGATTCGACACTAATACACAAACATCACCACACACATATTCCATATAACACTCATATTATTCACACACAGACATATTATGCACACATATACAACCCTGCAAGAATAGACAAATGGTAGATCCACAGCCAGCAAAGCACTGTGGCTGTTGTACATAACTACATAGTTACAAAGACTTAAAAGAGACATATTTCCATCAAATTCAGTCTTTCTCATATTTGTTTCTTGTTGTTGATACACAAGAAGGCAAAAACACCCAGTTTTTGAAGCATTTCCAATTTTGCAACAAACTAGAAAAACAAAATCCTCCTTGACAGCAGTTGAGGATCAACATTTTGACCAACCATGCTAGATCCCCAAAAAGCTCCAACATTTATTGCACCAAGGCCCCTCTCTCACTTGGTTCCAGGCATTACTATTGCATTAGAACTCTCTAGAAACAAGTTGAAAGGAATACAATAGAAGATCTACTATCCCAGGTCTTTGAATCATTCTATGTTTTTTATAGAAACATTGGTATAGAATAGCAAATACTATATATGAATTATACTAGAGGTGTGCCATGAAAATATAAAAAATTATGGTCACATGCCCTGATGATATGTACTAATAAGGAATCTTCTGCTATTTTTGGGATTGCAGAATATCAAAATACCAATAGAATGTCGACCTTATACCTGGTTGTAGACATAGGAGCCTAAATATGTATAATTTCCTGGATAAAACCAGGTAAAAATGTAGAGTATAATCAACATATAGCTTAATATTACTGCTGGAACAGTAATATTAATCAGCATAAATCTAAAATATAAATGTGATACTCCACTTCCAAAAATTATAGTAGATTATCCAGAAAGAAAATGTAATATTCTTATTTACAGAGTGCAGAGGTGAAAAGTGACAAATATCACCTAGTATATAAAAAGTACACTTGACTTGCTTTTCCAGTTCATTACTCTCCCCACTTCATTAGTATTGATTTTGAATATATATTAATTGCACTGAACTGCGTGTTCACTGTTTTAGACTTAATTGACATTGGTGAATTAGTTTCTATTATGTCAATTTTAGTCTTAAAAAAATACCAAGGTAACATATTTATAACACCATTAATATAAACATAAATATAACCTTTTTTTTTATTGGTATGATATTTATTTACACATTTATAATAGTATATTCTTTGCTAGTTTAACGCAGGTGCTTGGTCTTGCACCAGGTGTTGAAAATAATTATGTCTTTGGTAAATTGTATATCAAAATGTTGGTCCAAAATTCTCTGAAGAGAAAGCTAGTCTGAGAAGCACTGTTTACATAAGAAATAAAGAAAACACCTGTTTCTTAACTAAACCGCAAAAATACAAATTACATTCAGTTTTTTTTTTAATAAATGCATATATTAAACACAAGGAATATTTTTCCCAAATAAATTTTAAAAAAAATGGGAGAGTAAGAGAACACTCAAATCACCATAACCATTACATCATGTTGTAGTGGTTATATTAGTTTTAGTGTTTGACTAATTAACTGGGCTTTGCCAGGTGCACTGTAAGCTTCTGTTATCTCTCCTGAGCTTTGCCCTGCTGTGCCAAGGGCCAGGTAATTGGCTAAGAGTGTCAGCTGAGAGCTCTCAGTCAATGAGTGTCTCCATGCACCACTGGGCTTAGCTCAAAATCCAAGAATTCATCCACAAAATGTATCAGTCTCCAAATCTGACAAGACCGCAACATGAAACCTTAGCCCTCACCAATGGTTCAAAATACTTGAATTCTTCATTTAGTTTGCAAATGTACCTCCGAGTACAAACTGAAGTAAATTTGGTAAATTTACTATATTTAATTAATTTGCAATGTCTGTATTTTGTATTGGATTCCCAATACTTTAAACAAGGCACATAATTTGGGTTCTCTCCCAAATGTGTCTTTCATAAACATCCAAAGAACTGTATGTCACATCTTCAACAGTTCATTTGGACTTTAGTGAAAAACCTAATTTGTTTGGATTTGGAGCAAAGCCATTACAGTGAGTAATGTGCATCCTTGGAATAATACGGCCCCAACAGACCTGCTTTTGGCAGGACAGTCCTGATTCAGGACCCTGTCACTCCACATCCAGGAATACCAGGAAACTGCCCTTGGCCAACACAGTATGACTGCATCATTAAATGTGCCTGCACTGTGCAGTGGACACTAGGACCATGCAGAGAGCACTAGAGCACTGTTGAGAAGTATTGAATAATCAAACATAAGCCCTTTATATGACAATGAAAATCGGAAATGTTTGTATATACAGAAACTAAGAACAAAAACAGATATGAAACAGCCCATAAACGGATAGCTTTGTCCAAGACTGGCAGATGAAATACACTATTCTAAAAATGCATAAATTACACATAAATAAATTACACATAATAAATGTATACTGACCATAAAAAAAATTCTTTGCTTATTTATAAACTGACCATAAACACTTCACCAACTAAAATATGTCAGTTTAAAGCATTCTTTTGAATAAAATGCTTTGTATTTGCAAAAATCCAAATTGGAAAAGAAAAAAAGCAGAAAAGAATTCAGTCAAATTATCTCAAACATCCATAAACAAATATCTCCAGAATGGCTCACAAATTAATTCCTAAACATTCTAAGTAGCACTAATATGCATAAATGATATATTTTTAAAAAAGCAACTAGTGAGTACAAAAAAATATATAATAAAAATGGGGTCCCTAAGAACCCCTATTCCCTCCTGCTCATACCCACTAGTTATTAGGGGGCTCTAGGGTCTCCTTCAAATGGGTTCTCATGTTTTAAAACCTTTTTTTTTTCTTCATGTTTTCTTTACAATATCATTGCTTGTGGTGTGCTGCTCGTTTACTCTTTCAAATTAACTGCAACGGAGCAAGAGCTGATGACCAATTGCTTTCAAGTGGACTTTAAAAATTGTTCCAGAGTATTTTTGTTTAAGTTGGATGATTTTATTTTCTTTACCATAAATGGATACAATATTTATACTTTACAGACTTACCTTTCAAAGATTATTGAAATTTTAATACCATATAAAGACCACCAAAATGAAACTGAATGAATACCACTTAACCGAACTCCAATTTTGTAGAGATATTCAAACGAGTCTATATATAAAAAAAAAAAATATATATATATATATATATATATATATATATATATATATATACAGTAATTTTCAGTTGCAATATTACAATGAAGCTTTTGTGACTTTGATTAATTGTGTTAATATACTTGATGGCTCTCATATGACTCTTGGGAGTCAAGTTTGAACAGCACAGCTTAGAGTGTCCAAAGACTTTGAAAGAATCCTGACAGGTTGCAATAGCTGCAGGGTCTCCTTCACAAAACATTGTAGATCTCTAGAACTAAAAGGGTGGAGATTTGTCCTCAAAATGTCTGTGCTTTACCTCTTTAGAGTTTAAACTAGCAGGAAGACATTCTGACAGTTGTTCTAATGAATACTTTCTGAAAACAGACAAGACCTCTGATAGTCAGACAATCCAGACTTTTATTTCAGACATTTAGTAATTCTGAGTACTATTTCAGAGTATTTTTAATGTCGAAAATAATTCTAAAGGGCTTAATAATTTTCTTAAGTCTGACTACACTATGTCAGACTAGTTAAGATTTCTATCTTGAGTTTGATCATTTGTTTCACTTTTTATCTGCTGTGAAATGATTAACTGTTAAGCTCTCTGCAGAGAACCAGAGAATTAAGGGGAGAGATGGAAGCTTACCAACGATTTGTATTGGTTATAGTATTAAAAGGTCCAGTTTGGGAGATATACAAATAAGAACACTTTTACCAAGAGACCCCTGGTCAAATTTTTGCTTTGGCTGTTGACTGTATATTTTGAATATATGATGGGTTTTGTAAAATAATAGGACCTTTATTCAAAAATAGCAAAAATTATGTCAAAAGTTCATATTCACTACATTGATAACACAAGAACAATGCTACACAATGTTAACATAACATTATATCCTCATAAAGTAAACAGAAAATACTTTGGTGACCTTTTTCTGCAAAAAAATAAAAATAAAAAGGTATTTTTTTTAATCCTTACATTATATATATATATATATATATATATATATATATATATATATATCACACACAGGGCCATACTGGGGCAAAAATTCAGCCCGGGCAATTAAAGGCAGAGCAGCCCACTACGAGGGGCGGAGCCAGAAAGTAGCCGTGTTTATGTTTGTGTGATGCCCCTCCAGAGCATCCAGTGCTCTATGGTGGAGTAAATGTCCTGTTTTTTGTTTTTTTTTGTTCAAGGTAAACATGCGCAGCGCTTGCCGGGGATTTGTCCCTGGTGTCCTCAATAGTGGGATACCAGAGAACAAATGTGGAACAGGACTGTTAAAGTGTGTTGTGTAAATGCTCCCTGTGGTGTCGTATGTGTTTGGAGGTTGCTTGTGCCATTGCATGGGTGTATAGGAGACTATTTGTGTTGTAGTTTGTGGCATACTATGTGTGGCTAGGGGCTGTAGTGTGTGTGTGTGTGTGTGTGTGTGTGTGTGTTTATAGGGCCTGTCGAATGTGTTGGACTAGGTGGTGGTGTGTGTGCATGTGAAGGCTGTACTGTGTGTATCTAGGGGATGCAGGGGAATAACATTGTGTCTAGGAGCTTTAGTGTTTGTATGCGTATAGGGGTTGTAGTGCACATGTGTGTGTGTATAGGTGCGGCAATGAATGTATGCATATGGGGTGTAAAGTGTGTGTGTGTAGGGGTATAAAATGTGTATTTATAGGAAAAATAGAGTACTGTGTGTGTGAGTGCATGGGGGGTGGTGTGTCTACAAGGGGTATAGACTGTGTGAGTGTAGGGGGTGTAGTGTATTTTTAGGGGGCATAGTGTGTGAATGCAAGGTGTGTAGTGTATGTTTAGGGGGTATAGAGTTTGTGTACTGTGTGTGAGAGTGCAGGGGGTATACTGTGTGTATATAGGTGGGTGTAGTAGGTGTAGATGCAAGGGGTGTAGTGTGTATATATAAGTGAGTGTAATGTGTGTAGATGCAGGAGGGTTTTTTTTGTGTGTAAATAAGTGGGTGTATATAAAGGGATGTATGTAAGTGGGTGTAGTGTGTGTAGTTGCAGGGGTTGTACTGTGTGTATATAAGTGGGTGTAGTGGTGTATAAAAGGGTGAGTACTGGGGCGGCGCTTGACTACTGAAGCGAATGGTCGCATGGCTGAGGAGCTCCGGGTCACTACTACCCAAAAACAACATTCTCAGCCCATACAAACGGGTTAAAACCTTCCCGTGGGGACCCCAAAGCACACTAGCACCAACATGGGGCGAAAAACTAAAAAGCTCAAACCTGATAAGCCCAGAATGGACTTACACATCGATGAACTCTGGCGACAGGCCCAGGGCGCAACTAGCTCCAAAATGGCGTCCATACATGGAGGATGCTCAGACTTTTATGAGGATATGTCAGATGAAGCGGAGGAGATGACCTCTCCGGCCCAGCCACAGCAGCTACCGAATCGGAAACAGCCCAGCCAGCCGTGGTAAAATCCACGCCGGTGAGCATGGAGGCAATAAGAGACCTGATGGCAGAACACAAAACACACCACAAAAAATCTTCATTCCTTACACATACATTAGAAACCCTGGGATTTGGTGGGAGATGGCTCACGTGGATCAAGGCAATCTACTCATCCCCTACGGCCCGACTAAAGGTAAATGGGCAACTATCTAAACCTTTCAAAATCATTAATGGCACCCGTCAGGGATGCCCCATATCACCCCTATTGTTCATTTTGACTTTAGAGCCTCTTCTACAGGAAGTTCGAAGGAGATGCGAAATACGAGGCATTAGAGTGCAGAATAAGGAATACAAAGTCTCGGCATTTGCCGATGACTTACTATTCACTATTGAAAATCCCCTGACAAGTCTACCTCCTTTAATGGATGCTCTACACAAATACAGTGCTCTCTCCAACTTTAAAATCAATACGGAGAAATGAGAAATCTTAAATGTAAATGTCCCACCAAACCAAGTCAAAAGATTGCAAAGCTCTTATCCATTCATGTGGGCTAAAAACTCCATTAAATATCTGGGAGTGCAAATAATTAACTCGCCCCAAACATTATACACAGCCAACTTCCCTAAACTGATTTCCTTGATAAGGTATGATTTAGAAACCTGGGACAAACCACACTTTAGGTGGATGGGACGTATAAACATCATTACGATGAATGTTCTCCCATGCATCTTATATCTACTCAATACGATACCAATCAATATTCCTTCGGAATTCTTCCGTAAAATCCAATCCATACTCACTGCATTCATATGGGCCAAAAAAAGACCACGAGTAGCCTACCACATTTTGACTAAAACTAGGGAGGGGGGGCTAGGATGCCCTAATATCCTCTAATACAACAGGGCAACCCATCTAGGAAGGATTATGGAATGGTCCAGGACGGAGGGAAGCAAGATTTGGGTCGAATTAGAACAAGCTCAAATAGAAACTCCACTTAAAGCACTGCCCTGGACAATTCACTCCCCACATAGCACGGTTCCAAACAATCTGCCTACGATCACTATGACTCTCAGAGTTTGGAAATCAATAAATCAAGGCTCGGAATTTACCCCAACCACCTCACCTAAATACCCAATTACCAACAACCTGTTATTCCAGACAGATTTAAGTGGCATTCTGCTTCCCTCAGAGCCCAACCCGACTAAAGAAAGACATATAGAACTAAAGGAAGTAATGACTTCAGGAGGGTTAAAACCTTTAGAAGATCTTTCAGACCCCAAAAACCAGACCATGTTACTAACATTCCAATATTTTCAACTCAAACACTTTTTGAGAAAAGAAGAACTACTCAATTGGTCACCCAGGGGAGAAACGACCTTTGATTCTCTATGCACAAAACCCATCCCAAAGAAAATATCTAAATGCTTTCAAATGTTACAACAATCGGGGGATTTAAACCTCCCATGGTTCACTAAATCATCACAGAGATGGTTCTCAAATACAGTAGATGAGAACAACTGGTCACACATATTTAGGAAAATGCTGAAAACTCACCCGAACATCCCGTTACAAGAAACTAACTATAAATTCCTTATGAAATGGTATGTCACGCCAGTAGATGCAAGCAAATATGGCACCCAATACTCACCTTTATGCTGGAGGTGTGGGAAAGAACAAGGTACATATCATCATATCTGGTGGCACTGCAGGAGAGTAGTGGGTTTCTGGAGGGAAGTAGCACGAATAACGGAACAGCTTAGCAAGGTGTCCCTAGTTTTTGATCCCGAGACGATACTTTTCTTTCACATCCCAATCTCACAAAACAAATTTAAACATTCCCTCCTATACTATCTATTGACAACAGCAAAGGCTGTGGTGGCAGGGAATTGGAAATCCCAGATCAGACCTTCAAGGAGAGAATGGTTCCTCAAAATAGATAATGTACACAAGATGGAGGAACTGAGAATGTTGAACTTAGGCAAATATCATATATTTCGATCGATGTGGCACCCTTGGGTGTCTGTCACAAAGGGTAGGAAAGACGCAAGATAGGGGAGTACACAAAGGTGTATCGCCACAAATTGAGACAACACGATAGAAGAAAACACACCCATGGTCAGAAGTAAAGTCCTGTATGAATGGAGCAGCTCTATAAAGTGCTCAATGATTAGGTACACACATGCTGAGTCTATGGAGAGTTGTATAATATTGCTGGCATTCATACATTAAGTAGAGGGGATTCATGCAAGCCCCATACAAACATTTTCCAAACCAACTGGAATGTAATCTTGCCCTTTAATTGTATTACATTGCACATTAAGTTTATCTGTTGAATGTATTTGTTTTTATACATGAACGATTGTAAAAAGTATATTCGCATGATTCCTTGTATGTGATCTGAAAATGCCTAAATAAAAACATAATAAAAAAAAAAAAAGGCCGACGTAGCCTCAACACGGGAGGCCTTAAAGGGCCTAGGCAGCAGGCTCGGAGTCATGGAGATTACCATAGAAACCCACGGCGGCCAAATAAAGGAGCTGCAGCATGCAATTAAAGAGCTCAAACAACTGAACGAAATGACTGAGCTGAAGCTCACCACGATGGAAGACAAACGCCACCGGACACAATAAAAGATCAGGGGCATTAAGGAAGATATACCTGATGCAGAATTGCCTCTCTTTGCACGTAGGCTCATCACAGCACTGTTGACCCCGAAGTCTGCCAAGGCAGTGGCGCTGGAAGGCATATTCCGCGTTCCAAAGCCGACAACAGCCCCAGCCACGGCTACAAGGGATGTGATCTTACAGTTTCAGACCCAGAGGGACGGCTGCCAGAGAACACCCAACCTACCTTTTCGAAGAAATGCCCCTTGAGTTCTATTCGGATCACTCTGGAGCCACCCTGGCGTGGAGGAGAGTTTTGCAGCCATTTACCGCCCATCTGCGAACACACCAATTGAGGTACCGCTGGGGCCCTGCACACACCTTGCAGGTCACCAAAGGCGACACCACGCACACCATTCGGTCCCTACAGGAGGCAACGATGGCCCTGAGGCAGCTAGGCCTCCCCTGGACATGCCTAACTTGTATAAGCCTCCAGCGAGCCCCACACCCCCCCCCCCCAAACCTGGCCACTGCCAATGCCCCGGAGTTTGTCCCCAGGCGACCCGCAGAGGTACCGACCGACGCGAACACTACCTGAACTCCAATTATGAACGGAGACCCCATAGCTCAGGGTTCTTGCCCAATTCCAAAGGCACTGCCTGAACTTTTACCTACATTTTTGCTTTTGAGCTCTTGGTTCTAAATGTTTAATATACACTCTGCGGAATGCTGCCACCAGGGAACTTGTCGCCCCACTTTACATATGGACGCACACGACAGACCTCTAATTGAGATGACCCCAGCACGCGCCGAGAACACATGGACTATATGTTTTTTTTAATTTGTTATTTGTTTCCTCTATTTACCCTAGTTTCCTATGTTCCATCAGCCATGACACAAGTCAGTGTTAACAGCATGCTCCCCATCATTAGTATATAAAACGGCAGTAATAAACCTATACTAATTTATTATATGGATGGAAAAGCGTAGGTCAACAACTAATCTTTTAGCATTGCCAGCCTCGCAAGACTAAGCACCTCTTTATGCCCAATAGACAGAGCCATAACCGACCAGTATGTATTCCGAGGTATTTACTGACAAACAATGCAAGGAAGCTAAACCATGACACTGCTTTAACATATAGTTTATAGTCTGGGATTGAGCTACTGCCAGGGCATAACAAGCCTGCCTTGAACACAATGTGCATGATAACCCTATTCCATCGAAAATATCAGTCCATATCTCCAGCTTTGCTTGCTACTCAGGGTTTTCTCTTTTATTTTTATTTTTATCACCGATAAATCCTACCGGAACAGGTATATTTATCTTGATATTTATCTTTAAATTTGCAAGACCAGGCGCCTTGTTATGGTATAAGACCCTCATGTGATAGCGTGTAATGTTAACATTTAAAAAATTGTGCTTGCATATTGGTTTACCCCGTTGTTATACATGACACGAATTTGCCTGAGGATTGCCTTTGGGGTACCTCAGGCTGGTATGTTACTCTTGACCTGCACTACAAAAATAAAGAATATCAAAAAAATGTACTGTGTGTATATAAGGGGGTGTATAGGGGTAGGATAGTGGCTTAATTAAATCATTTCTTTATGTAAAACATTTACTCCCCCTTCCCCTTATTACCTTGCAGGGGGAGAGGGAGCACGCAGATTCCTGGTGGTCCAGTAAGAGGGCGTATGCCGCTAAGAATATATTCTACAAATCCTCGAGTGTGCATCTATGTGGATTCTACACTGCATAAGCATGCCACAAAGCCAGTGTACCCCATTTTGGCAGGTCCTATCCCAGCAACCTAATGCCTGCTCTTATGAGATGAATCTACTTATGCAGTGTATGATTGTGTGCTTTAACTGAGCCCCCATTATTTTTGCCTAGGTTAAGTACTTTTAAAGGGACTGTAGTATTCTGTGAGCTTTGACGTTGCTGTTTGGTGAATGCATGAGTGTGCTGGATCTTGATTTCACTATTTTTTGCTTTACTTTTAAATATATTGGAAGGTGCAGATATTACTAACATGTAGCCTGGCATTAATGCTCTGAAGTTTAATTTGGTTCCAGTTTCGCAACTAAAATTCTGAAATCCACTATATGATAAATTTGCCCCTCACTGTAATAAGATATCTGACAAAGGACAGCAGAACAAAGAGTTCAATCTTTGATCCATTGTGGATGCAGTATGCTTTTCTTCAAAAATTAGATATTTTTCAAAAGAGGATGAAATAATGAGTGTTCTAAAATAAATCTATTGAAATAACTTTTTCCAGGCTGCTGATGGCCTCACTGCTATGGTCAGTATTAAAAGAACGTCTAACAGCATCTAACATCTAATACCGTCTTAATTGCTGCTTATGTAGACATATGAGTGCAAAACTGACAATGGAGGTCAATAATTAAATTAGTTGTATTTACACAATTTACTTTATAAAGGTAAACTATGCATATGACCGATTACATACACTTAACAAACTAGACATAATGCGGATCATTTAAAAATAGGAAGTGGATATCACGTTTCAGCTCTACTCCTCTGTCTAGATATATTTTTTCTGCAGCATACTGTAATAGTATCACATGTGGAAATTATTGGAAAATAATTGCAAATGTTAGCTATCTCAATGATTATGTTCTTCTCTCTGCTCAATTAGCCCCTATTTGATTTGCCCCTTATACTAGGCTCCTCTCAACCCACTCCCTTCTCATCCTTTTTTTATTTTCAGTTCCTCTTATTGATTTCAGTCCCTCTACCATCCCTCACTTTATTGCAAATGTATTCTCGCACCCATCTCTCAGCCTAAGTCTTTTACATATCTGTCCAGTTCCCTTGCTTTCATACCTACCAACATTGAGAGGTATGAAATCAGAATGGGTGGGCTTTCTAGGGGATTTCACTGGTGATGCAGCCCAAGTCCTGACAGGGTAGTGTGTATGACAGTCCATTGAAAGGGATGTGTGACCCTGGCATCAAGCACACCAATTTGACAGACAGGCTCCTGATTGGCCCCCAAAAGCAGGACTGTTGGGAACCATGAGCCGACCTTCCAATATTGGAAGGAAAAATTAGCCCTTAGATATCAGTGTAAAAAGTGTACAAAACAGAGGAAACGTATTAGGATAGAAAGCATAAATAGGGTAACTCAAAATAGTGAATATTGGTGAAGCGCTTTATATTACTTACCCTAACTTAGAGTTTTCAAACAATTTCAGTATATATAAAACAATATATAAAACAATATAGTATAATACAGTAATTATAGCACCCTTAATGTATATAGAATGTGAGATGGTCCACCACTCACATGTACTAGAGCCTGATTTGATGGCTCAAATCCTTTACGTTTGTCCTTTTTAAGGTGGCACATCACCTAAACAGCCACTCTATGATGGTTGCTCCAAAGCAGAGAGATACATAGCATCTAGTGCATTATTCTTTGAATAAAAAAAAATAGTTTATTATATACTGTGCTCACCTTCTAAAGATATTATACCAAAAAGTGTTGTCCTACATATAGGCCAAATTTATAATATATAACATTGTTTATTTTTGTCATTACCCCTTTTCAGTAAATTGCTTATTATTAATGCATATTGTTTTATTTGATTTTATTTAATTTTTAAAGTAAATGATTTTAGCATTAATGAATGATAATAGCAGTAAGCAGTAACCTATTTTGGGATCCGCAGACCACACTGAGCATTAATAAAAGGAGAGGGGTGAGAAAAAATATTTCTTAATTAAGTTTTACAGCAGAGAATGCAAAGGAAAAATATTAAATAAATCAGAATGCTCTTTTTATTAGCCTAATTATTGCAAATTCAAATCCCAATGTAATTAAACTATTTTGCATTCTTAGATGAAAACTCTGGTCACAGATACAACTTTGGTGCTTTTGACAGATTTTGACCTCATCATCCTCATTCGCTAGTTTTTATGTTCAAATCTTCACACTTTTTGCACAAACAAAAATCAATATTTTGCAGAATGCTGTACCAGAAGCCACATTCTGTAACGTTAGAAAGACTTCCTTGTGAGTGTGTGTACATAGCTCATCCACGAACAACACTGAGTGAGATGATTTTAATTCACAACCTGGCTGCAGATAGAGAGACTATTGACAAACAAGTAAGGATATCCTCACAATATGTCATTCTTTGTGTTCTCTCTAAACCAGATTGCTTTGTTGTTCAGATCACTCAGTGTTATCAGTGACTGACCTGCGGACATACATTTGATGAGGAAGTATTTTTTTCTGGGGTGGAGGCGCTCGGGGGGGTGTGGCTAAGTGCGGCAGCCTGCAAAGCATTTTATGGTGCAAAAGCTGTACTAAAGATTTAAACATGCTAATAATACAGGTTAGTAAGGCTAAAACCAAATTAAAGGTATATTGATGCCTAGAGTGTCCCTTTACAACCAAGATATCTATTCCTGTTTAACAAGGTCATCTGTAAAAAAAATTTAAGTTTGTAATTGAGAAAGATGTAATAACTAGTTAACTGTGTGTACTGTGTAACCCAAACCTGTAGAGCTGAATTTCAAAAGACCTTATATAAAGCCCAAAATGTTCATTTTCATACTTTTTTTGTTTGCTCACTACATCCTTTAAGTTAAGGAATCCTGTTACCATTGCTATCAAAATGGTTAATTTATATGTTCGGTTATGTGACACTTTGGGTTCTTAAAATGAGCACTTGGATTGGTAATAATCTAAGATAATGGTCCTCAAACTACTCGTTAGGAAACATTAATTTTGGCTTTAGGGATAGCTCAGTTGTATTAAGTAAAAGTTAAAGATTTCTAGTTATTCTTTAAAATAAAAAAAATAAAAAACCCAGGTTTAATACATAGATTACGGATGATCATGTAGGTGTTTATGTATTTCTCAGAGGAGATTCCTTTCCCATAAAAATTCCAAAATTAGCATTTGGTAAAATGTAGACAGTGGCTTAACAGATATATCTGCTGCATCTTATGCAGATATATTTTTTTTAAAAAAAAAGGACATCAAATGAATATATATTTTTTTTAAATCCATAATTTCCAAGAAATGTGACATGATGATTAATTATTAAAATTGTTTATCAGAAAGATTAGACGGAAAAAGCATGAAGAAAACTTTAAGCAGGAAGACGTTCTCTGTTGAATTAAAATTAGATTATGTTTAGGGAATTTGTTCAAACATGCGTATAAATAAGCCATAGATATAGCATCTGTTTGCATGTATATGTAAGTTTGTGTAATTTATATAAATATAATTGTAACAACTAAACATATGCAGTGTAAAAATGGCATAATACTAGAGCCCTAGAAATTAAAATGCTTGTAATGTACAATATGTTTACAGCATAAAAAAAAAAACAGAAATATATATCCCCCCCCCCCAAAAAAAAAAAAAAAAAATATATATATATATATATATATATACATTGATTACATTCAAAAAGACAGTCACTAACTGGCGTACCTTTGCTGCTGTTCCTGTTGCATCATAACTGCTCAGCAGAAAACCATAGAAACTGCACAGACATTTGATATTCACTAATTGGTTTGTTTTTTTGAAAACCTCCAATTGAGTTGAGGTTTCACAAGCTCCCCAAGTCTAGCCTTCCTCCAAAATATGTTTCTACTAACCCTTCGCACTCTTATAATAGTTAGAAGAACTCAAAGAATCTTAAAATTAAAAAATACATTTGTAAAAAAATGTATACCTTGAATTTTTGTATTAAAAACATTCATTTAATTTCTTAAAACCAAAATAAAAAATAAAACCTTTTGCTAATTTATAAAATAAAAATACATATATCACAAACTAAAATAAATTCACAAAAATACTCCATCTTCACCTAGAAAGCTCTACACAAAAATTCTCCATCTTCACCTGGAAAGGTCTACAAGCAGTCTGAGATCTCAATGCTCACTCCATCACACTGAATCACTGAATTCTTAGCATGAGCACTTTGGTTGGCTTGGGAGTGCTTTCATGGATATGTCTCACGTCATGTGCGACTTACTCAATAATGTGCATGGCAGCAAAATTTGTTTGGAATTATTTTTTTAAAATTAGGTCTACAAAATTTTGTTTGCATTGTGTTTTGGCTCATCTGAATTTCACACATTCAAATGAGAAAATACATTAATGCAAACCAAAAGGAGGGCAAATGAGCCGAATATATACATAATATTGATGTGTGTGTGTGTGTATATATATAATATAAATATATAAATAATATAGAAATAAAATAGAAATATAATATAGAAAAAAAAATTAAGCTTTTGCACTCCTACTTCTAGCCATATACATAATAGTACCGGGTGCCCAGCCACACTGCAATATAGAGAATAATCAATTGCCGGCACTCCTGGATTTCCAGCATCAATCTGGTTTATTGTCTTAGGTCGCCGTTTCAGTTTCTTAGTTTGGAACTTTCATCAGGACACACAACATAGCATATATATATATATATATATATATATATAGTAAAAATACCAGAGTATTGCAGTATGCAATGATAACTTTTTTTATTGGACTAACATAATATTTCAAGAGTTTTCCTCTCTTCTTCAGGTCTAAAGCAATCTCAAGAGCAAAACTCTTGAAAGCTTGCCTTTGAAATATTATGTTAGTCCAATAAAAAAAGGTCTTATTGCATACTGCAATACTCTGGTATTTTGGCATTATGTCTACTTGATTAATACAGCTAATCCAATCTTCACTTTATATTTATTTTATATTTTATATATTATAATGTTTTTGGGCACCTATAGTGTGGTGAAATATTTTTTAGTTTTTTTTGTTTCTCATAACAGTTGGGAGTTTAGACTGATGAATATCTGTAATATTATTATTGCTATTATTGAATATCTGTAAAATTATTATTGCTATTACCTTTTCATAGAGTTAGAAAACACAAATTCTATTTACTTGAGAGCATGAACATGTACTGTTTTATTACATAACACAGCAAAGATTTTTTTTGTCTGTTAAGTGGTTAGCAACTTTGCAGTAACATTCAGCTCTTCTATTTCCTATGAAAAGATCTGATGAGAGGGATAAAGATTTTATGATGAATAATGCAATAGATTAAAATTCAATAGCATGTCTGACCTTATGTGACCTTATCGAAGTCCTTTTACAGCCTTGGGTCTCAGCAGTGAAGCGTGGCTCTGATCATCATGATCTAATAAAATATTACAACATTATCACAAATACTTTGTTAAATAAGAAAATATAAGAATGTTAGGTTTTCTTAGGGACATGTCCAATTGGAATATACTTTTTACCAACAGTAAAATATAACTTATGAAGTACATGATGAACAATATGCTACTAATTATTATATTAAATAAGTGTAGCGGAGCTGCAATATTAAGATCCAAAATCTCCACCGGCATTCTCTGATGCTGGAAAGGAAGCACTGTCTAGGAGATATAGCCTATTTCCCCAAGTAACTGAATGACACAAATTTCTGTAAAATCTACTGAGGTTTTTTTGGTCACACATGACTTTTTGGCACAGACCCCTACATGGGGTCTCCAACACAATACAACAGGGGTTTCAATCCCAAGATCATGATGGGAGATTGAGGAGAAACAATGCAGTTATTTTAAACTGGTCTGGCAGTGTCCCTGGACAACACCCTGCTTGGGGAAACAATAGGACAGGGAAAAAAGAAGGGAGGGGGAGAGGCACAGACAAGCAATACATTCAACATACCTTGCACCAATAATGGGCACAGAGTGACCAAAATACAAAAGGAATCTGGGGAAAATATATGACTAAGTGTAAGTTCCGCCACTTAATCATAGATATTTATAGTTTAGAATCATAGATAATAGAAATAGAGCCTGCAATGAAGACAATGTACTACATTTTGGCTGGTTTTAGTCTAACAACCTAAAATCTGCTTTAAGGAGATTATCCCACTTACGTAGGATATCCAACCACCTGTAGTTTCCTTCAGTGCAAGATTTTAAGAGGACTTTGTAATGAGGGGTTTGGGATAGCAAGAGTCACAAACTGGACTCTGGTCAAACTTCTATAAAACCTATATAAAAGAAGTTTGCGTTCACTTGAACATGCGTATGTTTCTTCTTCTGTGACATTTTCCCCTTGTGAAATTATATATTTTTGCTAATAGTATATTGTTTCCTTCTGCATCTTTGCAGAAGAACTGCAAATTATGGGCACTCCTAAAATCCACTGCAAAAGAATGCTGCTTAATTGTATTTGGAGAGTTAGCTCTTTTCAATGTGCCCAGAAGATAGGCATGTAAATTATAATTACAGAGACTTCACTTGCTTCTTGTATGTTCATATTTTTCCTTAATAATGGGTGTCCCTATTGCTACTGCTTACCACGGAGGGTACACATTGATACTTAGAGTAGGGATAGGCAACCTTTGGCACTCCAGATGTTGTGGACTACATCACCCTTGATGCTTTGCCAGCATTTTGGAAGATGTAGTCCACAACATCTAGAGTGCCAAAGGTTGCCTGTCCCTGCACTAAATTAAGATCGGGTTCCAAAATTACTATTATTTATCTTTTTGATTATAAAAAGGAGAATTTAGAGGAAAATAAAGTCCTCCTCATATAAGCATACAATCTATGTTTGTATAAGCACATTCATAGTGTCTTGCCTGAGGACACTTACTGCTAAGGTGGTCTGACAGCTATTTGAACCTGGGTTTCCAAGATCACAGACAGATCAAAGGCAGACAAAGAATGTGCTGCTGATATTTTTGATATCACAATATGTAGATTAAAGTTATAACTGAATTTACAGATGTCAGGACTTTTTTAATAAACATCACAAAATTTGTTGTCATTTGGCAAGACTTAGGTAACAGTAATTTGCTGCATTGAAGTGTTGTTTCTTATCATTGAACAGCTGATCCCTTGAAACTGTGTGTCAGTCTCATTCCCACCTTGTCTGCAGAGCAATACAAAAGAAATTATCATTGTCAAGTAAAAAAAAAAAAAAAGCCAAAAAAGGAAGCGAACCATAGAGGAAAGAATAAGGAACAATTTCTGAAGTTAAAACAATTGTGATTCATGAGTGTCTAGAGTCAAAGATTAAAAAACAATGATAAAAAAAGAAACATGTTTCACTAAATTAAAGATGGGAAGATTATAACGAAAAAGATATACAGTCATTCAAAACACGTAGCCAAGATTTTCAAAAGCTTTATATAAAAACTTCTGAACACTAAAAGTTTTCATACTTTCCATAGAGTATGATAAATATTAATATTTTCCTCATTCTGGTATTTTAAGTGTTTAATTTTTTTTTTCTTTAACAAAATTCAGTTTCCTTTCCATTATTACATGAATCACTAGAATTGGGACATGGGGGAACATGAATCGTATGAGAGGCATTGCCTGATTCATCAAGTGTGATTGTTTTGCTAGCTAGAGGGGCTGAAATCAACACCCAACTGCACTCCAAGGACTGGTTAGATTGCTTGCTGTGCTGTTTGGGCTGGCAATCAGAGGTAAGGCTGGAGTTGGTTTCTAGATTACGTCGAAGTTACATCTTGATGTGAATGCTCACTAAAGAAATGAAAATGTTAAGAGACTAAATCACTATGCCCTTGGGCCACCAAGCAGCAGTAACCATGTTGAACTTTTAAAATCCAAGACACATTTCTACAGCAGTATAAAGCTTTGAAACACAATACTGTGTGAACTCCGTAAAGAAATTGCCATGCCTAATGCTTTAAGCTGTAAATATGTGCTATAAACACAGTAACATATTCTGTTATATGAAAGAACTCTATTGAGGGTATGGAATATTTCTTGGAACCTTTAAAATAAATCAAGACCATATTTATAACATTAATGGAACACTATAGAGTCAGGAACACAAACATGTATTCCCTACACTGCAGCATTAAAAACACTATCTGGCCCACCCTTGCCCTCCTAAATATAGTCATATCTTACTATTATTCTAGTATGCTGGTACTGGCTCTGCCCCTGATCTGCCTCCTTGGCTGACATCATCAGAAGTGATGATATAGCCAATCCAATGCTTTCCCATAGGAAAGCATTGGATTGGCTGAGATTGTCAATTCTAATGATCTCAGCCAAGGAGGCGGGTCAGGGGAGGGGGGCAGAGCCAAACATTGCCCTGGCCATTCAGCAGCACCACTAGTAGCCATCTATGGAATGACTACTAGAGGCGTCCGTAGGTAAACACTGCATTTTCTCTCAAAAACAGTATTTACTGCAGGGACTGACTATACTCACCAGAATAAGTACATTAAGCTGTAGTGGTTCTGGTGACTAGAGATGTCGCGAACTGTCCGCCGAACCGTTCGCGAACATTTCGCCAGCGAACAATAGCGCGTTCGCGGCGAAACGAACATCCGCAATTTCCAGTCCGCCCCCTATACGTTATCATTGAGTGAACTTTGGCCCGGAACCTCACAGTCAGCAGACACATTCCAGCCAATCAGCAGCAGACCCTCCCTCCCAGGAAGTGTCTGCTGACTGTGAGGTTCCGGGCCAAAGTTCAGTCAATGATGACGTATAGGGGCGGACCGGAAATTGCTTATGTTCGTTTCACCGCAAACACGCTATTGTTCGCCGGCAAAATGTTCGCGAACGGTTCGGCGGACAGTTCGCGACATCACTACTGGTGACTATAGTGTCCCTTTAAGCAAACAAATACATTAGAGACAATAATGGAGAATGGTAATAAACTTTATAGTTTCCCTTGTTTCCCCACTCATGTAGTTCCTGAGGACATTTTTGGGCTCCACCCATGAAAGCTTCTTGATCTAAAATGCCAGGATTCCCCTCAATGAGAGAGGCGCAAGCGCCAAATTATTATTTTTAACCTCTCAAAAGTATTGTGCATGGCATATGAATACACTCACTGATTTTCCTATGGAAGGCTGCAAGTTGTCAGGAATAATATTAACTATCAATCACTGCACAGATAACATTGTGGGCACTATGGTAACATCTTGTCACACAAATGTTCTGCCTAAGGTTATGTGTCCTCTTACTTCAGACTGATTATCTTTTCATATGTTAATGAGCTAAACTCGGTCAACACCTCTAGTGAGGTCACAAGGCAGGAGTTAATTATATTTGCACACCTTCTTTCTCTCTCTTCCTGTGTGTCATCATGGAATGGTGTATAATGGAGTCTTACTGTGGGTGAGATCTAATGGGGTTATAAGTGCGTAGTTGCAGTGTTTGGGGGGAGGGGGGGTTTGCTCAAGTTAGTTTGTGTGCCATGTACTGGTATGTGTAGTTCTCTGAATATTTCTTAAAGTAGAGGAACCAGAGTGAATAATAATTTTAATATTTATAGCATTTTAATACCACAAATACGAGATCAGAAAACTGGGAAAATCTACAAAAGATGGACTATCTGAAGTTTTATTCTACGACAAATGTTTCTAAATACAACATCATAATGAAGGATACAGCCACTCTGTCTATATAACAGTATATATTTATATTAATATAATTTGCATGTAGCAGGCCTATATACAGTATGTTTAATACAGTTAGCTGTCAAGATACACAAATATCCGAAATAATTTTTATTTTTTTGACATTTTTGCATTTTCTGTCTGACGTATTTTATGCAGCCTGGAACCAACAATAAATATCTTCTTCAAAAATCATTAATAAAGCTTCACTGTGACTTGCCTGTCTCTGAAATGTAACAAAACATCCCAAATAAACCATTTGTCTCTTTGAAAAATTAAATAGATACAAGTAAGTTGTTATCTAGGTGGCAGACATTGCAAGTGGAAAAAAATGTTGATAGTTCGATATATCTTTACAGACAAATCTGAAATAATGATAACTTGATAGAGATTTTTCACAAGAATTCATGTCTATTATATTAAATAAATTCAAGCTACAAACGCACTGCAAGCACATTGTATAAATTGTTCAGATGGAAAAATATGTTTTGGAAGAATTTGTGGCATATATATTTTTAAGTAATAACAAAAAGGTTTTAAATTGACTAATACCATTATTGGTACCATAACTATTACAGGACGTTATGCAACTTTTGGCCTCATGGATAAATGAAATGTAATTGCCCATATTAATCACTTTAGCCTTCTACAACATAACACAGATTCCTTTGTTTTCTTTATTTTATATTTTATTTTGTTTCCAAAACATGGACGTGTTAAAGCTTGGGGCATTAAAGGATCACTATAGTGTAAGGAAAACAAACTTGTTTTCCTGACACTATATAACCCTTAGGTCCCCCCCCCCTCCCCCTTGGCACTGAAGGGGTTAAAACCCCTTCAATTACTTACTCTTATCCAGTGCTGGGCTCCCTCGGCGCTGGAGACCTTTCCTCCCCCTCCGACGTCCGCTCTAAAGTAGTGCGGAATGCGCATGCACGGCCAGAGCCACGCGCGCATTAAAAACGCCCATTGGAAAGCATTTCTCAATCCTTTCCTATGCACGTTCTGCACGCTGAATGCGATTTTCGCATTCAGCATCGCAGAAGCGCCTCTAGCAGCTGTCAGGAAGACAGCCACTAGAGGCTGGATTAACCCTGCAATGTAAACATAGCAGTTTCTCTGAAACTGCTATGTTTACATCTGAAGGGTTAAAACCTGGGGGACCGGACACCCAGACCACTTTGTTGAGCTGAAGTGGTCTGGGTGACTGTAGTAGTCCTTTAAGACTCAGGGGATATCTTAGTTTAGGGATTACATTTCAAAACCCAAAATTGTTGGCATTCATTAATTTTTAATGTACAAAATACCAAATGTATCTGACAAACAATATAATTAGCAGGGTGGCTTTTTCATTTTATTTTGTTTTTGTTTTACTACACTTTACGTTTTTACTTTGTGCAGAGAGAATTAAGTATGGGAACTTAGGAGGGATGTAGGGGAACATAATTTGTTTTGACTGACTGACAATGAAATGAGTTAAGGTAAAGCTGACTTTACACACTGTGTATATGCCCTTTTTGCTTCAGTTCCTCAAACACTGTAGCATGCCTCCTTTTTTTCCACACTCCCTACATCAACCTTTTCTCTGTCACAGACTGTATTCCATTAGTTTTTCCCTTCTAGTAATAAGGTAAGGAGAGGAGGGGACAAGTAAGTACTACTTGACAGTCCCCAGAAACTGTAGCTAAAGAGATCATTAGACTCATTCGCACTAAGCTCAAAGCGCTTTCTGCATAATATACCTTTAGTTCGCCATGATTGTCAGGCAACCTGACATGCATTCATGCCAGACTCCCAATTATTAGTGCTGACCTGCCCCCTTTTAGGCATGTCTGTCCTTTTAGCAATGCCAGTTACATGATTCACATCAGTGGCCCACGCTTGTATCCTGCCCACCAACATCCTACTTCACTGGGCACTCCTGTATGGGGTAGGGATTTGCATGAGAGATGAAAGCCAGAGATTAGCATAGGGTACGCGTTTTCTGATAGCTATATCCTGTGAGATTCCCTGCAGCACTACCTCCTCCAGATACATGGCACTTGGAAAATATTACTAATTTAGTGCTTTCTGTAGATAATATTCTGTAATTAGGCACATCATATTTGTCTGCACCAAGCCCAAAGGACTCTTAATCCAGCCCTGGTTAAAATTAACATTCAAATGGGTTTTGTAGTTTTGCCATTTGATTTACTCAACATACCCAACACTTTTTAAATGTTACATGATGCTCCTACGTAGCTAAAAAAAAAAAAAAAAAAAAAATCCTCTGCCAAATCTCATTTGGAGTTTGCATAAAATTATGTGGAGTCCCAGGAAGCAGGATAGATGGAGCAAAATGTAGAACAATTCTAGAAGAGAACCTGTTTCTATTTAAAATACAAATGAGGCTGAGAGCTTTAGCCATGTAATAGCCTTCAACACAAGTCACAACTCCACTTTATTGATTTACTTAACCCCTTAAGACCGCAGCCAAATGTACAAGTTGTGATCCAAAAAAACGTAAACAAAACCTGGCATTTGCGCTATATGTCTGTCCAACCATAATTCACCTCTTTCATATTAAATGCACCCCCCATTATTATATATCATTTTATTCAGGGGAAACGGGGCTTTCGTTTAACATCAAATATTTAGGTATGGAACATAATTTAATATGAAAAAAATATTTAAAAATGGGAAAAAATAAGAATTTTTTAAATTTTTTTAGTTCTACGTGACATTCTAACTGTGAATGTCATAATACTGTTTGCTTTTACTGCAATACAATACACACATTTGTATTCAGCGATGTCTCGCGTGTAAAACAGTACCCCCTATGTTCAGGTTTTATGGTGGTTTGGGAAGTTACAGGGTCAAATATAGCGTGTTACATATTTCAGTTTTTTTACATTGAAATTCGCCAGATTGGTTACGTTGCCTTTGAGACCATATGGTAGCCCAGAAATAAGAATTACCCCCATGATGGCATACCATTTGCAAAAGTAGACAACCTAAGGTATTGCAAATTGAGTATGTCCAGTCTTTTTTAGTAGCCACTTGGTCACAAACACTGGCCAAAGTTAGTGTTAATATTTGAAAATGCAAAAAACTAATTTGAACGCAAATTTTGGCCAGTGTTTGTGACTAAGTGGCTACTAAAAAAACTGAACATACCCTATTTGCAATACCCTGGGTTGTCTACTATTGCAAATGGTATGCCATCATGGGGATAATTTTCATTCCTGGGCTACCATACGGTCTCAAAGGCAACCTGGCGAATTTTAATGTGAAAAAACTGAAACGCAAACCTTATATTTGACTCTGTAACTTTTGAAAACACCATAAAACCTGTACATGAGGGGTACTGTTATACTCAGGAGACTTCGCTGAACACAAATATTAGTGTTTCAAAACAGTAAAACGTATCACAACAATTATATCGTCAGTGTAAGTGCCATTTGTGTGTGAAAAATGCAAAAAATGTCACTGTCACTGACGATATCGTCGTTGTAATATATTTTACTGTTTTGAAACACTAATATTTGTGTTCAGCGAAGTCTTCCGAGTAAAACAGTACCCCCCATGTACAGGTTTCATGGTGTCTTGGAAAGTTACAGAGTTAAATATAGTGCTAGACAATGTAATTCCCTGAACTTTTGGCCTGGGTTGGCAGGCAGGTCCTGCAAATTGTAATTAATAAAATGACCTAATTATGTAAAATTATTACATAAATATATGCGTAGAATTATTATATATATATGTGTGTATATATATATGTGTGAATATATATATGTATATAATTTTTTTTAATTATTTTTATTTATATATAGGTATATACATAGTGATATATACGTATATACTTATGTATATAGATATATATATTATTTCGTTCTACATGTATTTTGATATCAATATATATATATTAATTTTAAAATACAGTTAGAACGAAATTACGCATGTTTATATATTTTTTATCTATTTTTTTTTAATTATTTTTTAATTATTTTTTTATTATTTTTTTTAACGTATTTATATATTTATTTATTTTTTATTATATATAAATATATATATATAATGAAAATTATATATATATTTAATCAATATCATTGTACGTGTATTTTGATATTAATATATATATATAATTATGCATATATTAATATTAAAATACACGTAGACAGTGTATGCATATTTATGTGTATGTGTGTATATGTGTGTATATATATATACTTAGATCATATATATAATAAATATATATGATCTAAGTATATATAATTTATTTTTACACTGTTTTAACATTTTTAATTTTTTTTTCAGACAGCAGGGGGAGTACCTGTCATTACAGGCACTCCCCCTGCTGGCAATGCCTTGGACGGCTATGCCGTCCATGTGATCGCGGGGTCCTCGCAAGGACCTCGCGATCACATGGCCCTGGGCGGCTGAAGAGGACGCAGGGGGACTCCCTGGGCTCCCAGGTAAGTCCCCCATACCGCGATCGCCGGAGTGGGATCGCCGGCGACCGGGTAAGTACATAAGATCGCAGGACGTACTATGACGTCCTGCGGCTTTTAGAGCCACCAAAATAAGGACGGCATAGTACGTCCTGCAGTCTTAAGGGGTTAAATGTATTATAAAATATTAGTGAACGCAAAGACTTTAAACCAAGTAAACCTATGTGGATTCAAAGCGTGCTATAATGGTATATCTAGAAGTTGACAATTGGTGGGTTAGTGGTAGTCGCCAAAATACGTTTTTCTTTTAATTGACAGTGATACCGTCTGCTTTAAAGATTATATTGATACAGTCGGTAGACAGTTAAAAAACGTTTATACTCCTATCTTGAAGGCTTCCTTCAACCTTGTCAACTTGAAATGAAGAAAAATCATTGAAACTGTCACTCCATACCAGTTGTTCTTTTAAACGCATCATGTCAGGGTATTTAAGTGCTAGGCCTCAACTTAATATTTTTGGATAAGCTTTCCGAATTATTGAATATTTATGTATACACTTTTAAAATTATTTAATATTTTGAAAAATATTTATTTTAATTTCATGTTTTTTTAAATTAGTGATAATTGTTTATATATGCTCTTTATTTGTTTTATTATTTTTCAATTATAAACTTGGCATGAAAGGAAGATTATCATATCATGACATTGTTATCATCACATATTATATCACATACTAACAAGATGTGAGCCATACTATCCTTCTTTGAGTGTGTGTCAAAATCCCTACTAGACACTGAATTGTGAAAACAGGGATCAAAAAGAATAGGAGGGTGGTAAAAGCGGTAGGGTAATACAATCTTTGGGAGGAGTAGGAGTGGGCCACTTAACTGTACACCTTCCCAACCTTTCATCATATGTTTTCCCTTGCCTAGTGTAGCTGAGGAAGCTCATAGAGTGAAACGCGTTTAGCTGATTATTCTGGACTTTTTATTGGACTTTTATTGGATTTTTTTACAGTAGCGGAGAAAGCTCATAGAATGAAACGCGTTTAGCTGATTATACTGGACTTTTTATTGGATCTTTTTACTTTCTAAGTACCCATTTATTTTGTTTTTAATGCATTGTTAATAAATGTGTATTTACTATTTTATACTTTAGTCCAAAGTCCTTTCTAGCCATCAGGAACTCCATTGGGGAGAGTGCTATTCCCCCTCTAAAGTAGCACATTGTTTATCAACCTCAGAGCCGGGATTTCAGGGACCTGCAGAAGGTGAGCACAACTATTTATATATCATAATACCATTATAGCATGTGCAATTCTACACAGTTGTTTTTCTGCTTTTCTTCTCGTTGTATACTCCTGGAGGCATACTACCTGGGATAAAGGGGTGTGTTGCTGCCCTAAGAGCATAAAGGATCCTTTTACGGACCCAATAACATATAGGCTCCTGTCCATGTGAGTGGTTTCAGTCATTACTTACTACCAATTATCCATTTTTGGAACATCTGCACTATACTTTTTTTGTTTCTTGTTTTTTTGTTTCCTTTTATATGTACATTCAAGTTTTTCAAGACTGTCACTGTACCAAAGGGTTGAGTAAACCCCTCTACTGTTTAGAGCGCTCCACTTGTTTGGTATAATTTGTATACCTTATTTCTGTATATTTGTTTTTATTGTGGGTAAGGGGTATTCCACTTTTAGTGTTGAGCAGCTTTTACATTTTGGGCACTGTAAAGAAACACTTTCTATTTCTTTTATTGAGGTAGTTTTCTCTTTTATTGTTTTTAGTTTATTAAGTATGGAGAAGACCTGAGATAGAGAAACTGATGATCCCTGAAATATGATTTGGTAGGATAAGAGGATCTTGCAGCTACCATTATACTTTAACCCATGCAAGCAACAAATAACATCCCAAGGCTGTCCTTCCTGTAATCAGGTCTCTAAGTGAGGCCCTGACATCCTTCCTTATGTCTGCCAGCACAGAATGTATAACTGCTCTCATATCAGCTATATTTTTTCCCGTGTCATTCTTTGTTAGAGTTGTAGCTAAGAGACTGAAAGTCGGCTTGTATTTTTTCCAGAACTCTAGGGGTAACTGACCCTGGCAACGAATCAGCCAAGCTGTCTGAGCCCTGGCAAACGGTGGTAATCGTGTCTCTGTGGCAGGGTCCATCGAGGTCACCCGGCATGGACATGAATTCATCCATAGGACCCATAGAAAAACCTGGGGAGCACCCCTGATATACAAAGAGGGTTGTCGTGTCAGGATCCAAAAATCTAAATTCTGAACTTGATCAATTTTTCTTAAATTCATTCCTGCAGTCACTAATATTTGCCTCTAGTGGCCTCCCTAACCACTAGCACAGAGGTTTCCATCTCTACCTCACCAGCCTGGATGATTACTTCAGCTACACAAGACCACACCCAGCTCAATACTGGGCTTTTTGCATTGAAGTTGTTTATTTGCCTGAAACACTTCAGATCCTGGCTCCTGTGAACCAACCTGTAGACTTACCTTCTTTGCTTCAATCCTGTTTACTTCCAAACCTGCTCAATACCAGACTGAACTACCCTTCAATCCTGCTTACTTCCAAACCTGCTCAATACCAGACTGAGCTAGGCTTTATCTTACCTACCTGATTTCTACCAGCCTGATCCATACAACTTATCTTCTCCATACCTACCTGCACAACACCAATTTGGACTCTGCCTCAAAGTAATACTACATGGTGTAATTTTCCTGCTTGATCAATACTCCTTCTAATAGGGGACTTATTAACTAAAGTTCTCCTTTTCTTGTAATTGTGAAACCTTATTGTTTAGTTGGAATTTGTTTACTAGTAACCTGTTATTTCAATAATAAGTTTTCCTTCTCTTGCTTTACCTATCTCTCTTATAGGGTTCCCTGTCTCTTTATATCCTGTTCTGGGGCCTAACTTCTGTTTTCTGTTTACCCTCAATATACTCACCTATAATTTGTCTTATAGGTTGTTTTTCAATCTCCTACCTATAATTTATTTTATATGTTTACCTGATACCTTTTATCCACTCTGGGGCTTATTGTTTAAGTCCTTTATTACATAGCCTAGTTTCTACCTGTGATTTCAGTTATAGGAGAAATCCAGCAAAAAAGATCCTAATGTTAACCCTGGCAATCGTCTCTTACCTGACCTGATCATGATCATGACATGTCGTTTTTTATTTTTATTTTACACCATGGTGGCTTCTCTACTGAACCTCAGTGTGCTTCATAGTCAGGGACAAGACGCTCTTCAATTACACATCTTTCTCTATGAACTGCCTAGCCATACCTCTTGATATATATTTTTTTGTTATTTTAATATTTTGTAAAATATATTTAAAGTTTACCCAAAAATATTAAATCAAGGACTTATTTGGAAAGATGGAAGGATTGGATCACTGTAAGCTTTCACTTGCAGCTAATGCTCTGGGAACATGTGGGGAATTAGTGGGGAATTAGTTTTTTTAATTCACAGATAATTTACTAAGATAACATTCCTAGGGTTGTAATTATTTCTGAATGTTGTGTTCCTACTAACATTCATGGTGTTTGCATGTTATTATAATTTCTTCTTATCGTAACCTTGAAGAATGGTTGCTGTATGTTTTATATTGCTCATCAAAGTAATAATGGCAAAAGAGATCATGGAAAATGTATGTAAATCATACATTACATTTATAAATAAGTAATTTTATTTAAAAACTATATCAGAATATCTGCTCAGATAATTAATATGTATGTTGATTTTTGTGTGCTTTTGCATGCATGTCCGTTCAGCTGTAACTGCAAGATTTCATAGTGTGATAATTGTGCATATAGACATATGGCTACATCAATTTATCATGATTAGTTTTTTGTAAGTCCTGCACAGGTTATCTTGTCTTTGATTTTTGTGTAAAGTGGTAACAATAAATAACTAAATACTGTTGTAAAATTGTGATTACAGAATATATATATATATATAAAGTATAGTGGCACTCGCCCTTTCATGTTATCTACATACAAAAATATGCCCTGGTGCAATCCCACGCTGAGTATAGATAATAAATGAAAAAGACATGCACTCTGCGGTCTTTAGAAGAAATCACTGGTATTTAATATCCAACAAAGAAGGGATCAGATTTATGTAACTTTGTTGGATATTAAATACCAGTGATTTCTTCTAAAGACCGCAGAGTGCATCCTTTTCATATATATATATATATATATATATATATATATATATATATATATATATAGTTGTGCTCAAAGGTTTGCATTCCCTTGGAGAATTGGTAATATATGTGCCATTTTTAAAGAAAACATGAGTGAGCAGGCAAAACTCATTTCTGTTATTTCCTATGGGATTCATATTCAACTGTAGCTTATAATATAATGGCACAATCATAATACAAAACATGGCAACAAAGAATACAATTTAATTACCCCTGTTGAAAAGTCTACATAGCATCAATGACAGTGTGCAGTCATTTGTAATAGTTGTCTATGAGGCCCCTAATTCTTGCAGATGGTATAGCTGCCCATTCGTCTTGGCAAAATTCCTCCAGGTCATGCAAAGTCTTTGGTTGTATCGCATGAACCGCACATTTAAGATTTCCCCGGAGTGGCTCAATGATATTAAGGTCAGGAGACTATAATGGCTACTCTGGAACCTTCACCTTTTTCTGCTGTAACCACTGGAGGGTCAACTTGGACTTGTGCTTAGTCAAAGAGCATCCCATGCGCAGCCTATGCAGAAGAATGCAAATTGTCTGCCAGTATTTTCTTATAACATGCTGCATTCATCTTGCCATCACTTTTCACAATATTCCACATGCCTTTACAGCTCACACCTCCAACATATTAGTGAGCCACCACCATGCTTCACAGTGGGGATGGTAATTTTTTCACTTTAGACCTTGTTGAACCCTCTCCAAACATAGTGCTTATGGTTGTGACCATAAAGCTCTATTTTGGTCTCATCACACCAAATTGCAATGAGCTAAAAGCTGTGCCAAGGTGTTGTCGGGCATATTGTAACTGGGATTTTTGGTGGCATTTGGCACAGTAAAGGCTTTTTTTCTGGCAACTTGACCATGCAGATATTTTTTTGTTCAAGTATCATTGTATACTTATATATATTACATCATGCTCCTTGAAACAACCACAGAGCAGCCTGTATTTCTCCTGAGGTTACCTGTGGGGTTTTCTTTGTATCCCGAACAATTCTTCCAGCAGTTGTGGCTGATATCTTTCTTGGTCTACCTAACCTTGGCTTGGTATCAAGAGATCCACAAATGTTCCACTTCTTAATAAGTGATTGAACAGTACTGACTGACATTTTTAAGACTTTTGATATCTTTTTATATCCTTTTCCATCTTTATAAAGTTCCCAAACCTTGTTACTCCGGTCTTTTGACAGTTCTTTTCTGCTCCCCATGGCTTGTATCTAGCCTGCACCGTGCATCCACCTGAGAGGTAACAAACTCGTTTACTATTTATACGCAGACACTAATTGCAATTTAAAAAGCCACGAGTGTGGGAAATTAACCTTTCATTGCTATTTTAACCTGTGTGTCTGTATAATTACTAATATGGATACCGTACTGTCTTGGATCCCAGGGTGCAACCAAGGTTGGCCAATCATCACAATGTGATTTGCAAAAAAAGTAATGGTGGTCCAGGCATTCATGTTCAATCCAGTGGGCAGATTTATTGGAACAAAATCAAAACAATATACTGGCCCACAACAGAGCCTTTGTCAAACATTTTTTGTTTTTTTTAATCAAATGTCTGTTATCATTATGATTTAAAAAGCCAAACAATTATGTGATAATAAATGGCTTCATATGATCACTATCCTTCAATAAAAGACATTCTTTTGATGATCAGTCATATTTTCAAAATCAATACCAAAATGTTACAATTTCTGCCAGGGTATGAAAACTTTTGAGCACAACTGTACACATATGAAACCAAGACTGCCATATTCTTCTGAACGTGCATATATTATAAGGGTGCTTGGGCCATTTAATACACACTTAGTCACTTACTATACAGCAACTTCAGAGTTCACATAATGTAATAATTTTAAAAACTCCTGACTTTAGGTAAAAATAATGTGGATTTAGTTACAGTATATGATCTTAAATTGCATTAGCCTGCCACAACACCAATGTACCTAATTTCTAGCAGTTCCTATCCTAAAAAACGAATGCCTGATCTTAACCCACATATTTTGGAAATGCTTTCTCCTGGAGCTCTCTGCAGTGCAAGTATAAAAAGGACTCTGGAATTAGGCACCTGTGACAGGGACGGGTGCAATGCAAAGGGAGCTGGCCTGGACTCTCACATATATTTACACATGGAACCAAGAGGGCTGCACTCACCTGAACATGCATACATTATAAGTGTACTGCTGGGACCAATTAATACAACATCCAACATCCAGTGCACTCGGTCACTAAACACTAACTTGAAATCTCACAAAATGTTATAGTTTCTTTGTAAAAAAAAAAGCAACCTGATTTTTCTCATACGAGAAGGTCTTAGGTTGTTAGAATAGGACTTGCCAAATATGGGGTACATTGGTGTTCTAGCAGAATGTTGGTATGTGTGATCATATACTGTAACTATATCGTCATTATTTTTGCCTATGTTATGTACTTAAAAAAAAAAAAAAAACACAACTATAAAACATTATGAGCTTTGAAGTTTGTGTTTATGATAATGTTATTATCCCATGTAGTTAACATTGGAGATCATAATTAACTACATAAGACTATGTGCAGAGAGGTGGAACAAGTAGAACATATCTACACCACAAAACTTGAAATCGTTTGAAATCCCAATGTATCCTTCCTAGTAAAATACTTTATAACTAAAATAAAATTATTTTACTAATTAATTGTACTGTAATCAGATGGTAATATAACTCTTACACTAGGTCCTCTGTGGCAGATTTGTAAAAAAAAAAAAAAAAAAACAACAACAAAAAACACTGATTTAACATCTGTGTCTGTAAGGCCCTCATTTTTTCTGTCATTTTCAATACTAGAAATGAGTCTTAAACAAAGGGCTCTACACAGATCAGATACAGACTATAAATTGTAATGGTGTAAAGACATGAAAAGTTATATGCAACTTTTAAAGTCGTACAATTTCAATATACACTTTATACTGAACGTATTTTTGATTTTACTATTTGTATACACTAATATACATTTTGTATCTTTTCACCAACCTCACTTGATAGAACACTAAGTCAGTTTCACTCTGGACCCCAAGCCAATTCAATATAGAGTGAATTATTTCCTTACCAACAAAAAAAAAAGTAAAAACACCCATCTGTTTGAGCGCCTCTATGAATAAATAAAGTGACATTTGGGATGAATGAGAAGTGTAAAACAGGAGGCTTGGAAAGGGAGCATAATGACATGGGTGGGAGTGTGAAAGGTAATGACACTGGAGTGAAAATGGAAATATAATAACATGGTGGGAGGAATTAAACATGATAAACTATTAAAAGGAAGTGGAGAATGGGATGGATAATGTCATTATAGCTAAACTGGGATGGATGATGACATTAGACTGGGGATAAGGGTCAATGACTTGACATGTAAATGCAATGTATGTAATAGCTCAGCAAGAAATAGTATTGAGCAGTCAAAGTGTTAAAGTGCTTCTGTCTTGACTAACATGATTTTGTGTCATTATAAAGAAAGCAAAATGTTATTAATGCATCACGTCAGCCAAATAGATAGATGAAAAGTTATTGACCTATACATAACCTTCTATTTGACCTTCTTGAGCCTGAATGCTGTACATAGAGCGGCACCAATTTATAATTTCCTCAGCATTCTTAAGGATTACATCATTTAGTGGGTAGGTGGTTGTATGCGCAGATGTGCCATACTCTCCAAGGTTCCGTGTTGCGTGTAGTGGACGTGAACTTCAGGTAGGTATTTTTAATACCTGTACTACTTTTTAATACTTGTTGGTGATTTTGCAAGTATACTATATCTGTCTAAATGTGAACATACCATCCACACTTTAAAACCTTAATAGCATAACAAAACAATAATTATAAATGGAAACGTGTTTTGAGAACTGAAAAACAATCAGTAGAAAACGTGGCATGTTTGACACCCTGCTGCTTAAATGATCAGTACTTTACAGTTTGCAATTGACAGTTCAATCCTCTGGAACCCTGCTTCACAAAACAACATATTGTGTCTTTATTACTTTAATGTCTGCATACATTAGACATTCCATTTGTGAGGTTATCAAGAAAATAGATACGCAAATATTACCAGTAGGCAGACTTGACTCGAAAATAAACTCATTAGGAACACTGTGGGAGTAAAATGGGTGTGGCTTAGTGACAGTTCAACCAAATGGTTTCTAACTTTCACCCACATTTAACTCTATCTATGTTTAATTAGCATGTTATCTACCTCTTTTTCCCTTGCTTTACCACAAAGCCATTTTGTACATATATTATAATATGAAGGAGGTTGTGTTCTATTTCTCTAGGGTATACATCCATATATCCTAGATACAAAATCAAGCTTGTGAAAAAGCATTGCTTAGATTTATAGTTGTAGTGTGCTACCTATAGTGATTTTTGTTATATTTTATGTAGATCTGTCTATTTAACTAACTGATACATAATGAGCAAACATATATTATAGCAACATATTGCTACAGAGGGATTGAAAATACCTCATAAACCAAAAACACTGAATGTGTGTAGAGTGGATGGCTTGTGTGTAGAGTAAAGTTGATACAGTGTTTGTGTAGTGGATGCAGTGTGTGTGGGGGTAGTGAATGCAGTGTGTGTAGTGGATGGAGTATGTGTGTAGTAAATGCAGTGTATATAAAAATATGTTAAAAGTAATTTTATTTAATCCAGTGACATTGTGCAGACTCTGTATTACATCGCCAGCGGGCAGTAGATCCTCTCCCTCTCTTGTGAGCCCGGCATGCGTGCTGCATTGAAGCATGAAGCATACAATTTACCAGCCAATATAAATTACACATAAGATTGTTTTAAACATAACCATGAACCATAAATTGAACTCCAGCACAGGTTCAATACCATACTACCAGGTACATACACCTACTCACGTAGTTATCCATCTCTTACCTTCCCTGGAATAGTAATAGTGTACTGGCAATTAGGGTTCTAGGGCCCAATAGGTATTACCCCCTTTTTTCTGCATTATGCTTCGGTTAGTGGTCCCGCGAGGCCAACACCCCGCCTCACACTCGGAGGCATACACCCCTCGGGCCACTCGTGAACTAGCCGCCTCGCATTGTCTCATAGAGAGGGCCTCACCTGTCACTCCCCTTCCTATTTTCTGGTTACTGTCACCGAGAGGCCAACATCCTGCCACAACGTTCGGTGGCCACACAAAATCCCCTCGCGCCAAGCATAGATAGAGCCTCTCAAGCCACTTTGCAACTAGCAGGGCCTCACCAGTCACCAAAAAAAAAAAAAAAACACCAAGCCTAATCGTTTCGCCTTACGGTTTAGCTAGCAAGCCAGTACAAAACCCCTGGGTACAAATAACAATTGCAATCTTTATTGTTATATAAGTATTTCTCAAAAAGATGGTGAAGAATCACCCGGCTAGAATTGGTACACCTTCAAGCAGAGGAGATGATGCTAGTTCAGCAGCAATCAGATCCTGGACGATCCCACACATTACCACCGATCTAAGGAGGTGACAAATCCCCTACCCTGCCACAGCAAGGAAAGCAGAGTTATTCAAACTCCTCCATACATCAACGGACAACACGGAGGCAGGGGACTGACAATCTCGAGTCGGTCACCACAGCCCTCACAAGGCTGGGCCTCACGCTACTGTACAACCAGCACCAACCGAAACTCGGTTACCTGGTACAATCAATTCTTATGACACACAAGACGTTAATCCTACACGTATGATCCCAGCACATTGGGGAAGCAAGACATATATATGTATGATGATGTATCTGTGATGGTCAGATCCAGGGATTCCAGGTAAATCGAGAACTGACCATCCCTTGGTTGGGTTGGCATTTGGAATATGTAGAGATGTTTATCTGTGCAGGTACCCATACAGAAGGGATTTTGTCCCAAACAAATGGACGAGCACGCTCAGGCTCCAGGTACCAGCACCTCTGAACTACCAGAGACAATGGATATGAGTAGTTGCATTGCATATAGACTGTTGCATATATGTTCAAATGGTTCAGGGCACATGACAAACCATGTGTCCCCAATACAACTTACAAATAACATACTCACCATCTGTACACACCAATGCATTTTCAACACTCCTGACTCATCACCCTTCCAGACTTGTAGTAGATTTACTAAAACTCTGGAGCTTCAAAGGGCTCCCATACAGGTATCATAAATACACCTTCAAGGAATATAGCATGCCCTTACTTACAGTCAGCACAACAGAACCATTGGCTGTAAACACACTCATAGCCAAGATTTGCAGAGTGATCTTCCAATCTCCACCATTTACAGCATGGCACCAAACACAAACACATTGGTATAGTCACAAGGAAATCTTCCCTTAAACAAAGACTAACCATTGACTTATTGGCACCACACACCTCCGCTACCCCAGGTCTCAACTCCCTCATACCCTCCGAGGAGTTTCCTTACTATACAACACCATTGATCTACCTTTACAGCTATCACTCAAGCATGGGTTGAAGCTTGGTTAAGTAAGACCAATATCATCAACGCAGTAAACGGCTACCATCTACCCTACACACTGGCACTTACATGGCATAAAATGGGCAATCCTTTCCCCGCTCAACTTTCAGGCTACAGATTAGCCTACTATCGATATTCACAGATACTCTGTGCTGGTTATGATAACATATCCAGAGGCCTTACAGTCATACACTATCTAGAAGACTTCTTGTTGATCAAAGATAACATATTTTTCACTAGAAGCCTCACGGCAGCTTAGTCTGGTTGACCACTTGGGCGTCCCAGTACCCCATAACAAACAGAAGGCCCAAACACTATCATCACATTACTGGGCATACGACTTGAGTCGGCATCCATACACGCAAGTTACCACAAGACAAATAGGGAACATTCTCAACTACATCAATCACTACCTCCTGCTTAGTACTTACAACTGCATGGAGCTACAATCCCTACCAGATTCCTTAATTTTGCCATGCCAATCATACCACAAGACCACGCTTTCACATCCAGAGTACTTTCCCCTTTTTTCCACACTTCCAACATGACGATCAGAGATATCCCTAGACACCCCAGCAACAACAGACCTGCACATGGGGGGGATTTCTTAACCATTTGGCATGGTAAAAGCATGTTTCTTCCAGGATTGTCTGACACTTTTCCATCCAGATGGTCAGACGCGGCGTCTACCACGGGTTTGGCAGCGAACTACCGGGAACGATTGCTTTGGAGCTGTTGGCCATGGCATCCAGGTTTGGAAATTTTTCCACCACCTCAGCCCCTTTGGGGGATCTACCCCATTGTAGCAGCTGCTGTGGCATGGGGTAAATCATGGTCAGGGTCATCAATCCGTTGTTACTCAGACAACTACGCACATGTCATATCATCAACAAACGCCACTACTCATCCATAAGGTCATGATAATTCTGGGGAACTCACTTGGTTGGCAACTTATCACATTTATTTTACTTTCATGTACCAGGCGGGGGTATACATCCCTGCCAACAATTGTCTCATTTATATTCCAGGCATGTTAATCATACGCTTCCTACAGCCGCATATACAGTCACGGCCACTCTTTCATTCCAGAGACAAAATCATGGATTATACATACTCATGCAGCATAGCATGCACTATCCCACCTAGCACTTTCGTCCCATACTTGTAGAACGCATAACACAGCTTTTCACCTGGCTTAAAGAATCTCATAGGAACACGACATAGCTCAACCTGTGTCATAACATTTCTCCTAGGTTTTGCTTCTTTTTGCCACCTTAAACTTAAACTCTCACACACACCATTAATTATATATTTTACAGGCATTCAACAACACAGGATAACCTATGGCCAAAACTACCATAACTTCATGCTATCATACCAGACAAGAATATACTCAGAGGTTTTCAGGAATCCATTCCCCCACGTTCCTCTCAGAGATTACCAATAGCCATCCAACTTTCCATCCTTATCGGACCTATTAGATCTACAACCATTCAATTATACTACCAAGTCGGCCCTTACCAGCCAGGCACATTGCCTTTTATGCCTTTCTCAGACCAGAGAATCCACTACCATCACCACCACTCAGACAGATCATTGTCTTCAACGATCCCACGTACGTAAACACATATATCATTACCTATTGGCTCTACCACATTCCGAAACGAGTCAACATGCACCAACAGTAGAGATAACATACTATCCTACCCACAACAAATGGTGTCCACTTTCGGTCCTAGATTCCTACCTTCAAAATCCTTCCAGGAATTAAATACTGTAATGCATTTAAGGAAATGCCTGGTTAATTTGTATATATTTGTTGACTGTATTAAATCTTTGATTATTCATTTTTGCCCTCTTTATTTACAGGCCTACCGTATCATCGGTCTCGGCACACCACAACCGACTTGCTCCCTTTATACTATCCTACGCTTATGCTGAATCCTTACTCCATATACGGCTATTTGCCCCTTACACAAGTATTAAGGCCGTTTGGCCTGTATTTGTGGGAGGGGCTTAAATTAATTCACTCCCCTATATAAGGGACACCCCTTACTTGACTCATATCGATTGAGGTCAGCATCAGAATGACCCTCCCACCCACTCCTCATTTCAACACTTTCTCTTTTCTTTCCATTTACTTTACTTTCTTACTCCTTGGTGGGCCCTCTTTATTTACAGGCCTACCGTATCGTCGGTCTCGGCACACCACAACCGACTTGCTCCCTTTACGCTTATGCTGGATCCTTACTCCATATACGGCTATTTGCCCCTTACACAAATATATATATATATATATATGCACACATTGGTAGTAAAGGCTGTACCCCATGATGTCAGCCCTGCCTTTTACTGTCCCGTTCTCGTACCCGCACCCTATACTTTCACCTGCATGACTTTTCCAGTACTTTCCTTTTCTTATGGAATGTCCTCGCAAGTCACTTTTCACTTTCCTTGTATCTGCAGTCTTTCAAAAAATGCTTAAAGGATTTAGGGAAGCCAATTGACTCCCCACCCCTATGTCTGCTTTCATCCATTTGCTTTGCTCCCTTCTCCCAATCACCCATTCCATCCTTTAGGTATATCTAGATCATTTGATTCCCTCAATTTACTCTGTGTCTTTGTCCTTCATCCTTTTAGATTCTTCACATATTGTTCCTGTATGTCAAATGTGTTGTGTTAGAATTGTGTGTCTTCTCTTACCTCTTCTAGAGTGCTGAAGAATGTTAGTGTTATATAAATAATTGTATATCTATCTATCAATGTATCTAACTGGATTTAGCAACCTGCACAAATACCTTTAATATAGATATAGTTATTTTCAATACTGATCTAACAACGCATCTGTCTGTTTATCTGTGCATCTGTCTGTATATCTAAATATCCAATGTCTATCTGCTGTCTGTTGCGTGTGTATGCATACAATATATTTTTATACTATCTAAAAAGAAAATTAAGAATAGTATTTTAGTTAAATATGCAAGCATTATTTTTTAATTTATACCATTTACTTACAGTACCAGCCAATGTTGCCCCATGGTATTAAACCATCTGACTTGCTAAGCTCTCTGGCTGCATACTCTTCTGTTGTTGCTGCTCTATACAATTTACAGATTTTCCTTATTTGAGTGATAATTTTGTTTCCTGGTTTTACGAGGCAATAAACAACTTCTGAAGCTCAGCACTTTATGGGAGTTGTTTTATTGCCAAGTATGTTGGAAGACAAGTGAAATTAGCACAATTATACAGAATTTTGCACATCGAAAAAATGTGCTGTTTAATTTTCTAGCATCATTGCCTACTCCATCTGTGGTCTCAATAATGAACTTTATTTTTCAAGGAGGCTGTTTGTCATTTATTTTACACTGAGTACACAAGCATACATGCTTTCCGAGATTATCTATTTTAACAGTTTTACTGCTGGAAAACAGAAGTTGTTGACAAAGTTGTTATTTATTAACAAAGCAGAGACACTGAATATCTAATTACTGTTGTGTTTTATAAAGAAAAACCACAAGACATAGAGAAAGATACATGTGACATTTTTCCAAGCGTTGGATTTAAATGAATGGATGAGTAAAACATGTTAAAATACAAATTGGCAAATAACATTTTTTTTTTTTTTGATTTACATTGTCAATGAAAACCACCATAAAGTCCAAGCCTTTGCCCCTTTTTATGGGACAGGACAGGAACCTATCTAAAAAAAAATGTTATAACAACCATCGGTAACCTTGGTTGCTTAGGACTTATTGTGGTGGCTCAAAATTTGCTTTATCGAAAATATTGTTGATCTGCCCAAATTCGTCTGTATTGCAATTCTTCCGAAACCAAGAATTTTTTTCTTTCTATAGTCCACCTGTACAGGATCCCACACCGTCTTGCCAGATATACAATATATTTTCTAGATGTATTCCACTTCTACTTGCTGTTGGGTAATGCATGAAAAGTGTTGCCCTGCAGTGTATATAATTTGTGAGCTAGGGGAAATAAACCAATGAATTAAGGGATTAGGGTAGGAGACAAAATACCATACCTACTCTATGGTGCTTAAAGAGAAACTATAGACTAGGAATACACAACTTTATTCCTAGCACTATGGTGCCTCCTTCACACATGCCCCCATCTGCCCCCCTCCACGGCATAGAAATGATTACAAACCTTTTTGTCACTTAAATTGTGCTGATGTCTGTGATGGATCAGGCTCTACCTCCGCTCCTCGTCTGCTAACATTGGGGACCTAACGCTCATGCATGGTGATCATCTAAGGACAACGCCATTGGAAAGCATTGAACCAATTCTTTCCTATGGTGTTTTAGATAATGCTGGATGTCCTAATGCAGAGCATGACACTGGATGTCTTAATGCAGAGCCTAAGGACGTCCAGCTCCAGGCGACCAAAAGTAGCTTAACGACCTGGAAGCGCCTCTAGAGGCAGTCTGGTAGACAGCCTCTAGGGTTAAAGTTACCTCTGTAATGTAATTATTGTTGTTTCTCAATAACTGCAATAATTACAATTTCAGGGTTTAACTGACAGGGGCACTGTACCCAGACAACCTTAGTGAGCTGAAGTCATCTGGGTGCCTATAGTGTCCCTTTAAAGAGAGAGAGCGAGCATAGTAGTAATAGAATATGCCTCTGATATGACCAATCTCTGATTCTCTACTAACCAGCTGCAACTGCTAAGAGATGTCCCACAGGATTTTAAGCTATTTGCACAAACTTCAGAAAGTATAGAAAACATCCCTTTCCCTTCATCCATTCTCTGCCACACCAAACCAAATTGAGTTTAAGCCTAAGTTTACGTTCCTTCACCGACTGTTTCGTTGATTTTTTATATATAGTGTTGGTATATATATATAGAGAAATGTTTCATTACTGCAGTGGCTGCAAATAATATTATTTGTACTTATGTACTACTGAAAATTCTCAATAAATATGATCTAGTGAAAAAAATAAAATATTAGAATACACACCACATTTCTACAGCAAATACAATTAGTTTTTTTTTTGGTTAGTTTCAGGCTTTTCTCTCAGTTTAAGAATCTTTAAATATTTGTGTCTTACAACCTGAGAGAGTGAGGGTCATTATGAAGAAAGTCGAATAATATGATATAATGAGCAACATTAATGAATATTGCTGTATTATTATTCCCTGTCATACCTTCAAGTCCAAAGTAAAACTAATTCACCAAACCTGCAGCACAGGTTTGCCTACTGCAGACAGGGAAGGAAGTTGCATTATGAAAAACATATTTTCCTCTTGAAAGAAACCCAAAAACCCTGAGCCAGGAGCGTGATGACTTAACATACACACACCATGAGGGGAGGGGAACGCTTCAACACAGAAGTTAAGGGACTCCAGTGAGCAAGGGAGAGAGCGGACCATGAGGCATGCAGAGACGCTTACTTCTAAGAGGACAGTATGTTACTAACACAGAGGCTCCGGTGAACACCATTGTGCTTTTTATTCCCAGACTGATCTGGACACAATCTCAAAGAGAAACAGCAAAAAGGGTTGCTGGTGGATTTTAAAGGTAGTAAAGAGGTACCTTATCGAGATGAAAACAAGACCTGCAAGGTATGAGTTACTGCTGATTCCTGCTGAGAGATTGAAGTTACAGAAATAATCAGGTACAAAACGTGCTTTACCATCCTGAAACTGATAAAGGGATTAAGTTAATGAGCCACTACCTTAAAGAAAGAATATCTATAGGCACCTTAAAGGTGTGCTATATTAAGAAAAACAAAACCAAAATAAAATCAAAGTAACCACTCTATTATTGACTCTCTTATATTAACTACAAAGGACAAGAGCTGTAATTATAATCCACATACAAAAAAAAATGGGTTCAAAAATGGCATCCAAGAGAATGCAGAAAAATAACTCTAATTTAAAAATGAGAAAAAAGAACAAAACAAGAAATCTATACAAGATTCTGAAACAGTTGGAAAAAATAGTGCAGATACACCTCTGACACTACCTCAAAGCACACAGCCTCATGCAGCAGAAAATGACACTGTGTTTCCAAGCTTCATAAAAGGAATGTCTTGATATAGTACTCAATGATCGCAAAAACGAAATAAACAATACATTTATAGATTTGAAGTCCGATATCCTGTCTCTTAATCAGAGAATTAAGCATTTCTAACAGATGGAAGAAAAGAGAAGAAGCCAGCTCCAGGACATGCAAAAAAAAGCAGAACAAGATGCAATCCAAAATAATATAGTTAGAGGAAAAAATAGGTGACCTTGAAGATCGGTCAAGGAGAGCAAATCTAAGATTTCAAAACATACCCCTAGATATTGAAGACAACAAATTAAAAATATTCTTAATGGACCTGTTCAAATGCTTAGAAGTGTGAAATGACAACCATGAACAGAAAATGGACAGAAGTCATAGACTCCCACATGATAGTTCAACGCTAGAACATTTTCCACTCTTATGATGTCAAATGGAGAGCGTACAAGCGTTTAAGAGAAGTAATTCATTGGAAGATAAATTTAAGAACTTAAAAATAATGCCAGTCTCTTACCATACGTGTGCAAAGAGAATATATTTTTTCCATTTTTCCAATCATAAAGCAACAAAATCTAAATAGGGATTTAAATATGTCTCATACAGGCTACTGAATGGATGAAAAATAAGAAATGGTTGTAACATTGTAAATAAGTTAAGGGGTTTGGGAGAGTTTGGAGGTGGGGAAGAGGGGAATGACGGGTGGGGCATGGGGTGTTAATTAAGGGAGACACAAAATTGTAACTATAAAAGTAAATTTAATTAAATAGAGCTACACTTAGTCTATAAAGAGAAACATAAAGAAAATTTAACACAAAGACACATGACAATAGAAAGTTAGATAAAAAGTAATATAGGATGATCGATTCATTAGTTGATACACACACGTTCACGTAAACTTAAGTTTCACAATATAAGCCTCTAGTAGAGTAAATATACCTATATATGGTCTAACACTAAGTTATAAGATAAATGGATATTTACACAGTAAGATTAGAATTTAGGTCTTAGAAAGATTAGAACGTTTTTAAGATATTTTATTTAGAAACAATGTGATGTGACATTAAATCACATTTAGGATTTTTTCTCAGTTGATTACATAGGCATATATGTGTACAGAAATAATACATAATGTATAATAAAATGACTGAATATTGATTAAAATTATGAGGGTATTGACCGAAGAGAAAAGTGGAATCTTATAAGAGAATAGTCCCTTAAATTCAGAACTAATCACATCTCTTTTTTTAAGATACCATCACCCATGTCCGTCCCCTACCCCTCACCTACAAGGTATAAGAATAAGAGTATTATCATTAAGTTATCATTGAGAAGGATTATCTTAATATACTCAAAATAAACTTTTGAGTAGATGTAACATTTCTAAGATTTAAAGTTAATGAAAGAAACAAAATAAAGCAAAAAAACTCTAATTTTTATATAATAGTTTAGCTTAATCCATCCAAACAATATAGAGGGATTAAGAGTTGAAGGAAAGGCGGGGGATGACATGCCACATGAAAGCGCATGCTCCCGCCTTCATGAGGTTGTGGGAATGAGGAGATGATTCCAAGAAGCTGTGCCTGAGGGGTAAATGCAGACGCCAGAGTAACTTCTGAATAAGCTGTGGTAGCTATTGAAAGAAGCAGCTAGCCAGCTAGTGACAGTCGATTAAAGGAGCTTTGTTTGTCCATTCAAAACCTGCTAGTTGTCTGTTGGACTTGTGGAGGACGCATTCTGTTTGCATCCTGTTTGCACTGTTTACTGGCGGGGAGACACGATAGTGAGGTCTGGAGAGTGCAAGCCGTGAAGTTGTGAAGCAGGAAAGTAGAGCTATATGAGTAGAAGTCTCATAAGCTCAATGTCTTGGAGTTTTCAGAATTTTTAAGTAGGAACTCTTTATACGATTGCTGGAGAATTTTGAATCCCATTGAGAAAGATAAGACTTTTTTTTCACACGTCCACCAGACCTATTCTTGTATAGATCTGTTTTTGGTCAAAGCAGGATTATTAGGAGCAATTAATAAATCTAACATTGGGTCTATAGTTATTTCAGATCATGCTCCAGTATTTATAGATATCAAATTGAAAGAAAACCTTAGACCAAGGAATAGGTGGAGACTTAATGAAACTCTCTTGGAATAAGAACACAGTATTGATAAATTTTCATCTAAATTAGATCATTTTTTAACTATTAACGATAATGATGAAGTTTCCACCGCAACATTGTGGTGTAGTTTTAAAAGTTATGCAAGGGTCCTACTGATAAAGTTGGGTTCAGAATTAAAACGAAGAAAAGAAGGAACTATACAGGAGCTAAAGATTAAATGAGCAATTAAAGAATGGTTCACTAAAGATGTGGTTAATAATGAGTTAGTAGAATAAATAGCTAGCCTCAGGGAGTCTATTAAAGAAAGAATATTTGATACAATAAATAGAAATATTGCCTTCCTTAAACAAAGGTGGTACCACAACAATAACAAAATAAACAAAGATCTCTCAAATAAAATTAAGAACCATCTTAAAGATAAATCTATTTTAAAAAATAGTGATCAGAGACAAATATCTAACTTCCCCAAAAGATATTGCTAAAGCATTTGTAGACTTCTACAGATCACTATTTAATCTAAAAGATGTAGAAAAAAACAATAAGGAAATGGAGGGGTTTTAATTTAATCTCTAACTTCCGAAGGTAAACCAAAGGAAATTAGATCTACTGAATGCTCCATTTTTGTTGATGGAAGTCTTGGAAGCAATAGACAATCTTAAATCAAATAAAGCTCCTGGCCCTGATGGTTTTTCAACTATTTTCTATAAAAAATTATTAAGACTTATTGCTCCTATCCTTCGGAGACCTCTGTTGAAAATCCTTTTCCTAATGAAATGCTCTTAGCAACAATTATTCCGATACCAAAAATAGGTAAATATCTATAACTTATCACTAACTATAGACTTATATCCCTATTCATATAGACGGAAAAATCTACTACTAAATTTTGGTAAATCCTCTTAAGGAAGTTATCCCCGATCTAATCAACATTGACCAGGTTTTGTCAGGGGGAGAGGTACTACGGATAATACACACAGGATATTTAGCTTAATTCATAGAATCAATGAGCATAGGTTGGGATCCTTTATCATGACCCTTGATGCAGAGAAGGCCTTTGTCAGTCAATTGGAAATTCCTTAACTCTGTCATGGGTCAGTTTGGACTCGTGGGTTAATTTAGAAATAAACCTATGTTACTCTATATGAATTCCTACGCGAAAATAATTAATACCTTTTTTTAATCCAGTTCCTTTGGGATTGGAAATGGTACCAGACAGGGACCCCTGTTGGAAATGGTACCCTTTGGCACCCCTGTTGTATATCCTCACTATTGAACCCTTAGCCTGCACGATTAGACATAACATTAATATTAGGGGGATTAAGATCCGCAATGGAGAAATTAAAATCTCCCTTTTTGCGGACGATGTGCTTCTCACCTTAACTTCAATTCCATTGGTCTTAGAAAATATATCACATTACAGTAGATTTTCAAATTATAAGATTAATTAAAAAAAAAAAAAAAAAATACGATATTTTATTAAAATAATTTCAATTATATGTAGATAACTGGAAAAAGATTAGAGGTCTCTTGGATAGGTAGAGTAAATATGATTAAAGCATTTATTATACAAAAATTTCTATATTATTATAGGGAATTACCTTATAGAGTGGGAACAGGAGTCTTAGGTCAGTTCCAGAATTTATTTTCTAAATATATCTACTGTGATGAACAGCCTAGGATTTCTTATGAGATTCTTTGGAAAAACAACCTAAAAGGAGGTATATCTTTCCCAGATGTCTTTAAACTCCATGAAGCCAGTATGCTATCACATTTATCTTTATGGTTACATTTGGGAATTGGGAAATACTCGTGGCGCATTCTAGAACAGGAGGATAGCCGTAGATATAAATCGTACATCTTATTTTGGATTGGTATTTTAAAATTGGGGACCATACCGGCTAAATCTCTAATACAATTCTTATCGATATGATTAATACTTCTAAAATCTTTAGCAAAAAATTAAAGCTACAGGATAAATTAATATATAGCGTAACCTTAGAACTTCTACAATATGTCATCGAAGAGATGAATGTTCAGTCGTGAATCCATCAAGGTATAACAAATATCTCAGACCTATGGTACAGGGCTAATCTCACTCCATTTGCATCAATATTTAAGGATCAAAAACTTTGTCTAAAACAATATCATATAATCATACTTTAGACTCTTTTATAACTCTGCTTAGAAAGAAGGGAGTTATCTCTAGATCCACTAAACTATTAGAATCTATGGAACAAGAGTACCAAATAGCCCCATTTATGAAATGAGAACGTGATCTCGGGAAGACTTTCCTTCTTTCAGATTGTACCAAAGCTACACTACTGGTAAAGCATTGTATCCATAGCGTATCCCTGTATGAACTACATTTGTAAATAATGTATAGGTTGTACATGGTCCTAGCAAGACTCCATTAAATCTCACCTGAATACTCCAACATATGGAGATGTGGGATGGAGGCTGGATCTATGTACCACATTTAATGGGTTTGTACAGGGCTTAAGAATATCAAAACTCAAATGCATATTTTTATAAGTTCTTTATTTCTGGAAATAAAGGAAATTTGCCTCCAATTGTTTTTTTTTTTTTTTTTTTTTTTTTTTATCTTTATTTTTGCTGTGCAGATAAGAAAAATTACAAACTGGCTCCAGGTACCCCAACAGCAATCCTTGAGCTGCTTGGCATGTATAACAAATAGGGTAGTTGCTAGACGTTGCACATTTTTTGTGATTTAGGTACAAGATAAGGTTACACGCAGATGGTATAATTAGTTTAGCTAGGAATACGTTTAAACTATTAATGCTTACAGTATGCTTACAGAATATGCTTAAGTTAAATTTCTGAGTTTAGCTAGGATTACGTTTAAACATGAGAGATATCATTAGCTAGCATTAATGCTTACAGTATGCTTACAGAATATGCTTAAGTTAAATTTCTGAGTTTAGCTAGGATTACGTTTAAACATGAGAGATATCATTAGCTAGCATTAATGCTTACAGTATGCTTACAGAATATGCTTAAGTGAAATTTCTGAGTTTAGCTAGGATTACGTTTAAACATGAGAGATATCTTTAGCTAGCATTAATGCTTACAGTATGCTTACAGAATATGCTTAAGTTAAATTTCTGAAATGTCCCAGGAGGCTCTCAGATCAAGTCCTTGAAGCATGGAGACCGCCATGACAGAACTATAAAACAAAATTAAGACTTGGGTCATCCTGATGTGATGTGTGTTTGAGAGGGGCACATACTGTTAAGAGGAAGTCTGAGTTCAATCTGAGAGGCAGGTTAAAAGACCTCACTGGGTATTGGTAGGAAAGTCCAACTGCTCCCCATCGGCAAGTTGTCAGGCAAGTCAGGTCTCCTGGGCTTGTGATCTTTCCTCCCTCCGCCTTGAGTGGAGGTGTATCGGAGTCCCGCTATAAGGGTGGGTCCGGCGCATGCCACGCTGCCAGCCCTGGGCTCCGAATGAGCCAACCATTTGTGCCCACGGTTCCGGTTCCATAGGTGGCCAGTAACGGAATTCCTGGTCAGTGTGGTCAGTCCAGGTGCTGGGTTGTGGTTTGAGGAGTGACCTCTGGGGCTCAAGGCCCAGGAAGGCTGTCGTGGGGTCAGTCCCAGTCCTATGGTGCAGAAACTAGGCAGTACAGACCTGTTTCGCGTTGTTGCCTGTGGTGAGGGGTGGTGGTGAGTGCCGCCGTGCCTAGTATAGGCCTTAAGGTCGCCATGTTGTAGGGGGCATGTGAGAAGCCGTCAGGCTGGAGTCCTCTTTTAAGGTACCGTCTCTTGCTTAGCCGGCTTGAAGGTGGGTGCTTTGAAGGGGGGGCTGACGTGTGTCGCTTCTTCAGCGCCTCGTTGCGGGTTTTGGCGGGTACCTTGTAGTGGTTACAGGCTCTGCGCCATCACCTCTGGGCTCCGCCATCCTGAATGCCGTGTCGGATCAGGGTGGTCCTGAAGCGGCGTCCCGGCTGGTCGGGGCTCGAGGGTGAGGACCGGGATCACCCCCCCGGTCCAGAGGGGGGGAACGGGGCCCTTTCCTCACGGGTCTGGCCCTTGGTTGGGTACCAATGGACGGGATAGTGGAGCAGCGGCCGTCTGCTCCACTCACCGCTGGCGAAGACCTCGATTGCGCCAGTGAGGGTTCACCCCCCAGGGGACTGGAGCCCTTTTGGCCAGCCTCACCCTGGGTCTGGTACTCTCCACCCGATTGGGGTTGCCGCTGTCGGTCGGTTTTGAATGCCAAAAGTCCAGTTTCATGCTTATTTTCCTTATTGTTTCAGGAGCTGGTCTGACATGCGACCGTCCTGCTCGGCGGTCCGGCCCCGCCCCCCAATTGTTTTCTTTTTAATATAGATTTTCCATTCCAAGATAGGAGATCTTCTCACACGTATATTTTTTGCAATCAAAATATGTATAGCAAGGGATGGGAAAAGTCCATATCCTATTTCATGGCAAGAGATTATGGCCCAAATAGAATACCAATATAAAATGGAACACAATTTTATCTCAAGTGACGGAATTCGATCCTCCTATTAAAAATTATGGTTCCCTTGGACAAATAACAAAGCAAATATACAGCGGTAGATCTTCCGGATCGTGTTTGGCCCCATGTCGGGTCTACAATAGTCTTTCATTTTTATTTTTTTTCCTTATTCTTCAGACTTGATTTAAAACACTATCTGTAGATATTGCCTAGACGTACAGATGAAATTAGGGTAGGAAATATAAATGTATAAAGTATAACGTTTATACAAACTTCACGATGAGGTAATCTGATTTTTTTTTTCAGGTTGTACGTATTTAAACTATCATTAGGATGACTATGATATATTTTAAGATATTTAAATGTATTTATATATCAATATGATCAACTATGAAGTGTTAATTAAGTTATAACATCAGTTTGAATGAAATATTTTCAAAGAATAACTAAAATAAATAATAAAAAAAAGAGTTGAAGGAATCCAACACTACGTGGAATGTGTAACTAGAAGATAAGAGGAGGAAATAGGTTTAGTTGCTAACAGAGACATCTCTCCCTTGGGCCAAAAATAATTTAATGAGAATATAGTGAGAGTTTCCCTCACTATGGGTACTAAGAAGGCACTCAGGACTTGAAGACAGAGTAGGACTTCAAGAGATATGTTAGTCAGGTGTGATAGGAAGTATGTATTGTGTTATTATTGTGTTTGTTGCTTGTTGTTTTTTAAGACGTCAATGCTTTGGTGCTTATCAGGGGTGATATGGAGTAATGCTTAGGGTAATCTTGATAATTCTCCTGGTAAAAGGGGCTTCCTGTACAATACCTTAGTGAGTGAAAAAGCACAAATGGCTTTTCTACAGGAGACACAAATTCAACAAATTTCCTATAGTTTAGCAATTTCCTAAAGTGCAATTTTAGTGTCAATATAAAAGTTAGATCAGAAACGGAGATTTATTATTTTAATAGGGCAAATGAATGGGCTAGATTATATGCTCGTTAATGTCTATCTACCAAATAAGGCACCTACAAGATTATTATCAAATGTTCTCAAATTGATAGAACCAATAAAGGAACCTTGTTGATAGCAGGAGATTTTAATTGTGTGGCAGACCCTGTCTGGGATACGTTTGTGAGTCCAGACAGACCATAGAAAGAAATGTAGTAAAACAAGCAGCATAGTTGAATAGAATAATTAAGAAACATGATTTATATGATTGCTGGTGACTTTTTCATCCAGGAGAAAATAATTTTACCCACAATTCCTCATGGGTCAGCGCTCAGCGGGCAAAATTGATATGGTAATCGGGAATTATTATTTGGTGAACCCTATAAAATATATTATTATTATAGATAATATGTGGTCTGATCATGATTTTTTAATAATTGAATTAAAAGAGATATATAGATGGCGAGTCAGTAAAGTTGCTAGAGAGGAACTAGCTTATCTGACCTCTATTTCAAATATTTTAACCTTTCAACTGAAAATAAAACAAATCTTTCTACAGAAAATATTAGTTTCCTAAAAGAATACAGAGACATAATAAATCAAAGGATATCGGCTAGAATTGAATATAATCTATGTAAATTAAAAATTAAATTCTATTATCGAAATAATAAAGTAGATCCAATGCTGTCGAATAAACTGAAAAAAGAAAATAAATATTTAAAAAAATGTATAAAATGAATGAAAATCCGCGTGAGGAATGCCGTTGGGGTACCGCACGCATGTTGTTATATTTGTTTGCACTTTAAAAATAAAAAAATTAAAAAAAATGTATAAAATAGTTAAAGGAGATGAGATTTTTTCAAAACCAGAAGAAATAGGAAATCAATTTAAATTATATTATGAAAGGTTATATAATTTGTCGGCTGAAATCCCAGAGGATTTAATTATAAACTATTTAAATAATTCTTTAATGCCAAACATTTCAAAAGATCAATATAAATCTCTAAATAGAGAAATTAGCCAAGAAGCAGTTATTAAAGTGATTTGTAGATTAGATAATAATAAAAAAGCACCAGGTCCAGATGGTTTCTCTAATGCATTTTACAAATATTTTTGAAAAAATATTATCCCCCATTTAACAATGATGTTTAATGAATTAGCTGGTAAAAGTAAGGCATCAGAGGACCTATTGAGGGCAAATATTCTGCCGATATTAAACCAGGATAAATCCCCCACTGAACTGGTCAATTCTCGTCTGATCTCTGATTAACGCAGATGTAAAATTATACACATCTATTTTGGCAGAGCGAATTAAACGAGTGCTCCCATCAGTTATCCATGAAGATCAAATTGGTTTCCTTTTGGGTAGAGAATCATGCAATAATACATGGAGAGTGATTGATTCACTGGACTGGGCTCAGTCCAAGAGGGCTCCCCTTCTAACCCTGTCGGTGGATGCAGAAAAGGCCTTGGACAAGGTCAGATGGGAATTTATGAGGAAGGTACTGATCCAGTTTGGGTTTACTGGTTGGATAGCGGGAACAATCGAAGCACTGTATTCCTCGCCTACAGCTAGAATAATTGGGTATGATGTCTGTTCTAGTTGGTTGAATATTTCAAATAGAACCCGACAGGGCTGTCCACTATCACCACTATTGTATGTACTATGTATATAGCCTCTTGAGATCAACATAAGGAATAACTATAATATTATCAGAGGATAGAGATTTCAAAATGTGTCTGTATGCAGATGACATTCTAATTTTCACAACTAACCCTAATGAATGCCTTCCAGAGATTATGAAAGAATTCCAAAAATAAATTTGTATAGCTAATTATAGATTAAATGTAAATACAACTATTGCTCTTGCAAAAAATATAGATAGAGATAACCTTTATTTGCTTACAAATCAATTTGAATTTAGGTGGACTGAAAAATAATTCAAATATTTAGGTATCACAATCACTTCAGACCCTAGAGATATAATGAGTGTTAATTTTCTAAGACTCCTCAAGGATACAAACAAGTTTTTAAAAGAATGGGGCTCTTATGAAATTTCTTGTTGTGGACGGGTGAACACGATCAAAGCCTATATTCTGCCAAAATGGGCATATCTATTTAGGATGATTCCGTTGGCAATTTCTCGTAATTGGTTAGATATAATCCAGTCAACTTTGACAAGTTTTATTTGGAGAGGTAAAAAATCCTGTGTGATTAAAACAGCCTTGGCTAGAAGAGGAGATCAAGAGGGACTTGGATACACTTTAATAAAGGAGACATAGCAAGAGAACATGATTGTACATATATATAAAAAACAACTAAAAGAATCAATGAGCCAACCATGGTATGCTATAGAACCCAATAAAGCAGAGATAATTTAGCTTCCCTCTTATGGTGCGATATAGGTAAATCCAAATATGTAGTATCAAAGAATAGCTCTCTAATTATTCACCAAACTATGAGTGATTGGTATAAAATTTAAAAAGCCCTACATATTTCTAATAGAATTTATGAAGGAGCTCAATAGTAAAAGATTTATACAAGGGTTCCCGGCTACTCTCTTTTTTTTTTTTTTTTTTTGAATTCATTATTTTTGTGTGCATTAAACATAACAGACAGCTTACTTCGCCACAACAGCGTTTGGAAGCCGAAACATAACACAGTTATTATACAGTTATGGCATAGAAACAGTGCACAATTTTTAAGTGAAAACAAGCTTATACGTAGTGAGGCAATATATGAACAGTATAATGGTAAGGGCTTGCAAATTGCCGATTGTTTAAGCTAGAGGTATGCATAAGTAAACATGCTGGGCCTATGGTAGACTTATGCTAGTGATGGTACAAATCCCACTGGGTGTGGAGTCAAGATAGGGTAAAAGAAGGGAACAACTCAGATAGCTTATTGCTTTGCCCAGATCACAGGAACTTTAAGTGGTATAGGAGATTTACTGGGAACACATTATGCCAGGGCTGTAAAAATTGAAAGCTTAATAAAACATGAACACTTTGGTGGGTCACATCATTACATCAGTAGTATGCATTTGTAGGTTAAATGAGAGCAAAGTGCCTACGGGGTGCACTGAGATGATACCAGCTAGATTGATGCAAGAATTTAGCAAACTATAGGCTAGACATTGCTTTTCATGCTAATCTCGCTAAACATGGGCGGCCTGGGGTAAAGCCTAACATTTCTTAGGATAAATTTCTTAGGCTACTGGGAGCAAGGGTAGTCTCGGATGTCCTGAGGAGCACATATTAGTGCTGATCGTGGTCTGCCTTTCGGGTGTACTAGGCATCAAAGTCTGGGTGCTTCTTTGCTGTGATAGCACATAACTGTCCAGGCTAAGAGTACCTGTGGAGGGCGGTATACTGGGTGCTTTAGCCAATACCTATTGCCGGTAAGCGCATGACATCCTTCCTCTGAGTCTCTCCCCTGTCGCCCCCTGGCCCGTTGTTGCCACTGCGGGAGTTAGCTCCGGCGGTGTGTCGTGGAGACATCTGCTGCACCGTCGCTTGGGTCGTCTCTTCGTGCGCATGTGATCGGCGCAAGCTGCTCTGCATGCTGAGACCTCGATCAGATGAGTCGCTTGTGTGCAGCGGTTGTTTCGCCGGTCCAGATGGGTTCAGCCGTGGGTAGGGGGATGCACCCGATAGGCCTCCCGCCATTTTCCGTCGCTGCGCCCGCTTGTATCTGCTTAGTCGGGCGGCCATTTTGGAGCCTCGTGGTGTCTGCCTGTAGTAGCTCCGTCGTGCTGCGGGCCGTATCCACGAGGTAACCACTCTCTCTGCTTGCCGATAAGTAGCGCCCCTCTTCTGCAGGGCATACAGGAGGCTTGTGCAGAGGTGATCAAAGGTCTCCAGAGGTGACTTGGGTGGCTGGGTGTGTGTGCTCCGCTTCCCGTGTTTTCGCCGAGCCGCCATTAAAGGTTTACTCTGTAGGACTGTTTCCCCGATTTGGCTTGTGTCTGGGTCGCCAGCTAGCTTCCAGTGTGGACCGGGATATCCCCCGCCAGTCCAAAGGGGGGGGGGTAGTTTGCCGAGATGTCGCTTGGTGGCTTTTGTGTCGGAGATAGCGGCCGCTTCTCCCCGGTTTCAGCCTCAGTAGGCCGCATGCGTTTCTTTGCTTTCCCGGCCTCTACGGGTTCAGGAGGGCACCCCCGACGTGGGTGGCGCACCCCCGAGTTGCTTTGGGTGAGGTGGTCGCCGCTATGGCCCCGGTTTGTGCCCGCTCGGCCGGAGCCCATGTTGGTTGCGTCTGTCCTGCTCGGCGGTCAAGCTCCGCCCCCCCGGCTACTCTCTTTTGATGAACTAAAAGTAAAGTTTGATTTACCAAATAAAGAATTGTTTAACTGCATGTGAGTACATAGCTATTTAAAAGAACATGTACTACATGCAGATAATGGAATAGGTAATTTACTAAGTAAAATATTCAGGGGCATGAAATTAAATTAAGGCAATTTACCCGAAAGCAAAAGCGTTAATGAAAAATGAAATATCATTTGAGACCCCCTCTCCTTTTAAAAATGGGAACAAGATTGTCTGATAAATGCAAAGTTCAAGGATTGAGAGCAGTATTTATAAAATTGGAAAAATCTGTACCTGTCTAAATTTACTAGAGAAACAGATTAAAATCCTATACAGATGGTACTTGGTGCCAACTAGATTAGCCAAGATCTCTCTGACTAATTTCGCTATATGTTGGAGATGTATTAAATCAGAGGGTAATATGGAACATATTTGGTGGAGTTGTTCTAGGATTAAAAAATTATGGAATTATGCTTTTGATATAATGAAAGATTTAACTGGTGTAACCTTAGATAGGAAACCAGATGTGGCACTGTTACAACTTAATTTGCAACAACATTCTAAATCCTATGCCACAATACATGTTTTATGGAAACTAGTATATAACTAGTTCAGGGTATCATTGAATGTGACTAGGTGGATGGTTGGATGATAAGTGGGACGGGGCTGGCATAGCATTTATGTGCATGGAAGATGCTTGTAGTGTGGTATGTTTTGGAGAATGCTGCTATAGGACGGTGACTGTTGTCTATAGTGCCTATATTGTGGAATTATAGGGAATAAAGTGGGGTGTCAGTGACTCTACTGGAGGAAGGGGCTGTAGTGGATTGACAGGAGCTGTAGTGCTCATTTAGTGCTGTACTAAAAAAAAAAAAAAATGATATCCAGACCAAATTCAGGTTTGCTCGGGGCCTGATTAACAAAATCAGAAGCTGATGAATTATATCAATAATATCCAAGTTTTGCAGTCTGGATGGCTACACATGTAGCTGGATCTTTTTGCCCCATTCAGTTCGGGGTCATTCTATCTGTAGTGAAAAATCCTCTATATTCTGGTGGTATTTTTCTGGTAACTGAATTTAAAAAAATTGCAAGATGTATAAAAATACCAAAAGAGCATATTGAATAATCTGCAATTCTCACGTTAGTGAATATCCCTGTTAAATACAAATGGCCATATTGAAAATATATTACCGTATATACTAGAGTATAAGCCGACCCGAATATAAGCCGAGGCCCCTAATTTTACCCCAAAAAACTGGGAAAACTTATTGACTCAAGTATAAGACTAGGGTGGGAAATGCAGCAGCTACTGGTAAATTCCTAAATAAAATTAGATCCTAAAAAAATTATATTAACCCTTTAAGTCCGGCGGGCGTATATTTACGTCCTTTTAAAAGCGTCTCTAAACGCCGCAGGACGTAAATATACGCCCGCCGTTTTTTTTTTAACTTACCCGGTCGCCGGTGGTCCCACGCCGGCGATCGCCTTTGGGGGGACTCCCAGGGAGCCCCCCGCGGCAGATCTTCCTCCTCCGGTCCCTCCCGGTCATGTGAGAGTTAGGTCCTTGCGAGAACCTCACAATCACATGGCCGGTATAGCTGGCTCAGGCATTGCCAGCAGGGGGACCTACTGTAATGACAGTTAGTCCCCCTGCTGGCTGGCAATCAAATTAAATAATGTTAAAAGTGTAAAAAAAAATATATATATATATATATACTTAGATCATATATATATATATATTATATATATATATGATCTAAGTATATATATACACACATACACCGTCTAGGTGTATTTTAATATTAATATATATATAATTATATATATATATATATATATATTATCAAATTACACGTAGATTGATACTGATTAAATATATATATAATTATTGTTATATATATATTTATAAATAATATAAAAAAAAAATATGTAAATACGTAAAAAATTAAATACAAAAAATAATTAAAAATAAAATATTAAAAAATATATAGATGTGTTTTATTTTGTTCTAACTGTATTGTGATATTAATATATATATATTTATATCAAAATACACGTAGAACGAAATAATATATATATCTATATACATAAATATATATACGTATATATCACTATATATATATACCTATATATAAATAAAAATATAAAAAAATATATATTTATATATATATTTGTGCTCGGAATTTAAATACGTAATGGATAGTAACTGTGAGCAAAGTTGGTTGTAGTGTGCCGAAGCCAACGTACGAGTGGGCCTGTAAATAAAAGAAGGCCCACCAAGGAGAATGTAATTATAACAGGGTGTAGGTGGGTGGGGACAGTCAGCTGAACGGCAGAGGTGAGTAGGGGCTGGGAGTTTAAGTAGGGGACTTACTCCTCCCACAAATTCAGGCCTCCACAAGTTCAGGCCTTTTAACTTGTGCTCGGAATTTAAATACGTAATGGATAGTAACTGTGAGCAAAGTTGGTTGTGGTGTGCCGAAGCCAACGTACGAGTGGGCCTGTAAATAAAAGAGGGCAAAAGATAAATTCGAGAAATACACACTTTATTGCATTTTTTACAAGACCAAGTTCCTGAAAGCTTGGCGAAGCTCTTTCTCCGGCTGTGGAATATATGCAGTATACATGGAGGATTTCCACCGCCCCAGTCTCTTGATGATATGGACCGGTGTGTTAGTGCTAGAGGCTGCAGAGGCGGCTCCTATACGGAAGGAGTGCCCGGAGAATGCAGTCGGGTTGTGTCCGAGCTTAGATAACAGAGATCTGATGTGAACCATCAATTTTGCTGTGGTTAACGGGTGCCCTTGTAGTGTTAAGAGCGGAGAGTCCGGTAGGTGACCGTGCAGAGTTGACCGTAGGTGGTCTAGTACTTTTACCGGACACCAGGCATTATCAGTAGGGAAGAGAGGAATTATAGTAGGGTGTAGTGATCGGTTGGTTTTAGTGGTAGGGATCGAAAGCAGATAGTGGTCCTCTATCTTAGTGAGGTGTGATATTTTAAGGCTTAGCGTAATATCTCCTTGGCAAACCACGGTGAACTCTCTAGGTCTGAGAAAACCATAGAAAGCGAGATATATAGCAGCTTTGATCACCGTATTTGTGCCGATGTCGAATGGGGCTGTGTCAAGGAGATTGCTAAGTGACCTGAAGATAGGCCCATCTATAGGTAATCTAGTGGAGGAGGTGAAACCTTTGATATACCTTTCAAGACCTGTTTGATGGGGTATGATGACAGGAAAGGAGTATTGTTAGGAAAATAGGTGAGGCTGTGGTGCTGTGGCAATGAGAGTGTATATGGAGACTGGGTCTAAACGTGCTGACTAGAGATTAGGGCATTCTAGTGTACCTGGGGGAATGGCCACAATACCCGTGAGAAACCCTTTAGTGAACCCTGTGGTGAGATAATCCGCCAGATGCCTGCTAGGGTGAGACCTTAGGTAAAAAACTAGGTTGTCAATGTTTATGTCGGTTAGTCATTTGTTTGGTGACAACCTGGCTGGGCACATGGTCTTGGTATGTGCCCTGAAACATATGGAGCAGATGTGCAATAATCTACAGGCGCTGAAACTGCAGGAGCCTGCGTTGAAATTATTGCACACCTGCGCCTTCCCTAAAAAGGAGACGGGCCTACCTAGCTTATCCCGAAGACCACCCGCTGACTTGTGAGGGGTGAAAGTGGAGTGAGGTGTGAAAGTAGAATGAGGGGTGGGAGTGGAGGTGGTGGGATCTGCTTCGACGTGACATAAGTCCGCCATGTGGGATGTCGAATTGCATATGGCACAAGCTGGGGGCCTGAGTCCAGCGAAGTGGCGACAGAACAGTTCTGTGTCCATCTGACCCCAGTTCATTTTAATATTGAACTGCTTCAGATGGGTCACCGCCTTAGCTGAAACTGACTTGTGGTAGTCATAGAAAGAGGAGCCCCCGTACTTAATGCCTAGATCCACCACCTTGTGCAGATAAAGGTCTAACTCTTCTCTCCTGTGGGGATACACCGTGCAAATGAGGTCTCGGTATATCCCGAAAGCTATCACAACTGGTGTATGGACAATTTTTTATTAAGCCTGGGATCCCTTGTCTTGAGCACCACAGAGATATCACCGTAATTGAATGCCTTGTTCTCAAGTACATCCTGTGAGGCTATGAGCAAGGACACCAGACACACATCCTTCCCGTCTAGGATATCTTTCCTGATAGTCAGGGACGGAGTGTGCTGGTGACTCAAATGGTGTAATGGCTGTGCCCGGTGCTGGAGGGGGGAGTATAGGAGGGCATGTTGGTATAGCAGGTACAGCCGTGATAGCGACTGGGACTACCGTGGTAGTACCTGGGGAGGAGATGGCGCTTTCCACCTTAGATAGCCTGCTATTGAGGTTTTTTTTTTCTTTTTTTCTTGGGACATTCTAAAAGGAATGATTATGTGAAAGATATATTAGAAGGGGCGTAAGGTAAGTAGGCGGGGTATGTGGGGTGGTGTATATGGAAGAACTGGACTGTAATGCTAGATGCCAAAGTGAAAAACTTAACTGTTGAATGTTTGGATAGGTGAGGCCCTGCTAATGCCAAGTGGCGGTGAGAGGCTCTACCTATGATTTGGCTTATGACGTAGTTGCCACAGACGTGGTGGCGGGATGTTGGCCTCTCGGTGACAGTAGAGAGAAATCAAAACGTGTGGCCGTGACAGGTGAGGCCCTGACTAGCGCCCTGTAGTAGGGTATGCTAGGCTTGTAACTATGATTTGGGCGTGGGGCCGTACCTCCGTGTTGAGGTGGGGGGGGATGGAAGGCCTCGCTGGGACGGGTTTTCTGATAGGGTGCGCTAAGGCATTAGCCTAGACCCTGTAGCCAGTTTGGTTGTATATTTAAGGATAAGGTGAGAGGACTGGAATGTTGTGTAGATACTAACCTTGACTTCTTGCGAATGGTATCTGGAACCTTCTGGTGGTAATAAGTGTGGTAAGTCTCGGCTTATGCTGTCCTTGAGGAAAAGTCCTGAGGATTTAAGACGGATGTTGACGTATTTATGCGTATCGTGGTGGCGTATGGTTTGAATTGGGAGTAGGTTGTTTGTTAGGGGCGCAACGTGAGATCCTGCATTGAGGGATCTGGAAGGTTTAATTGTGTGACTGGGCTGAAATAGATATTTGTGAGAAGGCTGGATGAGGCCTTGGGGTGACGATTGGACGTATTTGGGTATAGACGTAAGTACCTGAAGGTATGGCTGAGTACCGGGTCAGGTTTTGGTGTTTTCCGGAGTATGACCGTAAGTCTGAGTAGAAATAATAGTAAAGAATTAACGTACCGTGGGCGTAAGCCTGTGGAAAAGTAGTAATGAATTTGAGACCGTGATAGGTTTTATATGAGGTGTAGTAACAAACGAGTTGTGAACTATACCTTGGTTTGACGTAAAGAAATTACGTTATGCGAAATGGTTTAACTGTGTAGAACCGGGGGAAGCCTAGAATAATACTGGAGCTAAGGGTTAACCGAAGAAAAATTCCATAGTTAACGACAGGTGTGAAGGTAAGTAATAAAACCCAATATGTAAACATTTTAGGCCTATGGCTTTATAACGCAAAGTGATAAAATACAATACCTGTTCCTGTAATAAAAGACCTTGAAATAAACAACTTTAGCGCAGAAAAAGCGAGAAACCGATGCAGTCTGTAAAGCCAAAAATATGTGACAGCGGGATTATATGAAAAATTAATAGCACAGACGTTTATGTGCTGGATATTGTGTTTATAAACGGTATTTATTAGTATCTGTGACGTATGGCAGTATATACCATGGATAAAAAGAGATGAAGTGTTTAATAGGTAAATATGTGTTGTGGCAAGGTCAGAGAGGCTTTCTATGTTAGTAATAGATTGGAGTGCTCTCTATTCCCAGCATGATGGGGTTAATTGGTGGGAGTCACCCCTTGAATGTTATATACCAGGTGAATGTAATTAACCAGCACTAGGGTTTTAAAAGGTTAGCCTCTGAAGACATCAGAGAGTCTAACAGCTGGGAGAGAGGAGGCAGTTAAGCCTGAGACTCTGAGACAAAGGTACTGTGTGAAACCTGCTTAAAGTGCTGTATTTCATTTGTTTAAAACTGGGAACTAGATTAGCTGGCCGGTTGGATAGTTAGTAACACTGTTGTTTAGTAAGTCTCCAAGTTGGAGTAGGATTTATTTTCTTCTGTTTTATTTTGTGGGAGAGCACAACCTTGTATATATTGTGGAAAGTGACAATAAACTGCAGTACTATTATATCCTGACTGTTGCATTTGAAGTTTATTGTGAAGAGCCTGGCCATCCTGCCACAGTGTATAGAAACCGTACGTTTATGATAGACGTGGATATTTTAAAAAGTAGTAAAACAAATTAACTGGTTAACATAGAAAGAAAATCACAAGGCAGATTTTTAAACAAGCTAATTATATCCCCAAACTGACAAAAAGGTATTAGTAGCAATATGACCGAACAGGGAATATACGTAAAGAAAAGTAGAATTCGTGAAATAGAACTTAGTGCATACTGTAGCCTATTTGAATAAGAACTAGCTGAATATGGATTTAGAGCATGGTGTTTGTGCTTTAATCGTACGAAATAGATTGGTCCTGGGTGACCCAACGAAAATAAGAGAATGCCAGTAATAATATTACTGTGTATATAAATCATAATAGATTCGGTAGTTTCCGTACGAATATGTAAAAGCAGTGATAAAGTGAAGAGCGTTCGTCTGTTTGGCGCAAACGCTGAAATCGGTTAAAAAAGCATGTATTTGTACGAATATGATAGAGGGAGCCTACCCCTACGTTTTTAGGCCCGAACGGCGGGAAATAGCGGAGCGCTATTTTCTACGCCTAACTTACATGAACGTGCCGGTCTTGTGACCGGAAACCGGGTACCTCGACCGGGAACCGAGTGGAAGGCCTCAAACGGACAGAGGACTGGTCAGGACGTCTGACTGCTGGAAACAGGAAAAAATTCTGGCGGGAAGCTGGACAGGAAGTGCTGGTTGCTATGGGGACAAGACAATCAGCTGAACGGCAGAGGTGAGTAGGGGCTGGGAGTTTAAGTAGGGGACTTACTCCTCCCACAAATTCAGGCCTCCACAAGTTCAGGCCTTTTAACATACGTATATATACACATATGTATATATATACATATATTAATTATACACATATATTTATGTAATAATTTTACATAATTAGGTATCCTAATTAATTACAATTAGCGGGACCTGCCTGACAACCCATGCCGAAAGTATAAGGAATTTAATTTGCTAGCACTGTATTTAACCCTATAACTTTCCAAGACACCATAAAACCTGTACATGGGGGGTACTGTTTTACTCGGGAGACTTCGCTGAACACAAATATTAGTGTTTCAAAACAGTAAAATGTATTACAACGATGATATCGCCAGTAAAAGTGAAGTTTTTTGCATTTTTCACGCACAAACAGCACTTACATGAACGATATTACTGCTGCAATACTTTTTACTGTTTTGAAACACAAATATTTGTGTTCAGCGAAGTCTCCCGAGTACAACAGTACCCCTCATGTACAGGTTTTATGGTGTTTTCAAAAATTACAGAGTCAAATATAAGACTTGTGTTTCATTTTTTTCACATTAAAATTCGCCAGATTGCTTACGTTGCCTTTATGACCCTATGGTAGCCCAAGAAAGAAAATTACCCCTATGATGGCATACTATTTGCAATAGTAGACAACCCAAGGTATTGCAAATGGGGTATGTCCAGTCTTTTTTAGTAGCCACTTAGTCACAAACACTGGCCAAAATTGGCGTTTTTTGCATTTTTCACACACAAACAAATACTAACGCTAACTTTGGCCAGTGTTTGTGACCAAATGGCTACTAAAAAAGACTGGACATACCCCATTTGCAATACCTTGGGTCGTCTACTATTGCAAATGGTATGCCATTATGGGTGTAAATTTATTTCCTGGGCTACTATACAGTCTCAAAGGCAACGTAACCAATCTGACGAATTTCAAAACACCATAAAACCTGTACATAGGGGGTACTGTTTTACACGTGAGACTTTGCTGAATACAAATATGTGTATTTTATTGCAGTAAACGCAAACAGTATTATGACATTGACAGTTAAAATTTCATGTAGAACTAAAAAAATAAAAAAAATCTTATTTTCTCCCATGTTTTTCATATTAAATTATGTTTCATAGCTAAATATTTGATATTAAATGAAAGCCCTGTTTCCCCTGAATAAAATGATATATAATAAGGGGGGGTGCATTTAATATGAAAGAGGTGAATTACGGTTTGACAGACATATAGCGCAAATGCCAGGTTTTGTTTACATTTTGTTTCGTTCACAACTTGTACATTTGGCTGCGGTGTTAAGGGGTTAATTGAATATTTATTTACAGTGTGTGTATATAATGAATGCAGTGTGTGTATGAGTGCAGTGTGTGTGTGTGTGTGTGTGTGTGTTGCAGAGCCTTGGTGGGGAGTGGGCATTTTTATTATTATTATTTTTTTATTAATATTTTGTTTTGTCATATTATTATTTTTTTTATTTTTAATATTATTTTTTTTATTTTATTTTTTTTCGTCCCCCCTCCCTGCTTGATACATGGCAGGGAGGGGGGCTCTCACTCCCTGGTTGTCCAGTGGCATTAGCAGTTCAGTGGAGGGGGGCTGGCAGGAAGCACTGACCTCTCCTGCAGTTCCTGTCAGCACCCTTCTCCTCCTTGCAGCTCCCCTGTCAGCTCACAGTGTAAGTCTCGCGAGAGCCGCACTATGACCCCGCGGCTCTCGTGAGACTTACACTGGGAGCTGACAGAGGTGCTGACCGGCGCGGAGGAGAAGGGAGCTGACAGGAGAGGTAAGCGCTCTCTGCCAGCCCCCAGTCTGTATTATGGCAATGTAAATTGCCATAATACAGACAGTGACTCGAGTATAAGTCAAGTTGGGGTTTTTCAGGACAAAAAAATGTGCTGAAAAACTCGTCTTATACTCGAGTATATGGTACATATTTGTCTTGACTGTTTTTTTTTTCTCCATAACATTAATTTGCAAATCGCATACACAAACCGTTCCTCTCCTGAATCTCCCATTGTATATTCCCATACTCCCCTCTTATATTTTATGTATTTTGTATGTGAGGAATGATACACTTTCTGAGGTGTTCCTAGGACCTATTCTATTTTTGTACTTTAAAGTAATTGCAAAGTTAATTGTGCCCTTGTTTTTATATAACCTATTTCTAATTGTACAGAAATGTCAAATTTTGTGCAATTTTGTAAACAAAAAGAGTAAATTGTTACACGGCCAGTAAAAAAAACCTGACACTAAATTTAAACGCAGAAAGCTTTATCTGATGAGAAAGTTAAAAGAAAGCTCATACATTTTCAGTCAGACCTGACTCTGCAGATAAATTGGCTCTGATATCAAGTGTTCTTTACAGTTTTATTAAATCATAATGAATGAACCGGTAGGATGTGTAAATAATTCATAATATGAACAGGTGTTTCATATTAACTATATGAAATTGGGTCCTCTCAAAAGGGCTTTAAATGAGATATAAAAGTCAACTCTTGACTCATCACTGCCAAACAGGACCTCTTTGATTAAGGTTTTTTTATTCCTTGGGATGCACACAGAATTTTATGATTGTTTTTTTTTTTTCATACATTTCAATCTCCCTAGGTAGCAGTTTAAACACTTTTTTGATGGCTTGTTTTATTTCTACACAGTCAACAATTTAGCAGATATGATCATCAGCTATCTCCCTCCTATTTATCATACAAGATGTTTTGCATTTTAATAATAATCTCCAGCATTTAAACAGCACCAGGATTCCTTTGGGTAATGAAACTAGATGTTATCATCATTTAACATTTTTAATTGAAAGAGTGAGTATTATTTTACACTTTAAAATTACTGATTTTCTGAATTTCTGAGTTAAAATAGGATACTCTTAGCTTTCTAATTATAATTTCTGAATGTGTTAATTAGATAGTGCTGAAAGAAAGCACAGCCCGTGTGCACTAAAAGGACTATCTAAGCACTAAAACCACTATATCTCCATATAGTTGTTTTGACAGGTTTGGCACAATGATGGTGTCCCTTTTCTCTGGTATTGTAAAACATTACAGATTTTTTTTAGAAATGGCAATGTTTGTATTTAGTGGATGCCACTAGAGGCACTTCCTTCATAAAATTTTCCTCTTCAGCATAATTGCATTCAGCATGATGACTCTGAAGACGGCTAATGTTTGCCACAGTGAGCAGTGACCGCGGTGCATGCACGGAAGGTCCAAAATTATTTGGTTGGACGAGAGATTACCAGGGCTGAACACCTCATGGTATGTGAATCAAACTGCTGTGGGCAGACTGTTTTGTCTTTTTATTTAATTATTTTTAACCAAAAGGGAGTCCTAAATCTAACCTCATTACCAGTCTAACTTTACTTTTAGATTGAATTTATCAACCACTCAGCCTGTGCTGACTCCTCCCAGACAGATATCGACCTCTCCACCTGTGTCTCCATCATCCAGGCAGGTATCATCCCCTCTACCTGTGCTAGCTTCACCCAGGCAACTATCAACCACACCACCTGTGCCGTTTTTAACTACTACTACTACTACTACTACTACTAGTGGTCAAGTCACTACAACTAGCATAGTTTGACTGTCTTCAGTAAGGGCTTGTCTTCACTGGTAGATATTGATCCCTCTGCCTGTGCCACCTCCTCCCAAGCTGATATTTACCTCTCCACCAGTGTCTCTGTTTCCCAGGCAGGTATCATCCCCTCTGCGTGTGTCAGCGGCATCCAGGCAAGCATTGACCACTCAACCTGGGTTGACTCCTTCCAGGCAGGTATTGTCCCCACTGCCTGTGCAGCCTTTAACTACTACTTTTACAAAGGCACTAGCTCTCAGACCTAGCTCATTCTTGACATGTCCCAGGATCAGGGAATACTACAGCCAGCAGGCAGGTCCGAAAACTCTGCTACTGGAATCCTTGAACAAACCAGACAGGGCACACAGTTCCTACTGAAAGTAGCACACGATTCTTTATTTACACTCCGCACTGGCCCCTATCCACATTACATTACACTTATGGTGACGCACTTAATCCAATACATATAACAAATTGTATGGGGAATCATACAGGGGCTCATATAACACAATACAATACTTATAGAGTTGGGGGAAACGGTGACTAACAAGAAATATGTGATGCTGTGATCCACTTGGTCTAGACTGGTTCATAGAGGCCCTAGGGAGCCAGCTTCTTTGTTGCAACCCCTTGTGCTCCCAAAGTACTATGCAGTGAAAGTAAATCAAAGGAATCCTCTTTGCCCCATTAGCACTGTGCCAAGAAAAGGTGGGCTCAAACATTTTGCACAGAGAAAGGAATATTAACTTGCTGTATGTTTGCAGCTCAAACATATCAGGACAACTATAAAGTGTGAGGCAATTTTATATTATTTATTTCTGAGCAAATCATTTCAGAGATTATGCTGATTTCTGTGCAACTTTTGCAAGTAAACCTTTTATTTTCTTTGAATAAAGGCAGCTTTTGAGAGCGAATAAAATAGCAATTAATTAATCATATTGGCAGTTCTATCTCTTACGCCTGCTAACTGCAAGGTGCTCATTGTTACCTAACTGGTTAAAGTAGATCATGTATATGTGTAATTCGTGATACTACAATATTCAAAAAGAAGGGATTTAGAATCAAAACATTTTTTTTTTTTTCATTTGCAGCAGCAATATATGAAAGCTGGGCCTTTCATGGCCCATAAACTCTGCCTGATATTTATTTTAAATACTGTGGTAGATTATTAAGATGACCAGATGCCTTGCAATCAAAAACCCATAGCTGCAATATATCAAAGCTGCTTCTGCCTTCTTGATCCACCAACAGAGCTTGATATTTATTTTAAATTTAGTGGCAGCGTGGCATACAGTATTAACAGGATTTTAGATTATATTCAACAGCCGGAAGGAAGTTCTAAGGCAGTTCTATGACTTTATGATAACCAGACCCAGTTCTTTGTTTATTTATTCATATTAAATGAATCCGAAAACTGCATTCTTAGTTTGAGAGCTTCCTTATATATATATATATATATATATATATATATACACACATTTTTCCTCTAGATCCTCTACTAGGAATAAAATATATTGAGAGGGACATTACATGCACTATATTTCTTAGAAATGTGAAATGTTTTCAGATTCTTCTTGGAAAATTAACCCCATTTTTTGCAAGCTAGTCTGTCCATTATTTTAGCTGGGGAAACAAATATTCATCTTCCTTATCTCCTTCACAATCTCTCAGAAATTACATTAATTACTTTTTGTCAGAAAGACTACTGAGCATGGTCTATGCTCCTCGCTTGTAAAAATAGAATAAACAGAAGCTACGTGCACATGTACTATTTTGTGAAGAAGACTTCCATCTAACTTAGAGGGTCAGTCGAAACACCATAAGTACTTTGCGTTATTGCAAATTGCATGGTGCTTAGAACCCCTTGAACCCACTCTAATTTCTTAGAGCGGGCTACAGCAGCATTGATTTAAAAAACTAGGCCGCCTGAAACTCTTCGTTATGGGTTGCCAATGTCAATGTGTCCCTATTATATAAGATACATTTGCATACCACACATACAAAGGAAAGGATTTAAATGAGTTAAAAAGCCTCAGCAATGACTGCTCAGGTAAAATCCTCAGTTGTAAAAGACAGACTCAAAAGTATAAACTGACCCCTGCTACCTGTTTACAGAACAGTTCAAATTACTCTATGCGATGATTTGAATTCTCTGGGGATCAATAATTTATTCTGAAATTTTCATTTTCTTCATTTGAGCATCTAGATGGACTGAACTGGGTCTGTAGGTAATGCATTAATATGTATTGTCAATATAAGTCAGCAATCTCTTTTATGTAATATAAATGCAGGGGATAAAGGCAATATGCATGGGTACCAATTTATAACAAGCATATAAAGTGTTTCCCCCATTTATGTTAATGGGAATTGAAATGTTTGATATTGATATCAAGAATGGAAAAATAATGTAGCTATCTTAAATCTTCATTTTTTAAAATATATTAAACAATTTAAAGTTCATTAATATTTTATGAGGCATTAAAGGGGCACTATTAGCACCGAAACAAATTCAGGTTTACTGAGTGGATTGGTGTATAGATTATATGCCTGAAGTCTTATTGCGTAATTCATTGCCATTTTGGAGTAAAATAACCTAATCTATGCAGCTCTAGTCCCACCTTCCCTGCATGTGACTTACAGGGATGTCCCTAGACATTTCCTGCAAATAAATCTAATATTTAAACTTCCTTTATTGCACATTCTGTTTGATTTAGAATTGCTTATCTCGTTCTTTGTTTTACCTGATGGAGCCTGCAGGAGCCTTCTGTGTGTGTGATTATAGTTCAAATAAAACAGGAAGTAGACACACTGTGCTGTCGCATCGGATTGACAATTATACTTTTTTTCATGTTGAATGTGTGTATATAAGAAGAAACAAATGTGATTTAACTCCTAAATAGCAGAGAATTAAGCAGTGAGACTACATGGCTTAATTAAGCTAAAGTTGTTTTGGTGTTTAGAGTATTCCCTTAAAAACGTAAAGAGTAAAAGAGAAAAAATTATAATAACATAGCATCTGCTGGCAGCAAACAACCATACGTACATAATTAAATATGCAAGAGTTGTCTCCTCGGGAGCTCTTCTAAACTATGACACAACCACAACTTTTCCTGTTTGTGCAGACACAAAATCAAGTATTATGTTGAAGAAAAAAATAATAAATGATAGCCCTAGGAGAGTATTCTAAGTTAACCATGTGGGCTAACAAATGGTCTTCTAATATGTGTCTCCGTCTTATGCTCCCATTCCACAAGATGTGTTATATGAGGTCAATTAAACAATAACATGAACTTGATAGTCATTCTGTAGACCAAGAATGGTACCTGGATTCCCATTTATTCTCTCCAATACATTGTCAAACCCAGCTAAAGATGCATTTTAATTCCTTAAGGACCAATGAGGGTTGTTGTTAAAGGAAGACTGCGTAGACCGAATTAAACAAAATAAATAACATGTAACTAAATGTTTAGTGATTAAAAATGAACAGGGATAGTTCCTCCCTCCATTACTCCAGTAAGTTATAATAAGTGAAGGTAAGGATGAAGAATGTAATCAAGTTAGGTATAAAACACACTTTCATTCTCAGCATTACTGTGTCTGGAGCAACATCATTGCCTCTTGATGATCCATATATTTTTATGGGCTACCTGGCATCTGATTAGAACATGACATAGAGTTGCCATTTGTATGAATTTCAGACAATTAGCAATTCATCCAAATTCAATAACTCAGAATCCCCATATAACCAAATCATGACACAAACAAACAAGGAACAAATTAGCATTTTTGTTTGTTTTATTTTTTTGTGATTTATGGAAAAAAAGATGAGTAATGGTTAGAGGACGTAATCTGTAAATATTGAATATTATGTGTATATTTTGCAGCACACTAAGAGGAGCATTTCTTCTCCATTTTCGTTCATTTGAATCATTTTACCCAAAATATTTTCATGGACAATTGGACCTAAACACTTTTTTTTTCTCATGAATCGATTCAGATGAATCACATTGTTTTGCCATTCACAAGTCAATTTGATATTGCCACTGAAAATTAAGCCCAATAAGAAGTTTCATCTAGACATGATTAATCTACAGTAAAGAAAAATCCATTAAATGCAAGATCTTAAATTCTAACTACATTTTGGGAACTGTTTTGAGTTTTATAAAACACAAAATTATGAGGTCAAGGAAATCACAATGGTAAGAAAGACATTCTTTATTGGACCGTTATCTTGCATTTTAAAAAACCAACTTGTAAAATTTTAAACCAAAATTGCCAAGTTGGTAAAAATCTCCAGGTCAGACACATTCTGATTCTGCTTTAGAAAGCTAAGAAAAGAAAACATTTTAGTGTCAACAGGCATTGCAACATTTCACTATTTCCGAGCAGCTATCCGGTAATGTGCCATTATATAAATGGTGGTAGAGTGGCATAGAAATGAATGCACGGCAACAATGAGGACTGACCTTTCATATCATTCCCTGGACAGCATCTAAGGTAAATTCTGCTGGAGAACGTTTTTGCTAAGATGTTCCATCAGTAGCTGAAATAAGAACACAACAGGAGATCATCAGGTTAGAATGAATAGCTTGACTCCAAACACATATCATACCAAAGAACAGGACATAGAAAGAAAACTCACAGCTAAGGTGATGAATGTTGTTAACCTATAAGAACTTATCGTCACAAAACAAGGACAAAGTTCAAAGAAGAAAAGGAAATTTCTGTTTTCCAAAAACTTTATTTTTATTTTTTTTTTATCTTAAAAACAACTTTTTCTATGTTTATATGGCTATTGCTGAATAACCGATTCCAACAGAAATGATAAATGGAACAATGCAGAGATAATTACTGAGTAGATGAATTTTGATGGTAACAAGTGTGGATTTTTTTTTTTTTTAAAAATGCACATTTATTGATTCAAAATAGTATGATAAAAAAAAAATCTATTAGGGGTTTGGCTAAGTTCTAAACCTTAAAAAGCCACATTGAAGCAACACGATGATGTCCTAAATAACAAAGCAACAACAAAAAACAGCAATTAGCAAGCACTAAGCTCATTGTATTGTCAATAAAAATAGTTGTGATATTCAACAAACTACAGTTAGGTTTCCTTGGTGAAAACATTTAACATCGGCACCCTGTTCCCTACACCATCCTCCAATGATACTGACCACCACTTATCATCTAATGGTTTAAAAATTTGACATACATAAAATGGAAGGTACATTTACAAATCCATTGCCAAGGCAATGCCACCAGAGCACTATAAAAGGCTTACTCGGCGTTTGCACACTTCTTCTGTGATCATCTGAGAAGGTTTCTCTTGGTGTCTCCGTACACCTTAATAGCCAATATGTGCACGTAATTATTGAAAGTAAGTTTCCCATGCCTATAGTTAGACTTTAGAGATAAAATATGGTGTAATTATTATTATTTTTAAAAAAAAAAAATTTAGATATGTTTTGAGCGTTTGTAGTTGTCTTTTTTCAGATAGTGACAGATGCTCATTTTTACCATTTGTCAAGGCAATCCGATGCTACTGTGCAATTTACATGTAAATTGTGCAGCATGGAAACTGATCTCAATCACTAATTATAGCGCCTGACATTTTTTTGCAATTTATTAACTTGTTGCTAAAATTATTACGGCAAACATGGAAATGTGCTCCATTCTATCTAATCTAATGATTACAGGGGATACATTTTAAGCCATAAATAAAAGGTTACGCCAAGCACCATGACCATTTGAAGTGGTCATGGTGCCTGGAGTCTGTAAGTGCAACCTTTTTGTTTTAAAAGATTGCAAAGATGGAGATTAACCCCTGTGCTTCCATACATGTAACACCACCTGCATCATCATTGGGCTGTCATTAGCCACCCTTAAACTAGGGTTCTGTGTAGCTGATGTGAATTCTGTGCAAAATTGTCATATGACGCCAGCATACACAGCATACTTTAGCCAGACAACAAATAGCCACACAGACCTTTAAAAACATAACAGAATTAAAAAAAAAAATTGTGTGTTTTTTTTAAATTGAAGTAACTCAAACAATAAGTTTTCACAGGCACACATATTTAAATTGTGATGAAGTGTGAGTGTGTTAATATCATGAGTCACTTTAAATAAAAACTATTTGTTTTTGCAATACAGGTGCACTTGAGGGTTTGACAATGCTTTTCTATGCACCATATAATTTTATATTTAAATAAAAATAGAGGAGATTCCTACACATAAATTATATGTAAGCGTCTCCGAAATTGATTACTTAAAGTTATCTCAACAGGGGGTAACCCTAATTTAGACAAAAAAGAAAGTTTGAGAAAGACCCAACAAAGTGAGAATTTCCCAAGAATTAATTGAATCAACTATATCAAGATAAAATACAAACTTTAATAATTGAAATAAAACCTATATAAAGTGCCCACCAAAAGCTACTGTGGTTATTAAACTATTCCTATTGGATTATGAGACATGATTTAGAGAGATATATAGAGTGCAGCTGTATTCTAAATACTAAAAGTATTCCTGTAATGGAAGTAAACTGGGAACAAAAGGAGGAAGGAGAGAATATGAATAAATCTCTTATTTTAACTAAACCTCCTATAAGAGATTGAGACAGATGCACTGTATCTAAGTATTAGCCACCTAGTATAATTGATTAGATGTTACAAAAATATGATGTTATGTAACCAAGCTCAATCAGTGAAACTAGAAAATACCACTTAGAACTCCCATTAGATTGCAAGAAGGGACAATTAACTGGCTCTACAGATTGCTAGAAGGCAGCATTTGATATGAAAGCAATGTTTGTGTCAGGATCCCGCGGGCGGCTGCAAGGGGAGGCTGCAGTCCGATCGCGGCACTCACCCTCCAGCCGTCCGTGGTCCCCTTCTCCACGTGGGTTCGGCGAGCGGCATCCCTCCAGCCTCGGATGCCGCCCGCGTCTTCCTCCACGCCCCCCAGCGGCAGCATGCATGACGCTGCACGCTGGAAGACTGTCCAAGATATGTCACGCCGGGGTCAGTCACCTGACCCGGCATTAAAGGCACAGTGCCTCAATCACAGTGGGAGGTTTAGATATCTCCCACGTGTGATTGTTAATTCTGATTGGAAAGTATCCAATCAGAATTAACCTGATGGTTTAAATACTTACCTTTCCTGTTCCTCCCTGCCCTGTTGTGGTCTTTGCTTTATAGTATTGATTCTGAACGTGTGATTTCTGGTTACGTACTCTCTGGCTTGTTATACTGACTTTGTGACTTTCTCCTACCCTTTGACCTCGGCTTGTTTCTCGTTATTCTGTTTTCTGGTTCCCCTTACTCGGCTTGTCTCCTGACTATTCTGTGTGTGCTTAGCCCGGCCACTCTAAGGACCGGTACTGCACACTTTCTGTGTGTGTGTCTGTGTGTATGTTAGCGTGTTGGGTTCCCCGAATCGTGACAGTTTGAACACGAATCCGGAAGTAGTATAAGAGTAAGAATTAAAGTTTAGAAAAAAGGCAACATTAAAGTGTAGTTAATTCAGGTATGAAGTATTCCCTGCCTCTATATTCCAAAGAAAAACTCGATACCCCTACTAATAACATGCAACCCCCTTACTGCTTTGAGGCAGTCCCTCAGGTATTTAAATATAAAGCTTGGAGTGGTAAATGAGTTAGGATTAGAGTTTAGAACAACATTGAATTGTAGTTCACATAAATATGAAGAATAAACTTCCTCTAAATTCTAAAGGTAGATACTATAATCTACCTAATAATAATATGCTAACCCCTTACTGCTTCACGGCTGTCCTCATTATAGACAACAAACCCTTTTCCTTAAAGTAAAAAGGTAGCCAAAGTGCCTAACCACAGAGCAAAGTGAACTAATACAGATGCACATTAATGCATACCACCAAAAAAGTGATGTAGACTCAACACGCGTTTCGGCGCAAGCTGTGCCTTTCTCAAGAGACTCGATAAATTAATGTGTATGAAAGTTTGTGTGAAAACGGTCTGCTGTGTATTCACAGTCTGTTTGTAAGTTATATGTATGTATGTATGCATTTATTTATGTTGGTGTTTCTGTGTGTGCAATATCAATATGCATGCATGTTTATGTTCCTTTGTATTTGCACAAAGTCAGTATGTTGGTGTTCCTGTGTGCATGTGCAATGTCAGTAAATGTGTGCTTTGATATTCTTGGTGTGTGAGTGCATGTAAGTATACTTTGTCTTTTCAGAAGTTAAATTAATTATCATTCCTATTCTATTCTGGCTAAGCTAGGTGTTGATGAGTAGCATGGTAAACATTTGATAAATGACTACACCAGGAACTACATGTGATTTTTTTTGTTATTGATTTTTTTATTTTTATTTTTTTATTGAAATTTGCACAATGGTTAGCAAACCTTAAGGGCTACCTAAGCATCACATACATTGTAGTTTACAAACCTGTTGAAATGTACTCACCAGTTGTTTGCAAAGTACAATTTTCACGATACCCAAACAAGCTCAAAGGCTGGCTGGCCATCATGGGAATTACATTACTTATTTTTATATAACTTCCATGTGTGTCTCTTAGTCTCTGTGAGATGTCTTTCCCTCTCTCTCTCCTTATCCCTCTTAGATGTCTCTTCTGAAAAATCCTACTCCCGAGCACTACTATCCCACACCTTTTCAATCACCATTCTACTTTTAGAATATACATGTGGTCATATTTTTTGTTGATGTTAGATTTATAATAGTTGTGTTGTATATTTTATTGTTGTTGTATTCTGTATTTCTTGGCAGATAACTGGCATTAAAACATAATAACACATACTATTACCTATGAATAATGGTGAACACAATTCAGACCATCCAAAATGTAAAGTGTTTATGAAATCAATGCCATGATCTCTGTGTCAGTATTAGCAGTCCAAAACACTTTTTATTTAGTACAAGAGGGTTGCTGTATATTGCCATGACTATAAAATATGGAAAGGATTGTGACACCAATTTGAGCCTATGGAGATATGAGTTATGATTGTTCTTGGGTTATCATCAAGAACTATCACCTCAGGAATTCACTAGAGAAATCCCTGAGCACAACTCTGTGAAACATGTTAAACTTGGCTTGATCACACAGCAGCAGGAACACAGCCAAGTCAAATGAAAATTACAATAGCAACTACTCAGAATAACTCAACTTGAGGGAGTTATTGTACTGCTTGGATGATTCCCTTGTGCAATGGGATTCCCTCCATTAAACTCTAAAACGTAAGTGAATTGAGAATCAAATAGCAAAGATTCAGGAAACATTTGACACTCTTAAAACTCAAACTGTTTGTCTTTCTTTATATTTCTGATAGCATTAATTATTGAAACATATGACAATAAATCAATGTACTGGCTCAGCAAACATCTCTCCAAAAACTGATTGTTTTTCACAATTTGACATGTTACAGGCTCAACAAAACATTTGTGAAAACAAGACAAAATTCAAGTCTGTCTCTTGCTCTCCTAAAGAGCCATACTCTACTCTCTCCTCCTTTTATGCTACTTTTCCTCCTTGTTTGGTGGCTGTCACCCTTGCTGCCCTGTTGTGTATTTGTACCCCACTTCATCTAGACTGTAAGCTCGTTTGAGCAGGGTCCTCATCTACCTATTGTTCCTATGTTACTGTGTAATTCTCACAGGTTTGGGTGAATGGGCTCAGGATGCAGAGATGGAGGCGAGCACAGTCACCAAATTAACAGGTCTTTTATTTGTAACGTAAATGCAGGTTTCATATGCAGAAAATAAAGGAACAGTAAAGTAATTATGTTAATGTGCAAATAAATGTATTTAAAGAAAATAGAATCCTTGACCAGAGTTACTTCCCTAGGTAAGGCAGTCCAAAGGAGAATCAGTGTAGCAAGGGTTAATCCAATGCGAGGTCAAATATGCAAAAGTCCTTTTAAAGGGGAAACAGGAGTACAGGATACACAGCAAGGGTTTTCCATAAACAAAGGTAGGCAATATGCCCTAGGATATGGATATTTACTCCTAGGGATGAACAAAACAACCAAGCACAGAACCAAGGGTGTTCTGTGCTTTTATAGGGGAAAGGGAACAAGGGCCCTCCCATGAGGAGTGGTCTAAGGACCTATATAAGGAGACAGGGTTACCAGTGGTCAGGTGAGACAAATCCCCTATGTGGGTAGGATGCGAGGTCCATTTGTATACCCACTCACCTCCACGTTGCTTCCAGGTAACTCATACTAGGCTGCACGGGATTCTAAGAGTTTTAATAGAATCCTGGAGCAGCGTGGGGGTCATGGTACACATGTCACCTGATCTGTCCGCTGGAGTTGAAACACACTGGTGGACAGGTGAGGTCTGTGGGGACACATCTACACGCCGCTTCAGAGTGGCAGGGAATAAAGGTAAAGGAATCAGGTAGACGAATCAGAGCAGGTACTGAAGTGGACAGCAAGGTAGAGAACCTGACTGGAATGCTGGAGCTGCGAGTTAAAACCCAGCCAAGTCTCTTAAAGGGGCAACCACATCTTGCTGTTTGCAGGGCTCGGGTTGCACCATGACAGTAATTGTCTCATGTATTGTAAATTTTGCCCCCTTTTATAATATTGTAAAGCGCTGCGGAATTAGTTGGCGCTATATAAATACAAATAATAACAGTGGGTGTAGTGTCTGTATAGTGAATGCAGTGTGTGTGGGTGTGGGTGTATAGTGTATGCAGTGTGTGTTTATGGTGATAAGTACATTTCTGGGAGTTAGCAGTTTTTTTTTGTTTTTTTTTTACTTAATTCCTTCCTCCCTGCCTCTTCCCTGTGGGCAGCGAGGGGATACATGATTCCATGGTGGTCCAGTGGAGCTGGAGGACAGTGAAGAGGGAGCCCTGAGAGTGATCTTACAATACCCATCAGCAGCAGGTCCTCTTCTCTTGCGAGCAGCGAGAGCGTTGCCATGGCAATGCTCCGAGTGGCACGCAATGCATGCCGGAGCATTGCCATGGCAACCCATGATAACGCTCTTGTGGCTCGTGATAGGACATCGATGTATTCAGAGACCCTAGACGAAACAGAATCTATACCAGCAATTATGGGTCTTCCTGGTGGGTTTATTTTATTTTTGTGCACTTTTGGCAGATAATAAAAAAACAGGAATTTTAGGATATTTTGTAAATAGATATTCTGCTTCTTTCTCTTTTAGAATATTCATTTCTAATCCTTTATCTATATACGTCTTAAATTTAGTTTTTATATTAAGGCTAGGGTTATTAGATATTTTTTTATAAGTGCTAGTATCCAACAGAATTCTTTCTGCCTCTTTAACATAATTTTCTTTATTTAAAATCACCACACCTCCTCGTTTGTCTGCTGGCTTTATGTGTTGATCATTATTTAGTGCCTTTAAGGCCTTCTGTTCTTTTTTGGACAAAAAGATTTTTATCCCTATATTTCTTCCCATGTATCTTTTATTAATATTTTATTTTTCCCATATTATCTCAATAAGAGTGGCAATATACATGTTTCTGCCCATCACTTCCATTCTTATTATTCTATTGTCTTGCTTTTTTAATCTAGTGCACTTTATTTGTATATATATATAGTTTGTTTTCCAGCTTGGTATGTGTCTTTAAATTTACGTTGGTGGAACGCATTTGCGTTCCACAGCCAGCATATCCGCTTGTATCTGATATGGGAGGCGGATGTGGGCGCTCAATGGAACGCATGTGCAT